>NW_027167662.1:0-365036 GCF_040954835.1 Lepisosteus oculatus | reverse complement strand
AAGTATTGAATATTTATATGGAATTTTACCACTGAAGGGAAATCTTAGTGCCTGAGCATAAAAAGAATAGGAGCATGCTGCAACGCGTGTGAAGGCCATAAACGATATTAATTTTGGAACATAAACATACAGTATATGGCTGGTCTCGGTACTTTAAAGAAAACATACACGAAACATGGTTTCATTATGACCAGAATCGGTCTTGAGATATTTTTAACTTGATTTACAGTATTTGAGAGGTATGTCTTGACACCGATACTACGTAAATACTCCTCAAGTATATGTTTCTAGGTTTATATTATGCATTTCATACGGTCAAATTGCTTTTGAGCAACTGATAAGAAGCGCGAAACGGTATGCCCAGGGCGTTTTAGTTTTCGTTTTGTTTTAATGCAGTGCAGTGGATTGATTAGAGATATCAAGTACATACAAGTCATTTTTTAAGTGTTGTAGTTCGTCTTGTAAAAATGGTACGAGTACATCATCTGTCAACAATTACACAGGTTCTGTTTCCATATTGCGGTTTTTGGTTACGTAATATTATTTTCTAATTTCACGTTGTGAATATATGATTTGGGCAAACAGAGCCGCAAAGAAGTACATTATGGGTTGTTGTTGTTTTTTTGCAGTTTTATCTAAAATAAGCGATGCTTAAACCTTTGTCTGATTCTTGTGAAACTATCCACACGACAGTTACCTAGGAGTTGACTTCAGTGATGTCATTGATGGGATGTTTCTAAAAATCCATCCTCTGTAAAACATCTTCTCTAGTTGGTCTGCATATGTATTCGCTAATGAAGCTGTGTGTTCTGAGCCTGGTTCTCTACATTTCTGTATGAACCAGCTTAGAGGGCTAAAGACAGCTTGTGTTTAAATTGAGTGTAAGGTAATTTATGCTTCTAAAGTCATGGTCAGCATTTATTATTGTACTGTGCTGTAAACTTCTTCTGTGCCTAATTACATTATTTTATAGTCGATAATGTTTCTGTAGTGCTTTTTCAGCCCTCAGCATGTGTCTGTGCTGGTGGTGCTGTGGGTTAGGTTCCTGACTCCTATGTCACATGGTCTGTGGTTGAATCTCATGGAACTATGACTTTAATTTTTAACAAACATTTCTTTGAAAAAATGAAACATTTCCCTTGGTCAGAGATTAAATAAAACCTCACTCGCATCAAAACAAATTTATATTTCTAAATATCACAACATGATCGAATTTACGTCTTTTTAATAACAATGAATAGTCACCTATGCGTTACAAAATAAACATTTATATTGATTTGAATCGCGTTTTGATTTAAATCGTAAACGCGTGTTTAAATATATGTGTTTAAAGGCGATATACTGTATAAAAGCGCTGATTCTTATGGAATGTGTTCGGCCGGGGATTCAAAAAAAATATTTTTTTTAATCGCGTATCTAAGGAAAATTGCAGTATAACTTTGTTCATGCACAAACAGTGGCATGTTACATTATAATTTGGGTGTCTCCTCTTGCCAGAAAGCTCTAAATTGCATTTTGAGTGCGGTTTTTGACTTTTTCTAAATTGCAACCCATAAATAAAGCTGATACAGTTTAGACTTACTGTATTCTAAACTGTATTACAACATCACATTGGACAATGCAACTTAAATTGCAAAAATGCACTTGGAATCTGTCCAAGCCCTACTACGAAAATTATTTAAACTGCGACACTTATCATTCATCTTTAAATAAACTTTATTTTATATAGCGTTTTAAGCGAATCGGTAATTAGATTGCTCATAAACCTAATCGCTTTTTCTACATAAACACAGTGTGATTGCTCTCTGAAAATGCTTTTTTCTTTATATTTAGGCTCAGATTTCAACTATAGATCGTATTATTATAAACTTTCTTGGAAAAATGTCTTTTATGTAAACCATGTTTGCTATTAATTCATTTAGGGCTAAAATACGTTCATTGTCTTCCAATCGAGTCGAGTTGACATTGGAAGCTTGCCACGCCGGGACTGTTACACCAACCCATTAGCATGTTGAAGTGATTTCATTGAGGAGGCCATCTACTAGTTAACACTGTACTTCCTACTTTGAAAATACCTGTGAAATTGGTTTAATTCATCACAGCCAGCACTCCGGCAGAGAGGGGGGTTGTACTCGTTAATGTCTGATGACATACAAGTGGAAAGATTACAGATTTTAATCGTCTTTTTTCTGAACCAGGGAAAATCTGATCATGTTTCTCTATAACAATAATAAAAAACTTTATTTAAAATTATTTTACATATCCCGCTTGCACATCGCATGACTTTAATAAATCTATTCTTTATTAATACTAAATAAATAATACTAAAAATACTACAGCAAAGAGGTCACTTGATTTTTGGAATAATTCCAAATAGCACAATGATCCACTGGCATCCCTGAAGTCTGTTTAGTGCATAATCTTCCAAATACAATCACTAAGCAATTATAAGAATTATACCATCCTATTTCTTTGTGATGTCCTGTAAAAACTAAACCTATTTTTATAAGGCTTTTACTCAAAAGATTTCCAAACACACAAAGCATTTGTGAAGTACTATAGTATTTCTAAAGGTTACTGGTACAACATCAATCATTAAAGCTTAACAATAAAGTTTAGATTGCTGACTATGGACTAACTACATTAACTAACTGCAATGCAACAGTATACATTTTACAAGAATATCTGGTTGAATTCTTGCATTTGTAGCCATTTTAATGCGAGAGAAATAAGCCAATTTAATTATTTCACAAAAAATAATGTAATATAAAATGGATGTTTTTAACTTTATTGTAGTGTTTTAGAAACTAATATGTCTTCAAAAATGGTTGTTTTTCACTCCTAGGAATGAAAGCTGTTGTTATATAATGTTTATTTTCAAATTTTGAAAAATCAAAGGATTCTAGCTTTCTCCCCTTGCAGGCATCGGACACAGAGAACCTCATGGTTTTCCTAAAAATCATTTTTTATGTTCCCTGGTGTTCCAAACTTAGTTTTAATCAATTTTAATTTGTTATTATGTTAAAAACAGGGTAATAAATTTCTAATTGGACTATAAATAATGTCATATTGTCTGCTATAAAACTGATGTTTTCAACTCTATTGTAGAGATTCTAGAATCAACTAATAGAGAATTGAAATAAAAAAAGGGCATAAGAAAACATTACCAACAACGACCACAAGATGGAGATATTGTCTAGACATTACCAACAACGACCACAAGATGGAGATATTGTCCAAAGAGGCAAGAAGGGCAAAGCCGCGATAAGGTAAAATCATTTTTTGAAAGAGATTGCTGTCAGAATGCACAACTGAATCCCAAACAGAATCTCTAGTCAAATATGATCATTTGTGAAACAGGCAAATGAGTCTCTCAGGTGCCCATTGCTCATTTTCAGACACATTTATGCAATACTTTCACCATGTGTTGAGCAATAGGGATTAAAGATACCAGAGGTAAGGTTTAAAAGTGATTCTGAGGTGCAACACATCAGCGATACAGCTAGGCATCTGAAATGCGGGGTTTGAGAGCCCTTCAGGGAACACCATACCCTAAAGGTACCAGAAGTCCACTAGTATAAGCATTAAGTAGTATAAGCATTAAGTCACTGTCACCCCTGTTACCCCTGATTGCTACATATCTTCATTTCTTTGGTTTTTAAGGAGTAAGAGTGCAGGGGGTCTAAATCTGCGATCCAGTGTGTTGAAGTATTTCACAACACTACCTGTAGCCCGTATGGAAATAAATACTAATTCTGATTTATTCCTCTGGGCATGTACCAATAAATCACTGAGCATATATATATATATCACTGTGTTGAAGCTAGAGACCTGTATGTAATATTATGGTGCTAAAATGTCATTTTCACATATATTAATGTAATAAATGATTGCTTATGCTTAATAAACAAATCTAATTAAAATAAAAGCTTAAGTTTTGTATTTGTCTTGTACCATAGAACATGATTTTCTTTGTATTTCAAGCCCACAAAGTGTCCAAATGATGCACGACATGATATAAGGAAGATTATCACATGCATATCGGTATTATCTTTCTCATGAAAATGCATTCCTTTCATTACCTTTTAATTTTTAAAATGAACTCAAGTTGTGTATAATGTAATAATTTAAGTAGAATAGATTCTAATAATATAATGATCCAGTGTGTTGCACTACTTCACTGCTTCACTGTTCTATGCCGTCTGGAAATAAATCCTCAGACTGCTTACTGCCCTGGGCTTGTACCAATAAATTACAGGAGCACATCTATATATCACTGCGTTGAAGCAGGAGACACACAATCACTGCAAACACATCCTAAATACAGTGTTCCAGCACCTTTGACCTCATCCAGAACGTATCATTTCTTGAAAGGGATTGCTGTCCGAATGCACATCTGAATCCCAAACAGAATCTCTAGTAAAATACGATCATTTGTGAAACAGGCAAATGACTGTCTCAGGGGCCCATTCCTCATTCTCAAGACACATGTATGCAGTACGTACACCATGCATTGAGCAATAGGGATTAAAGACACCACAGGTAAGGTTAGAAGTCATTCTGACTATATTCTAAAATATTGGACTCATATTCTTATGATGGCAGACATGATGCTGCGTTTAAAACCGGGGTTAATGGACATTATATGACTGTCAATTCTGTTTTGTTTTGGAGACTCTTGGCTGCCTATATGGTACAGTGCAGCGTGAAGGAAACATTTTCCAAAACTGTGTCAGCTCAAAAGTTGTAAGATAACCTCTCCAGCTGCTTTAACTCTCTTCATTTTTGTCATTTAATTGTCTGTCGGCACTATGTGGCAGCGTTGCATGATAACCCATCTCACCACGGAAAGGAACCTAACAGCTTTGGTAAGAGAGGAGAAAAGGACCTGGCCAGTAAGGGGTTCGAACCCGCAACTCTGGCATTATTAGCACGATGCTCTAACCAACTGAGCTAACCGGCCTCACAACAGTGGTCCTCTCTGTGCAGCGCCTTTTACTTCCATTGACAAATGATAGCGATTCGAAGAGAGATCCTTCAGACCAGCAAGCAAACCCACGGCTATTTCGGTTTTCTATCTAGGCAACGTTGGTGTCTGCAATAGCATACATGAAAGCGTGATGCAATTTCTGTGGCTACATTTGTTGCACGTCATGCACAGTAAGAGTGTTTCTAACACCAAATAAAAAGTCAACAATTAGCGATCACGCCTTCTCCTCAGTTAACCCACTGAAACCCTTGCTGTTAACAGTTCTTTACTGCGTGCTTTAAGAGCACCTACATATCGTGTCGGTTCTTTCAGCTTTATTCATTAGGTTTTCAAAAGCATAAGTAGAGCACAAGAGGCGCGAACGCAAGATGTGTGGTTATCTGAAGAACTCATTTCCATGGCAGCGGGGCCAAGTGATTTAGCGTATTTATAGCACCAGGAAAGGAGAAGCAGCACTTCGCCTTTTCCCGCCTAGTAAGCAGGCGATCCTGGGTCTGAATACCAGCGGTGCCTCTCTCCGTGTCTTGTTGTGCCAAATGTATCATTTCAGACAAACATGTACAGCTTGGTTCAGTTTAATGCAAGAATTCATTTCCTTTCTGGAATAACTTGTTTTTGAAGAAATCCATACAGCTTGTGAAAGATGAAATCCATTTCTTGGTTGTCAGTGGAAAAAGATTGCCGGCTGCAAGAAGCGCAAGTGATTGTTTTCTTTGACCATAAACCTGCAAATGTAGGGAGCACAAGCAGCCGTCAGTCTCTGTGGCGCAATCGGTTAGCGCGTTCGGCTGTTAACTGAAAGGTTAGTGGTTCAAGCCCACCCAGGGACGCATGTCTCCGTTTTTCCAATGTAAACAGCATCACCGCTAAAGAAGATGGCGCAGAAGGCTCCACAGTCGAAACGTTGTGCTTCTTTTCTTCTCTTTTCAGCATGGAGTAAACCTTTGCTTGATCCTTTGCAGCCTACGCATGCTGACACAGCTACCTTTCTCTTAACGCGCCTCAATCATTATTCACCAAAACCATCAGCAGAATGTGTCGCCTTTGTGGTGATGTCACTCCTCTGCTTCACAAATATCCTTAGTGACGGACCATTTCTTTCTGCCATTTTTCCGGAGCGGTTATTGATTGCTCCATCATTTCCCTCATACTTTCCATCCCTAGATTGAAAAAAAAAAAAACAGAAACAGGCTGACAGGACGACAATCAAATTGCAAAAACTCATCAAAGCACTCGATAGAGTATTTGAATCCACAAGTAGCTACGAGCAACTTTGTCCTGGCTTGCATGAAAGTCGGAAAATGTCAAAAAGAAAAAGATGGTGGCTTTTTCATATCTGTTCTTTTATTTTTAGTTCGTTGGCTCTTCTGTCCATTGTCCTCCTGCCTGGCTCTTGACCTGTGACTGTCTGAACGCACACATTAGACTTTCAGGCGGGGGATTTGTCCTGAGCCTCTGTGAAAGACCCACCCACCCCCATAAATAACTGCTCTAGAAACACATGAATGCAAAACTAAACCACAGCTTAAAGAGGAGCTCCAACTCAGTGCCATACTAATGTAAACGAAGTAATACTAAGACATGTTCTTATGGATTTGTCTTACCTTGAGATATGTAATTGGATTTCAGGATTAACTTCCTCATTCAATGTAGTGGTGATTCTTTGCCTGGTCAGTACCTGGGTGGGAGACCTCCAGCGAACAATTAAGCTTGCTGCTGGAAGTGGTGTTAAGAGACTCTTAGGATCTTCCAGAGGCGTCTGTCCAATAGCACTAGTTGCCTTAGAGCTGGCTCAAACATTGCTCAAGAGTCTACCTTTCACAGATGCGCAAAGATGAATGATGGGGGTGCACGCTTCAAGGAGCCTTCCAACTGTAGGGACCGATTAGAGACGATCCGTAGCATGTGTTCGTTTCCATATACGCCCCGTGTCTCAACGGTAGGACAGAGTCAAATACTGCCTCGACACGTAACAGCGTTATATTAAACCGCAGGACTTGAGGGCTGTTTTGTTTGAATGTTCAAGGCATTGGTAAGAGCGTAGGTCAAGGGCCATTGGTGCATCTCCTGTAACTGGAGTAAAAATGCTATTCAAAGTGCAGTGACTAAAATCGTCGTCCACATGTCTTCGTTGTTGATTGCTTTCTGTCTAAGAACGTTCTGTTTTCATGTCCGAACGGGGAGACTTTATCATTCCAACTTGAAGCCACCCTTAAGTCCTCTGAGGTGTGTGTGTGTGTGTGTGTGCTTGCACGTATGGCGTAAAAGGTTTCTTAAACGGAGAGCGAACTTGAAAAAAGTTGCCTCCGCTGCCGCCGCCGCCTCGCACTCCCTGTTCGATTGTAGCAAGAAGGCAGCGGCCGCGGCGCTTGCTGTAGTCGTGGCCGAGTGGTTAAGGTGACGGACTTGAAATCCGTTGGGGTCTCCCCGCGCAGGTTCAAATCCTGCCGACTACGGCGTCCTTTGCATTTGGTTGCGTGCGTGCGTGTAAAAGGACCAGCGCCGTTTCGTTTTCGCTGGGACCTTTAACACTCTAAATCGCCTGGACCCGCAGCCTGTGAAATCGATTCTCAGCACCCACGAAGGACGCTTTGCCGCTGGACACAGATAACGATGCTTTTCTGCAACGAGCTTTCCAGCTGAATTTTCTCGACAGCTCCGTACTGAACCTGTTCTCCATTGCAACATAGCGGAGGCTCGTCACGTCTATAGCAAGGCTGTGTAGGACCGCATACGCCACAGTGACTTGTACACAGACCACATGAAAGGCAAGCAAAATACACTTTTAAAATTCCAAAGACTCACAAGGTCAGAGAAACAGCGATGACCTGAACAGATCTGTTACAGAAGTCTAGGTTGACCTTTTTAGAGCTGTAATTGCATTTTTGTTTAATAGAAGATCAAATCTACTCGCATGTACCAGCACCTTACAGTTTATTGATGTTAATTCTGTTTAAGTAATAAGATTGCTAACGATGTTGGGCTTTAGCCGGTGTTTTTTAGAACAAATTGCTTACACTTCTGTAAGGAATACGCAGTACGTGCCTTTGTCAGTCATTGCTCACCATACCTGTAACTTTCTTATCTAACTCACTTCCTCAAATGGTGAAGGTCCACAAACATAAATGAAAAAAAACCCTTGTTGTAGATGAGGTGCACAAAAAAGCAGCCCCTGATAGTGTATAACACATTTATACTATTGCAGAGTCACATGTAACATATATATGTATATACTGTATATATATATGAAACAGAAATAGAAACAGAAACAGGAATCGCTTACTCACCTGGAGAATCTCTGTAGGAATATCTAGCATTTATCAATGGAAATAAAAGCTGCTTTAATACAGTGCATGTTCAAACTCAAACCCTCAGCTGCTGTTCTTGTTTGTTTTGGGACAAATTGCAACTGAGCATCGCATGAGCCGTTACGTACCCTTATCTGTTAGGGAATTTCAAGGGAGGAGTTAGGTCAGAATGGGTAGGCTGCAAAACAACAAGTAAAGATTTATTCCAAGATGAAACGTTGTGGCGGTTTTCTTATCTTTTCAGCATGGACTCAACTTTTACGTGTTCCTTATATGCTATATATGTATATATTAGCACCAATGTCGTTCTTAAAAACTAACATGAAATTGTCAGGGACATTCAGCTATATACAAAGACGAGACAGACAAAGTAATAATTCTGTATTAACATGGCCTACATACTGACGCAATGATCGAACTAACTGACATGTTCTGATTCAGATCCCCTGCAGTTCATGCCAATTAGAACAATAGCAATGCTGAGTCCTCCCCACCCTACTGAGCACAAATTCAGCTGCTCTCCAGTTCTGTTCTGCATGTTTTTTCATTGCAATTGAGCTCGGAGCTGGAGATGATCTCCATACAGTTCTGTGTTCACTCGCCCGCACTTGCGTGCTAATTTACGGGTTGTGGCAAATGCTTTTCTATAGTTCATGTACATGACGGCAACCTGTTACCAAGGAACCTGAGAGGTTTAAAAGCCTCACGAGCACACGTGTCAGACATGGAGAGCGACGAGGATGGGATTCAAATCCATGCGTGCAGAACACAATGGATAAGCAGTCCATCGCCTTAACCACTTGGCCACCTCATCGACGAAAGTGGGCTGTCCGGACATGAGTTGGCGCGCTCCAGATGCTCTTTTTCTTTTTTTTCCCTCGTACTCAAGGGTCATTTTCCTGTTCCACATGCGATTTCAACATTTTCCTTGGGAGATGTCAAGCCAACAAGCCACTGCTGTGGTTCAGTGGCCCTGTTGTACACAGAAAGCACATTGAGCTCCTTGGACATGAAAAGTTCCAGATAAAAGCCATTTGTCATCCTTTCTCTTGGTGTCGATGTTGCTATTGTATGTAAAGGTGGCAACTTGCTCAGTGAGCAGGCGGAGCACACACCGAATGCAGATGTGTCTGAGTGGTGTGTCCAAGTGGCTGCAAAAGGACAGCACTCCCGGGGTGCCATGGCTTAGTTGGTTAAAGCGCCTGTCTAGTAAACAGGAGATCCTGGGTCCGAATCCCAGCGGTGCGTTCTTTGTTCTGTCTTCTCGAACAGAACTGGTCCTTACGGACAACCGCCTACGGCTAGACTTAATTAAATGCAAGTATTCATTTCCTGTCTTTAACGCGACTTGTTTTTCTTAAAATGGATGCAACTTGCAAAACATGAAATACAAACCTTGCTAATCAGCGCTAGCAGCTGGCAAAAAAAAAAGAAGTCAGCAATGTTTTTTTTCTTTAACCTTAACCCTGCTAATGGAGAAGAGTTAAACGACCGAGTCTATGCAGCTTAAACGGTGCGCACGTCGGGTTCTTAGCTGAAAGGGTGATAAATCACGCTCACCCCAGTCCTTAATCTTTTAAAGAGGATACAAAATTGAACCTAGATGCCACATCACATACATCCTGTTCACTGATAAAAAGGTAACATCTATCCTCGCTCCAGAGTAAATCTCACGTTGAGGGCATATTTTTTTTCACAGGGGAGTCACACGCTGGCGGTTTGAATACGCGGAAGTTCACTGAGGGATCCACAGTATATGGACCCTCTGTGCGCCATCAGTCCGCACTCCGAACTCTGAATCCTGCCATCCGAGTTAACATCTCGGCGGAACCTGAGGCGCAGTTCCTTCTTAAAACGTAATCTGGTGAGCATTTCTAGAATCGTACTTGTATAGATGCAGCCTTTAATGTGTTGCTAGGTTAAAATTGATGACTTCTTGTATTTCAGTAGGCAACTGCCCTCTTGATTTCGGATTTAATTTCTTTATTACAGGGGCGCTTTTATGAAGACAGAGTCATGTTCAGGTACTTTGCTTGATGGAGGAAGCTCATTTCGGACTCTGTGATCTGCTCACCTGGAAAGGTCTGCTATACTACTACAAGAGAGAAGTAGAGTCTGGAAGAAGGGACAATTTTATGATGCTTTGGAAGATAATGTTTTTTTTTCTTATACTGAAAATGAAAGGTAGTTGTTTCTATATGGACTCAGTCTTTGGAATTTATATATATATTTCAGTGATCCCTCAGCCATTCCTTCTGTATTGTAATTCAATTTCTATTGGAAAGTCTGTGACTGAGACCAAGTAAGTGTTCACTTTTTTATGAAACCATTATTTATTTTGGAGCAATGAGCAATTCTTATATAAATGCAATAAAATCATTATGCTCAAACTATGAGAGAGAATTTTAAGGATAATTTAAGAAATCAGTCTTAGCTTGTTTCTATACACAGATGGTATTATTTATTTTCAAAGGAAACCCGCGAGGATTCCCCTGGTGTGCAAGATGTGCCTGAATACTTTTGATCAGCTTCCTGCTCAGTTGAAGAGGGCGTGTATGAAGCACGCCACGGCAGAAGAGATCAGGATGGCCTCTCAACAGGCGAGGGAGGACATGATGAATCACCTGAAGAACGGGGTCATCGTGGATTACCACAGAATAGAGATCGTGTCTGGTGAGGCAAACAGGATAGTGGTTGTAAGACTGCTAGAGTCCTTGGGCCTTTTTGTACATGGGAAGCCTGAAGACACATTGGCAAGGTGAGATATTTTTAATCTGTAAGGCTTCTGTAGTTTCTTTTTGAAATCATTGTTACAACATATTATGTAAAAGCATGTTGAAAAGAATCTACCTGCATTCCAGCGGCCCTGAGCAAGAGGCCGTTGTCCAGGAGGAAGAGATGCCAGAGGCTGCTCTAGAAACTGAAACAGAAGCGGATAAGGAAGGGGAAGATGTGAGCTCTGAAGAACTCTATCAGCAGTAAGACTTTTTATTTTTCAGATGTATCTATTTTTTACTAAAATTCTAATTTGTCTCATAGGCATAAAATGTTTAAACCGGTGTTTTATATCCTTACAGGCCCTGAGTAGTTAAAAAGTATCAGCAGGCTCTCCGGAAGAGAGTGGCCCAAGCTGGACTCTATAGAAAGCACTCCCTGGATGCTCCTCTCCTGATTGGATTCAAACAGTACCTTACCAAGGATCTGGGAGTGGCAAATTATTCTCAGGAGTTATTTATTTTTTAAAGGCATTTAAAATTAAGCAATGGTATCTTCATTGTAAATGTTTTTATTTCTTAGCTTAAAATTCACCCATGTGAAATGATGTCAGCCATGATAAACATCATGACTCTATATTTCCTACCTGAATCTATTCTACTTAAATTATTACATTATACACAATTTGAGTTCATTTTAAAAAGTAAAAGGTAATGAAAGGAATGCATTTTCATAAGAAAGATAATACCGATATGCATGTGATAATCTTCCTTATATCATGTAGTGCGTCATTTGGACACTTTGTGGGCTTGAAATACAAAGAAAATCATGTTCTATGGTACAAGATAAATACAAAACTGAAGCTTTTATTTTAATTAGATTTGTTTATAAAGCATAAGCAATCATTTATTACATTAATATATGTGAAAATAACATTTTAGCATCATATTATTACATACAGGTCTCTAGCTTCAACACAGTGATATATATATATATATGCTCAGTGATTTATTGGTACATGCCCAGGGCAATAATCAGAATGAGGATTTATTTCCAGACGGGCTACAGGTAGTGTTGTGAAATACTTCAACACACTGGATCGCAGATTTAGACTCCCTGCACTCTTACTCCTTAAAAACCAAAGAAATGAAGATATGTAGCAATCACATTGTAACAGGTGTGACAGTGACTTAATGCTTATACTAGTGGACTTCTGGTACCTTTAGGGTATGGTGTTCCCTGAAGGGCTCTCAAACCCCGCATTTCAGATGCCTAGCTGTATCGCTGATGTGTTGCACCTCAGAATCACTTTTAAACCTTACCTCTGGTATCTTTAATCCCTATTGCTCAACGCATGGTGAAAGTATTGCATAATTGTGTCTGAAAATGAGCAATGGGCACCTGAGAGACTCATTTGCCTGTTTCACAAATGATCATATTTGACTAGAGATTCTGTTTGGGATTCAGTTGTGCATTCTGACAGCAATCCCTTTCAAAAAACGATACATTCTGGATGAGGTCAAAGGTGCAGGAGCACTGTATTTAGGATGTGTTTGCACTTATTCTGTGTCTCTAGCTTCAACACAGTGATAAATATATATATGCTCACTGATTTTTTGGTACATGCCCAGGGCAATAATCATTATGAGGATTTATTTCCAGATGTGCTAGGGGTAGTGTTGTGAAATACTTCAACACACTGGATCACAGGTTTAAACCCCCTGCACTCTTACTCCTTAAAAACCAACAAATGCAGATATGTAGCAATCATATTGTAGCAGACACTCATTTGCCTGTTTCAAAAATGATCATATTATACTAGAGATTATGTTTGGGATACGGATGTGCATTCTGACAGCAATCTCTTTCAAAAAATGATTTTACCTTATCGCGGCTTTGCCCTTCTTGCCTCTTTGGACAATATCTCCATCTTGTGGTCGTTGTTGGTAATGTCTTCTTATGCCCTTTTTTATTTCAATTCTCTATTAGTTGATTCTAGAATCTCTACAATAGTAAAGAATAGTAGTTTCTAAAACACTACAATAAAGTTAAAAACATCAGTTTTATATTACATTATTTTTGGCGAAATTAGTCATTTATTACACTATTTTTAATATACTATCTAATTAAAAGTGATTAGAATTAAGTTTGGAACAACAAGGAATACAAAAAAAAAAGATTTTTAGGAAAACCATGAGGTCCTCTGTGCCCAATGCCTGCAAGGGGAGAAAGCTAGAATCCTACACAGGCTACTGGAGCTCTGGCCTGGCTAAAGAGGCTGAATTCATCCCCTTCAAAGCTCCATGAAAAATGATCATTTAAAATTTGAAAAAAACCCATCATATAACATCATATAACAACAGTTTTCATTCCTAGGAGTGAAAAACAACCATTTTTGAAGACATATTAGTTTCTAAAACACTACAATAAAGTTAAAAACATCCGTTTTATATTACATTATTTTTTGTGAAATTTGTCATTTTTTGCACTATTTTTAATAAAATCTCTAATTAAAAGTGATTAAAATTAAGTTTGGAACAACAAGGAACACAAAAAAAAAAAGATTTTAAGGAAAAAAATGATGTCTTCTGTGCCAGGTGCCTGCAAGGGGAGAAAGCTAGAATCCTACGCAGGCTCCTGGAGCTCTGTCCTGGCTAAAGGAGGGTGAATCCATCCCATTCAAAGCTCCATGAAAAAATGATATTTTTAAATTAAAAAAAAAAAAACATTATAGAACAACATCTCTTGGTCCACAGAGTGCAAAAATCCAACTTTGAAGAAAATCCATTGACTGATCCCCGAATCCTGAAGTTTCTTCGCATGATATCGGGCTTGCAACCACTTTCTAGAAAATTATGAAAAATGCCAAATGTATATCTCCAAATAATTTTATGTGCTTCAGAAGAGCCCAGGAAAGTTTTTTGCATACATGAAACCACGCCCGTTTGCACGTAAGCAGACATGGTTGCACACACGACTGCATGAAAGCACGCGTGCATGCGAAGTCATCCTGTTGAGCATTTGAAAAGCCGCACCACGCCGCACTTGAAATAGCTCTTACATTAGTGGTAGACGCAGGAATCGCCTTTTTATTTACGCTCTTACCAACGCGATGAAAAGCAAAACAAAGCAAAGCAGAGCAAAACAAAACGAACAAACGAAAACCCTCACGTCCCGCACTTGCATATAACGCCGTTACGTGCACCCCCAACATTCTTCTTTGCGCATCTGTGAAAGGTAAACTCTTGAGGAAACTCTGAACCAGCTCTAAGGAAACGAATCAGATTAGACGTTACTTTGACTCATCTTTTTACGCTCAGTGCTGGATTACTCAAACTCCAGCTAGGGTTAGGGTTAGCATTCCCATGCTACTTAGACACTTTGTTTACGCTCAGTGCTGGATTTTGGGAACTTTAGGACGAGTGGGAATTTTCTCCTATCTGTCAATTCTGTTTTGTTTTGGAGACTCTTGGTTTCCTATGTTGTACAGTGCAGCGTGAAGGAAACATTTTCCAAAACTGTGTCAGCTCAAAAGTTGTAAGAAAACCTCTCCAGCTGCTTTAACTCTCTTCATTTTTGTCATTTAATGTGACACTCGATGTATAACTGGAGCCTCACATATGCAAATAGTGAGGCTCCAGTTCGACACCCAGTTCGACACCACTTTACTGTATATGACAAAAGCATGGCAGACTGTGCCGGACCGGCAGATAACCTCCGCTTATTTTTACCATATTAAACATTGGAAATCCAACCACTTGCATTTGTGACACTTTATTTTAGCTCCACCTTAGACACTCTTAAATCTTCAAACACTTTTCTCTTCTCCCGCAACACTCTTGTCTGTCCGCACTATGTGTCAGTGTTGCATGACAACCCATCTCACCACGGAAAGGAACCTAACAGCTTTGGTAAGAGAGGAGAAAAGGACCTGGCCCGTACGATTAGGCGTTATTAGCACCACGCTCTAACCAACTGAGCTAACCGGCCTCACGACAGTGCTCCTCTCTGTGCTGCAAAAAATCGAACTCAGGGAATTTCTTTTGTCCCCCTTTGAATAGAAAGCCGTGTAATTCAGTGTACGGGCTTTCTCGTGCAGTTTCATGGTTCTTGTAACCCAAATCCTACACTGGCCTGAAGTGCCCCCCCATTTCACAGCATTTTTCAGCTGATTTAAAATGTACCTAAAGGAGAAGCATTATTGAAGACCATCAATTACCAAGAGCTTTTGTCAAAGGTTTTGGTGGTCATTTTTAATGACCACAGAGCGCTGTGACCTCGGTTTTACATCTCATCCAAAAGACAGCGCCCTTTTACAACACAGCATCTCCGTCACTATACTGGGGCATTGGGACCCGCACAGACCTCAGGGTGAGCGCCCCGCCGCCGGCACCATTAACACCGCTTCCAGCTGGAAGCTTTGTTTTTCCCTGTAGCTCACCCTCATCCGGGTACTGACCTGGCTCACACCTGCTTAGCTTCAGTGGGTTTTCAGTTGCGAGTTGCAAGGGGATGCAAGTGATGGAGCTGCTCGCTGCAAAAGCCACTGCATTGGCCGGGAATCGATCCCAAGCCTCCCGCGTGGCAGGCGAGAATTCTACCACTGAACCACCAATGCTCAGTGCCTGGGCCTTCAAAAAAGACGCTTTTTTGGTGCTCTGTGCAAAAAGCGTCGACATCTTCCAGCTGCAAAATGCCATTCGCGGCCGACGTGTTGGACCGGTGCGCTTTACGTGCTGAAATAAACACGCGACAGCCCCGAAATGTTTCCAGAGTGCTGTGCACTGGAGGTTTTTGTCTGGTGAAGACTTGCCTGGTGCTTCTCCTTGCAGATTGTTTGTCCTCCTCCAGTGCGGGACGAGCCAACACAAGGGAGCGCATTCGCCAACATCCAGGCACGCAATGCGATTTGGAAAGCAGCTCCTTTCCAAAGAGTTGCACACGAACGATCCTTCAGTCCCGCTCGGGGGGCACGGAACCCCTGCCACACACAGCTTCAAGTAGCGAGTCAGGCGCCAGGATTTTCACTTACGGCCACACCACCCTGAACACGCCCGATCTCGTCTGATCTCGGAAGCTAAGCAGGGTTGGGCCTGGTTAGTACTTGGATGGGAGACCGCCTGGGAATACCAGGTGCTGTAAGCTTTTGCTCTCCCGGCCAGCAGGGGTCGCCGTTGGTGCCGTAGGCTTTGGGAGGAAAACCTGCAGGATGGAAAGGTGATCTATAGCCTCATCTCTAGAGATGTTTTGTTGCTGTAGCATGTGTGTGACCCATATTCAAAAAAAAAAAACCCGTCTGTAAAACGAATATCGAAGCTGCCTCTAAATCTGCAAATGAAGATGAGTCGATAAACCACTCGTTTTTCGTATAACTAGACATATATTCATTTGTTACCGATTTCATTCATTGAGCACGGATACAATAGAGGTACAGCCATTCACTGTTTGACATGTCTGCACTGGTACAGAACCGAGCAATCAGAAAACGGGTGAAACTGTCTTTAGACTCAGCATACAGTACCGAGGCCCCCCATGACCAAATAAAGGCTAACCTCGATAATCAGCCTAAAGAACGCAGACTACAGCAAAACGACTGACTTTGAAAAGGGAATGAACGTCCGGAAGGAGTAGTGGAACTAGCTTGAGATGCTTCTCCGGACCCCTAACTAAAAGCAGCGGCGTCCACTCCTGTCGAACCGGGATCCTTCCGCAGCCAAGCAGCTCGTGGTGTCCTAACCCTCCCGTATCTGATTTTGGACCAAGCACATCAGGGGTGAGCACGAACGCAGTCCCCCACTACCAGAAATTATGCAGTCGAGATTCCCACATTTGGGGAATACGCAGGGGTCAGCACAGCCGGAGTGCAATGGCCGAGCCTCGCCCTGGGTGAACCACTTCAATTTTTAAGAACTTTATTTTCTTTTCACAAAAAAATACAGGACATCACAAATCAGAAAGCTTTACATTAATATACATACTTAAAACAGTATATATGATCACATCTCATTACATTTTGACACGGTAACAGTTACATAGTAACAATTTTCTTTTTTTCTGGTGCCAATCACATTCTTTACTTAAACATGATAATGTTTTTCACAGTTTCTTGAGATATTGACCTATGCTCTCTATTTCCCACAGATTTTCTGCTTCCTCCCTCCCTTCTCTCCACAGATCTCTGAGGTAATAGTTCTCTCGGGTGATGAACAGGGCCAGGCTACCTGCTGCCTTGACTGGGACCTCGATGCCTTTGAACAGCCCCATGTTCCTCACTCTCCACAGGGCGTCTTTCCCACTGTTCACCACGGCCCAGATCCTGTCAAACACGTCAGGAGGAAGTTTGACAGGAGAGATGCCGTATATGACGAAAGCAGCGGTCAGGGTAAATTGGGGCGAGAGAGCCTGCAACCAATCTTCAAACTGTGCCCAGAAGGCCTTAGCAAAAAAGCAGGACCACAGGAGATGGGTCATAGTCTCCTCCTCGCCGCAGCCCACCCTAACGCAGCGAGGGCTGGGGGTGAGGCCCCTACGGTACAAGAAAGTTTGTACCGGTAAGCACTGGTGGACGACACTCCAGGCTAAATCTCTGTGAATGTTGCACAGAAATTTAGAGGATGTGTGTTTCCACACCTTCCTTGTTTGGGCTGATGTTAAAATGCCCACAGGGGTCTGCCTATTGTTCTGGGGTGCAACGAAATCTTCCAGTTTTTGGACGCTGACATCTCGGAGGGGAATATGGCCAATTGGGTGAGATCTTAGAAAACTTTTAACTGTCCCATAAATTGCAGGGCATGTGTCAGAGAGTGGGACGTCCAGCTTGGGTCTGACACCCCACACTCTGAACACCTCCCTACCTACCCAGAGCCTGGAAAAATAAGTCCAGGTACGCGCTGCAGGTGCTGTTGCAAAGCCTCTCAGCACAGAGGCCAGGAAAATGCACAGCAGCTTCGTAGCAATATCTGGGACAGACTTCCCCCCTGAGGGTAGCGGCCTGTACATTATTTCCCTTCTGAGTCTTTCCTGCTTCCCACCCCATAGAAATTGAAACATCAATCTCCTCAGCACCGCCGCAACACGGTGTGGGATTGGGAAGGTAGAAGCCAGAAAATTCAAGACAGACAAGAGCTCGGCTTTGATGACCAGCACCTTCCCTATCATGGTGAGGTCTCGGTCCTTCCATTGCATCAGTTTTTTGTTTAAGATTGGCAATTTGTTCTGCCAATTTACTGTTCCCATCTCTTCTCCAAAATACACCCCCAGGACCTTAATTCTCTTCTCTTGCAGCCTGAGATCATGTCCTTCTTTTGGCTCCCTCCAGTTCTGATAAAAAATCTCACTCTTAGATGTGTTAATTTTTGCAGAGGAAGCCAAAGAGAACCGATCACAGCACTGCAGAGCTCTGCTAATTGAGGCATTGTCAGAGAGGAGCAGGGTGACGTCATCCATGTATAGAGATGTCTTTACCTCTCCTCCCCCACTTCCAGGCACTGGTATCCCATTAATGGCCTGATCCTGGCGCAAGGCAAAGGCTAAGGGCTCCATAGCCAAAACGAATAACAAGGGGGATAATGGGCAGCCCTGCCTCACCCCTGAACAGACTTCAAAGGGGCGTGATCTATTGCCATTAACCATTACTCTGCTGTTGCTACCTGTGTACAGCAGGTTAATCCACTTTCTCATGATGGGGCCAAACTTCATGTGCTCAAGTACCGATGTTAAGTACTGCCGGTTTAGGCGGTCAAAGGCCTTTTCTAGGTCTACACCTAAAATGCACAGAGGGAGGGAGCGATCCTCTGAGTACAGACAGACATCCCTCAACAAGGCCAGGTTGTCGCTCATCAGGCGTCCTGCTATCCCACAAGTCTGTTCTTTCCCTACCAGTGAGGCCACTACATTTTGTAGGCGCAGGATCTTAGTGTCCACGCCTAAGAGGCTGAGGGGTCTCCAGTTCTTTATGTCATTCTTTGCTCCTTTCTTAAACAAGAGAGAGATAGTGCCTTCTCTTAAGGAGTCAGGCAGCAATTCTGTCTTATAGCTTTCCTCGAATAGGAGCTTTAGCGGATCCTGAAGCAGATCCCAAAAGGTGCAATAAAATTCTTTAGGGAGCCCGTCAGCACCCGGAGTTTTCCCCTTCTGTAAGCTCTCCATAGCCTGTCTCAGCTCTTCTACGGTCAAATCCCTCTCAAGTACTTCCCTATCTTCTTCACTCAAAACGTTTTCTAGCTTTGAGGTAAAAAAATGAATTTCTTCATCCTTTAACTCTGTAGAGCTGTACAGTCTTGAGTAGAAGGCCTCGGTGCAGGAGAGGATAGCACTCGGCTCTGTTCTCTCTCGTCCCTCCTCATCAACTACACTTTCCATGACAGACTTGGAGCCTACCACTTTCCTGAAAAAGAAGCGAGTACACTTCTTATTTTCTTCCAAGAACTGCACTCTGCTTCTTAACAGCACTCCTCGACTACTTTCTTCGGCTATGCTCCGGATGTCCTTTTTTAAAAGGGTGATATCCTCGAGCACATCGAAGCCACTGTGCAGCATCGTGTACAGAGACGCTGCAGCTGCCTCTGTTTCCTGGCTAGCACTCCTCTCCGTCTGGCAGCAGCCTTCCTTCCCTCAGCCATGAAAAAGGCCTTTGTCCTCACCTTCACCTCCTCCCACCACTCTCCTACTGACCTGTACAGACACTGCAAGGACAGCCACTGTGATAGTTTCTCCTTGTAGTGGGATACTACCCCCTCGTTCTCTAGCAGCTTTGTGTTGAGTTTCCAGAGGCCTGGGCCAAAGACAGTCCCGCCCTGGAGTTCCACTCTACACCCTAAAGCCTGATGATCTGAGAAGAAGACAGGCTGAAGAGTGACCCCAACAACTTTCACTCTCTCTGAGACAAAGCAATAGTCAATTCTGGAGCTGCTATTCCTCCCTGACCATGTATATCCTGCTGTTGTGGGATATATACATCTATATGTGTCTGAGAGTTTAAAGTCTTGAACTAAGTTTTGCAGGGCCAGTGAGCTGGAATCCAATTTTATCGGCAAGCTAGACTGCCTGTCTGTGTGCTCTAAGATACAATTAAAATCCTCTCCCACTATCACGTCTGTGCTACTTAACAATAGGGGAGAGAGTGCCTTGAGTAGCTCCACCCTTCCTCCCACGTCAGTAGGACAATACACATTGATTAGCCGCAGGTTAATGGTCCCCCATTCCACATCCACACACAGCAACCTGCCATCTATGACCCTCTGAATACTTTTCAATTTGAAAGCCCATCCTTTGAAAAGAATGGCCACGCCAGAGGCTCTGTTGTTATTGTCCCCTGACCAAACAGAAGGCCCTTTATCCCACCTATCTTCAAAGCTTTTATACCTCTCTTGATAGGCTAAAGCACACTCCTGCAACATCAACACATCTCCCTCTCTCTGCTGGAGGTAATCAAAGACACACTGACATTTAACTCTGTCATTGATACCTCTGGTGTTAAGAGAAATTATGTTTAGAGCCATATTACATAAGAAAGTGGAACCAGTCTTTACAAAACACATTTCTCTTCGGTCTCACCTGTTACCTTCTTCTTTTTCTTTTTCTTCTTACCAATTTCCTGCCAGCCATCCTCTGAATGAGCCTTCATCAGGGTGGCAGCAGTAAAAGCGTTCACGGAGTCCATTTCAAGGAAGGGGGTAGAAGGAGGGGTGGAGGGGTTCCAGCTGTCCCCATCGCCATGCTCTCCTTCCTCCTCGCTCGGGGAGAAAACAGTCATTTTTCCTTTTCCTCAAGTCCAGCTCCTGGGAGCACTGAGGGGAAAGGGGTGCAGCCGATGCACCAGTCTCCTCTTCCCCCTCACCCACCAGCTGTTGCAGATCCTCCGTGATGGACTGGATGGAGGAGAGAAGGGCATCTGTAGCACTTGCAGAGTCTGAGAAAAGCAGCTCTGCTGAATCCTGGGTATCCTCGCTGGACCCGCTCCACCGGGGGGCCCCACACTGGCCCTCGTTCTGAGGAGCAGGAGTGGGGGAGGGGTCCTCGCTGTTCTCTGGGGTTTTCAAACCCTCGTGCTTGTCTGGTGCAGTCTGCGGTTGTGGGAGCGTAGTGGAATTCTTTTCCACCGGCCCCGGAGCTACAGCAGGACTGATCCTGGCTGGAGGCTGAGACTCTTTGCCCAACAAGGGTTCTTTGTTTGACTTGTTGTTTGCTTTGGCTTTTCGGGCCGGTTTAGCTGAAACAAGCACTGCCTCATCCTTTCTCATTTTGAGTTTATTGGCGTAGGCGTGAGGGCAGTTCTTAAAAACGTGTCCTTCCGAGCCACATAAATTGCACTTTGGCAGCATTGAACAGTCAGAGGCTAAATGTCCCTGTTTGCCACAGGTCTTGCAGCATTTCACAGTGCAGGACGATGCCAGGTGTCCCACAGCACCACAGCGCCGACACACCTTTGGTTGTCCCACATAAAAAACATAGCCATTGCAGGCGCCCAGTCGTATTGTAGAGGGCAGGTGCCTTAAGCCTCCATTTACATTGTCCGGTAGCAAGCGAACCTCGAATTTCCTTGCTCCTGTTTTTATACCGTCAACATCTCTAATCTCAGTTCCATGGTGGACGGTGCAGTACTGCTTAAGCCAGGTGTGAATGTCCTCCGTCTTTGCCAGTTCCGAGAACATAACAACATGCACCGTTTTCCTCTCTCTCTGTGTCAGAGGCTGCAAGTTGATCTTCTCAAGGGCAGGAACTTTCCCTCTTTTTGCCTCAAACACATCCACACATTGTTCAAACAGAGAATAGGTAGCAAAAACAACCTCAAATGCTTTCTGACCTGGGAGAGCGAAGATGAAATCCAAGTGCCGAGGTTCAAAGCCAAGTTCCTTCTGTAACACTTTTCTGCTGAACTGCATACGATCCATGAAGAGGTCATCCAAAAGCTCAAAACGTACAGCATTCTTGCGGGATCCAAAGGTTGCCATCTCAAACTGCAAAACAAACACTGCTTCCACAAAACAAGAAAACAATCCAACTACTCCAACTACAGGCTGATCAAGGTATCTCCCCTGCCAGGTAAGCCGAGAGCCGCAGGCGATGAGCCCGGAGCTGAACGGGCCCCACTGGCTCGTTTGTAAGGCCAGGTGCATTGCCAACCACGACCGGCAGGGCAGAGGCCTTGAAGGCGGCCTGGGCTCCTGCAGCTGTCCAGCCACGCACTCTGGTTTCTCTTCATCTCGTACAAATCTTTTGCCTTTTACTAAAGATTTCCATGGAGAGGAGCATGAATGAGTTCCATACAATTTTTGTGCTTCCCTGCCTTCGGGTGGGGCGCAGCTGGGCTGGTCAAAGAGAGAAAACAAAACCGCTCACAATCGCTCTTATTACGGCGACTGTGGCCGTCTGCTCTGCGAGTCCTCGGTCTCCGCCTGTCTGATTGGCGCTCTTTCCTTTGGGAGGCGGGAAGTGTCCGGCCGCAAATATGAAGCGTTACAGCAACGACATGCCATGAGACGATTGATAAAAACAAGCTTGTTACGTCTCAACAGAAACGCTCTTTAGCTCTTTCAGCGTTATGCAGAGAACAGCGTCTGTCGAGATCACTTTTGAGTCAGCGCGAAACGCCGTGTGCTGTCAGTTTGATTTCATATTGCTCGTAGCGGCACCCGGCTTTTGTCTGTCAAACGTTAGGTTGCGCTTCTTCATGCTGCATCGTCGGCATGAGTGGAGCTTTTTAAACGTCTGTACTTACTGCGCCCCATAAGAAATGGTTTGTCCCCGTTCAAAAGAGATTGTGCGATGTCCTGCAGCGTTCGCAAAGCAAACCTTTGACAGTTTGAAAAGAGGAATTTATTCTGCTTCCTGTGCGTGCAGTAGTTACAAAGTTGAACGTCTTTACACGATCTGCTGCAGTTTTCAGTGGGCGGGCTTTGTCAGATGGCTTGGAAAAACGCACTGTGTTTCGGCTCGGGAAACATCATGAGCAGTGTCCTGCATGTTTTCTGTTTATAGCTGTCTTTTAACGCATACAGAATTCATTCGAAATCATTGATTTCTCCAATTAACAAGGGTCCCTTTTTGAACCTGCGAGAAGCATTCTTTCAATGTAACAGATTTACTCCGAGGAAAGGCAGCATGACATTGAGAGTAGCTCAAGCTTTCAGCGCCCGTATCGGACTGCGTGTATGCAGACACCGCTCAGAATCCCCTGTAAGATTCTCCCTCAGTTCCGTTGTGCAGTGCTTTACCTCTTTCAAAAGGCTTCACTTTCCTAGTCACATTCCAAGACTCATCGAACCCGGGCTGTTTCCTCCAGCGGTATAGTATTGCAGTGAGACAGCACGATGCCTGCAAGACTATGTCACGCTAAACGCCACAGATTGTGTTTGTCCCTTCGTGTCAGTCGTCCTGCAGCCACGGGAAGTGGGACACAAACATGCTGCAATGCTTTCAGGACGTTAGGATTTGTTTGTGCAACATCCGAGAAGAGTACTTGTGGCTTGAATGTGAACTGTACGTGCCCGCCCCCTTTCCTCTGTAGTGTATGAGTTCCTCCCGGCATGCCCTTCGTCATTGTTCTGTCATCTTGTATTTAAAGGGTTGTATTTCTGCTGCTGAAAATAAGCAACGGTTTTCTCACAACGCCCTTTGTTCCCGACGGAGCCCTTGTCTGTCATGAAATTCTTCAAAACCTCAAGCTAGAAGAAGAAGACGACAAATATGAAGCGTTACAGCAACGACATGCCATGAGACGATTGATAACGATTTCCATAGGATCCCCGCGGTTGCCTGGCAACCGTCAGCTTTGCGCATTGGCAGTATCGTAGCCTGTGAGGTTTAGCCGAGGCGCGATTATTGCTAGTTGAAAACTTTTCCCAATACCCCGCTTCCGCCGGTTTGCAATACAATCGGTGAAAGCAATTTTTGACAGTCTCGTCAGAGCGTGACATAGTCTTGCAGGCATCGTGCTGTCTAACTGCAATACTATACCGCTGGAGGAAACAGCCCGGGTTCAATGAGCCTTGGAATCTGACTAGGAAAGTGAAGCCTTTTGAAAGAGGTAATGTCGACGCTTTTTTAACAGAGCACCAAAAAAGCGTCTTTTTTGAAGGCCTGGGTATTGAGCATTGATGGTTCAGTGGTAGAATTCTCGCTTCCCATGTGGGAGGCTCTGGTTCGATTCCCAGCCAAAACAGTGGCTTTTGCAGCGAGCGGCTCCATCACTTGCATCCCCTTGCAACTCGCAACTGAAAACCCACTGAAGCTAAGCAGGTGTGAGCCAGGTCAGTACCCGGATGAGGGTGAGCTACAGGGAAAAACAAAGTTTCCAGCTGGAAGCGGTGTTAATGGTGCCGGCGGGGGGGCGCTCACCCTGAGGTCTGTGCGGGTCCCAATGCCCCAGCATAGTGACGGAGACGCTGTGTTGTAAAAGGGCGCTGTCTCTTGGATGAGATGTAAAACCGAGGTCACAGCGCTCTGTGGTCATTAAAAATGACCACCAAAACCTTTGACAAATGCTCTTGGTAATTGATGGTCTTCAATAATGCTTCTCCTTTAGGTACATTTTAAATCAGCTGAAAAATGCTGTGAAATGGGGGGGCACTTCACGCCAGTGTAGGATTTGGGTTACAAGAACCATGAAACTGCACGAGAAAGCCCGTACACTGAATTACACGGCTTTCTATTCAAAGGAGGGCAAAAGAAATTCCCTGAGTTCGATTTTTTGCAGCACAGAGAGGATTGCTGTCGTGAGGCTGGTTAGCTCAGTTGGTTAGAGCGTGGTGCTAATAACGCCAAGGTTGTGGGTTCGATCTCCGTACAGGCCAGGTCCCTTTCTCCTCTCTTACAAAAGCTGTTAGGTTCCTTTCCGTGGTGAGATGGGTTGTCATGCAACCCTACCACATAGTGCCGACAGACAATTAAATGACAAAAATGAAGAGAGTTAAAGCAGCTGGAAAGGTTTTCTTACAACTTTTGAGCTGACACAGTTTTGGAAAATGTTTTTTTCACGCTGCACTGTACCACATAGGCAGCCAAGAGTCTCCAAAACAAAACAGAATTGACAGTCATATAATGTCCATTAACCCCGGTTTTAAACACAGCATCATGTCTGCCATCATAAGAATATGAGTCCAATATTTTAGAATATAGTCAGAATGTCTTCTAACCTTACCTGTGGTGTCTTTAATCCCTATTGCTCAATGCATAGTGTACGTACTGCATACATGTGTCTTGAGAATGAGGAATGGGCCCCTGAGAGAAATTATACATTCTGGATGAGGTCAAAGGTGCTGGAACACTGTATTTAGGATGTGTTTACAGTGATTGTGTCTCCTGCTTCAACGCAGTGATATATAGATGTGCTCCTGTAATTTATTGGTACATGCCCAGGGCAGTAAGTAGTCTGAGGATTTATTTCCAGACGGCATAGAGCAGTGAAGCAGTGAAGTAGTGCAACACACTGGATCATTATATTATTAGAATCTATTCTACTTAAATTATTACATTATACACAACTTGAGTTCATTTTAAAAATTAAAAGGTAATGAAAGGAATGCATATTCATGAGGAAGATAATACCGATATGCATGTGATAATCTTCCTTTTGTCATGTAAATCATGTTCATCATTACATGATGGGAGCTAAAACAGAAGTTGAGAGAGAGCAAGGACGCCTACAGGAGGAAGGTATAGGACAAGCTGCAAAGGAAAAGCTACAACCCACGACAGCTACTCACCCACCCATCCCACACAGCTATCACTCTCCAACACCTCCGCCATTAACACCTCCAGCACTGAAAGTGCTATGTGCACCATCCACCAGGCCAGGCTGACCAGGCCAGTGCAATACACTGGATCTTTATATTATTAGAATCTATTCTACTTAAATTATTACATTATACACAATTTGAGTTCATTTTAAAAAGTAAAAGGTAATGAAAGGAATGCATTTTCATAAGAAAGATAATACCGATATGCATGTGATAATCTTCCTTATATTATGTAGTGCGTCATTTGGACACTTTGTGGGCTTGAAATACAAAGAAAATCATGTTCTATGGTACAAGATAAATACAAAACGTAAGCTTTTATTTTAATTAGATTTGTTTATAAAGCATAAGCAATCATTTATTACATTAATATATGTGAAAATAACATTTTAGCATCATATTATACATACAGGTCTCTAGCTTCAACACAGTGCTATATATATATATGCTCAGTGATTTATTGGTACATGCCCAGGGCAACAATCAGAATGAGGATTTATTTCCAGACGGGCTACAGGTAGTGTTGTGAAATACTTCAACACACTGGATCGCAGATTTAGACCCCCTGCACTCTTACTCCTTAAAAACCAAAGAAATGAAGATATGTAGCAATCACATTGTAACAGGGGTGACAGTGACTTAATGCTTATACTAGTGGACTTCTGGTACCTTTAAGGTACGGTGTTCCCTGAAGGGCTCTCAAACCCCGCATTTCAGATGCCTAGCTGATGTGTTACACCTCAGAATCACTTTTAAACCTTACCTCTGGTATCTTTAATCCCTATTGCTCAACGCGAAAACCTTACCTGTGGTGTCTTTAATCCCTATTGCTCAATGCATGGTGAAAGTATTGCATAAATGTGTCGGAAAATGAGCAATGGGCACCTGAGAGACTCATTTGCCTGTTTCACAAATGATCATATTTGACTAGAGATTCTGTTTGGGATTCAGTTGTGCATTCTGACAGCAATCCCTTTCAAAAAAGGATACATTCTGGATGAGGTCAAAGGTGCAGGAACACTGTATTTAGGATGTGTTTGCAGTTATTCTGTGTCTCTAGCTTCAACACAGTTATATATATATATATGCTCACTGATTTTATGGTACATGCCCAGGGCAATAATCATTATGAGGATTTATTTCCAGATGTGCTAGGGGTAGTGTTGTGAAATACTTCAACACACTGGATCGCAGGTTTAAACTCCCTGCACTCTTACTCCTTAAAAACCAACAAATGCAGATATGTAGCAATCATATTGTAGCAGAGTGCATCGTTTCCGGCATAGTATGGCAGGGTGTTTTCCGAGTTATTGCACGGATTGGGCACGCCCGCAAGCCAAGAGCCGCAAGCGATGAGCCCGGAGCTGAACGGGCCCCACTGGCTCGTTTGTAAGGCCAGGTGCATTGCCAACCACGACCGGCAGGGCAGAGGCCTTGAAAGCAGCCTGGGCTCCTGCAGCTGTGCAGCCACGCACTCTGGTTTCTCTTCATTTCGTACAAATCTTTCGCCTTTTGCTAAAGATTTCCGTAGAGAGGAGCATGAATGAGTTCCGTGCAATTTTTGTGCTTCCCTGCCTTCGGGTGGTTGCAGCTGGGCTGGTCAAAGAGAGAAAACAAAACCGCTCACAATCGCTCTTGTTATGGCGATTGTGGTTGTCTGCTCTGCGAGTCCTCGGTCTCTGCCCGTCTGATTGCCGCTCTCTTCTTTGGGGGGCGGGAAGTGTCCGGCCGCAGGGGATCTTGGGACCTCGCTTTGCAAAGCGGCTTCCCAGAGTGCGTCGTTTCCGGCACAGTGTGGCCGGGTGTTTTCCGAGTTATCGCACGGATTGGGCACGCCCGCAAGCCGAGAGCCGCAGGCGATGAGCCCGGAGCTGAACGGACCCCACTGGCTCGTTTGTAAGGCCAGGTGCATTGCCAACCACGACCGGCAGGGCAGAGGCCTTGAAGGTGGCCTGGGCTCCTGAAGCTGTGCAGCCACGCACTCTGGTTTCTATTCATTTCATACAAATCTTTTGCTTTTTACTAAAGATTTCCGTGGAGAGGAGCATGAATGAGTTCCATGCAATTTTTCTGCTTCCCTGCTTTCGGGTGGGGCGCAGCTGGGCTGGTCAAAGAGAGAAAACAAAACCGCTCACAATCGCTCTTGTTATGGCGATTGTGGTTGTCTGCTCTGTGAGTCCTTGGTCTCCGCCTGTCTGATTGGCGCTCTTTTCTTTGGGGGGCGGGAAGTGTCTGCCCCCACTGCCCCTTTCAAGTTTGCTAAAGACCACGTGGATGTTCCAGAGCAACTCCTGGAACAATGTTCTGTGGACAGACGTGACAAAAGCTGAACTTGTTGGTAAATGTGCACAGCGTTATGTTTGGAGATAACAAAACACTGCATACCAACTCCAAAACCTCATCCCACCTGGGAAGCATGGCGGAGGCTGTACGGCTTGCAATCATCTAGGATCACCCAGGATCTCCTGTTTATTAGGCATAATAAACAGGGCCACTGAACTCCACACTGGCCACTGAACCACAGCAGTGGCTTGCTGGCTTGACATCTCCCAAGAAAAATGTTGAAATCGCATGTGGAACAGGAAAATGACCCTCGAGTACGAGGGAAAAAAAAGAAAAAGATCATCTGGAGCGTGCCAACCCATGTCCGGAGCGTGCCAACCCATGTCCGGACAGCCCAGTTTCCTCGACGAGGTGGCCGAGTGGTTAAGGCGATGGACTGCTAATCCATTGTGCTCTGCACGCGTGGGTTCGAATCCCATCCTCGTCGCTCCGGTACTAGAGCCGTACATTTTCTAGCGGTGGCTGAACATGGTATAGTAGGCTAACGTTGGCTCTGGGTTGAGACCGCGTTTTCACTTATTTGCAACGCAAACGGAGAAAGCGATTTTTGACAGTCTCTCAGAATCACAGTTTGTCATTCCTCTAGACGTTTATACAGTAGAAGCCTGCTTCGTGGCTTAAATCCAAGCTAAGGAAACGGGTTAGAGGTCTGATGCAGAACTGCAAATTCAATGAACGGGAACACTACAGTACATTGCACTGTATGTGTGAGGAAAGCTGCCCCCTTCTGTCCCTTGTCGACCGAACAGAGGACTGTAAAGGATACCGCCAAGGATGCTGGTTGAAATCCAGCTCCAAAGAAGCCCCTTTGGGTGTTATGTCATCAAAAAGTAAGAACAGCGAATCTCCCTTTGATCAAAAGCGCAACAGAACTGTTTTCCGTGGAGCGGGTTTCAGACCCGTAGACCTGTTTTATTTGTAAGGCAGGGCGCATTCCCAAGCGCGAATCTCCTGTTTTAGAAATGCTTTAATGGGCGTGAAGTGAAAATAAGAAATGGGCTCCAGATGCACATGGAAGCAATCAAGTGTTTCATCCGAGCTGTTTCAAAGACTGCTCAAGAGCTTTCCTTTCACAGAGGCGCAACGATTAATGATGGGGGTGCACCCTTCAATGCGCCTTAGGACTCTAGGGAGTGATTGAGACGATTCGTAGCGTGTGCTCATTTCCCTCTATTCCCCGTGTTGCAGTGGTAGGATGACGTAAATTACTGCTTCGACACGTAATGGCATTATAATCAAGTGCAGGAGCTGAGGGCTTTAGTTTTGTTTCGTTTTCCATGGCGTTCGTAAGCGCGCAAATCAAAGGCAATTCCTGCGTCTAACAGGAATGATTGAGACGATTCGTAGCGTGTGCTCATTTCCCTCTATTCCCCGTGTTGCAGTGGTAGGATGACGTAAATTCCTGCTTCGACACGTAACGGCATTATAATCAAGTGCAGGAGCTGAGGGCTTTTGTTTTGTTTCGTTTTCCATGGCGTTCGTAAGCGCGCAAATCAAAGGCAATTCCTGCGTCTAACAGGAATGTAAATGCTTTTGAAAGTGCAGTGTGGTGCAGCTTGTAAAATCCTTATCCACATTTGTGGTTTGTTGCTGTTTGTTCTGTCTGCCAAAGCTGCATTTTGACCTCCGGACGGGGAGACTTTATCATTTGAACGTGAAGCCAGCCTTAAACCCTCTGAGGCGTGTCTATCTGCCGGCACGTATTTTGTCAAAGGTATTTATTTTTTTTAACGGAGAGCGACTTTGAAAAGGTTTCCGCAGCCACGTCGCACTCCGTGTTAGATTAAAGGAGGAATGCAGCGATGGCGAACTCGCTGTAGTCGTGGCCGAGTGGTTAAGGCGATGGACTCGAAATCCATTGGGGACTCCCCGCGCAGGTTCGAATCCTGCCGACTACGGCGTCTGCCGCACGTCTCCTTGTGCCTGCGCGGCAAAGGCGAAGTGCTGTTTCTCCTTTCCTGGTACGATAAAAACGCTAAATCGCTTGGCCCCGCTGCCATGGAAATGAGTTCTTCAGATAACCACACATCTTGCGTTCGCACCTCTGGTGTTCTACTTATGCCTTTGAAAACCTAATGAATAAAACTGAAAGAACCGACACAATATGTAGGTGCTCGTAAAGCACGCATTAAAGAACTGTTAACAGCAAGGGTTTCAGTGGGTTAACTGAGGAGAAGGCGTGATCGCTAATTGTTGACTTTTTATTTGGTGTTAGAAACACTCTTACTGTGCATGACGTGCAACAAATGTAGCCACAGAAATTGCATCACGCTTTCATGTATGCTATTGCAGACACCAACGTTGCCTAGATAGAAAACCGAAATAGCCGTGGGTTCGCTTGCTGGTCTGAAGGATCTCTCTTCGAATCTCTATCATTTGTCAATTGAAGTAAAAGGTGCTGCAATCTGATACGTTCAGAATCAAACCCGCAGCTGTTGTTCGACTTTATTTCTTGACTAATTACAACCTTTTACTGTCAAGTTTATTGGTACAACTTGAGCTCTCAGCACCGTACTGAGCCCAGGTGTTTTTCTAAAGCTGTCAGGTGCAGTTCATTTACATGAAGGAAATCTCTTACTGGGTACGATTACAATGCAGTAAGTAGCACAGGCTACTTAGGGAGTAGGCTGATGTGTTTAAAAACAACCAGCGCCAGGCAGGAGTCAAACCTCCAAACTCCTAATCCATAGTCAGACACATTATCCATTGCACCACTGGCCCTGGTGTGACACTGCAGGACTGTAACCCAGTGAGCTTAGCACTGCAACTAGTAAAATATTACCCCCGGTCCATTCTTTTCCAAAAGTGAGAAACACCTGTTTTCTACATTTTGTCTGTTTTAAAACCATATCTCTTTAAACCAAACCAAGAGTTTGTCTTTTGCACTGATATTCTGATTCATTTCGATTTCAAAGAAAAAAAAAACATTACCTTCCAAAGCATCATAAAATTGTCCCTTCCTCCAGACTCTACTTCTCTCTTGTAGTAGTACAGCAGACCTTTCCAGGTGAGCAGATCACAGAGTCCGAAATGAGCTTCCTCCATCAAGCAAAGTACCTGAACATGACTCTGTCATCATAAAAGCGCCCCTGTAATAAAGAAATTCAATCCGAAATCAAGAGGGCAGTTGCCTACTGAAATACAAGAAGTCATAAATTTTAACCTAGCAACACATTAAAGGCTGCATCTATACAAGTACGATTCTAGAAATGCTCACCAGATTACGTTTTAAGAAAGAACTGCGCCTCAGGTTCCGCCGAGATCTTAACTCGGATGGCAGGATTCAGAGTCTGGAGTGTGGAATGATGGCGCACGGAGGGTCCACATACTGTCGATCCCTCAGTGATCTTCCGCGTGTTCAAACCGCCAGCGTGTGACTCCCCTATCCCCCTGACCTCATTGCTCTGCTCTCGCCTCTGTGCAGCTGAGCCCGACTCATGGTAAAGTGGAAAAAAATATGCCCTCAACGTGAGATTTACTCTGGAGTGAGGATAGTTGTTACCTTCTTATCGTTGAAACGGATGTATGTGATGTGGCGACTAGGTTCTTCTCCATTAGCAGGCTTAAGGTTAAAGAAAAAAACATTGCTGACTTCTTTTTTTTTTGCCAGCCGCGAGCGCTGATTAGCGAGGTTTGTATTTCATGTTTTGCAAGTTGCATCCATTTTAAGAAAAACAAGTCGTTCAAGACAGGAAATGAATACTTGCATTTAATTAAGTCTAGACGTATGCGGTTGTCCATAATGACCAGTTCTGTTCGAGAACACAGAACAAAAAAAGGCACCGCTGGGATTCGGACCCAGGACTTTCTGTTTACTAGACAGGCGCTTTAACCAACTAAGCCACGGCGCCCCGGGAGTGCTGTCCTTTTGCAGCCACTTGGACACACCACTCAGACACATCTGCATTCGGTGTGTGCTCCGCCTGCTCGCTGAGCAAGTTGCCACCTTTACATACAATAGCAACATCGACACCAAGAGAAAGGATGACAAATGGCTTTTATCTGGAACTTTTCATGTCCAAGGAGCTCAATGTGCTTTCTGTGTACAACAGGGCCACTGAACTCCACACTGGCCACTGAACCACAGCAGTGGCTTGCTGGCTTGACATCTCCCAAGGAAAATGTTGAAATCGCATGTGGAACAGGAAAATGACCCTCGAGTATGAGGGAAAAAAAAGAAAAAGATCAACTGGAGTGCGCCAACCCATGTCAGGACAGCCCAGTTTCCTAGACGAGGTGGCCGAGTGGTTACTGTATGCTGAGTCTAAAGACAGTTTCACCCATTTTCTGATTGCTCGGTTCTGTACCAGTGCAGACATGTCAAACAGTGAATGGCTGTACCTCTATTGTATCCGTGCTCAATGAATGAAATCGGTAACAAATGAATATATGTCTAGTTATACGAAAAACGAGTGGTTTATCGACTCATCTTCATTTGCAGATTTAGAGGCAGCTTCGATATTCGTTTTACAGACGGGTTTTTTTTTTTGAATATGGGTCACACACATGCCACAGCAACAAAACATCTCTAGAGATGAGGCTATAGATCACCTTTCCATCCTGCAGGTTTTCCTCCCAAAGCCTACGGCACCAACGGCGACCCCTGCTGGCCGGGAGAGGAAAAGCTTACAGCACCTGGTATTCCCAGGCAGTCTCCCATCCAAGTACTAACCAGGCCCGACGCTACTTAGCTTCCAAGATCAGACGAGATCGGGCGTGTTCAGGGTGGTGTGGCCGTAAGCGAAAGCCCAGCCCCTGACTCGCTACTTGAAGCTGTGTGTGGCGGGGGTTCCGTGCCCCCCGAGCGGGACTGAAGGATCGTTCGTGTGCAACTCTTTGGAAAGGAGCTGCTTTCCAAATCGCATTGCGTGCCTGGATGTTGGCGAATGCGCTCCCTTGTGTTGGCTCGTCCCGCACTGGAGGAGGACAAACAATCTGCACGGAGGAGCACCAGGCAAGTCTTCACCAGACAAAAACCTCCAGTGCACAGCACTCTGGAAACATTTCGGGGCTTTCGCGTGTTTATTTCAGCACGTAAAGCGCACCGGTCCAACACGTCGGCCGGGCGCGTGGCGCCTCCGCCCTCTTGTGGCCTTGCGGCGTCAGAGCAAGAGGCTCCTTCTCGCTGCCCTTCCGCTGTGTTGCAGGGCCCCGAGAGGGAACCCGGAGCGCGCACTTTGTGGGGGGCGGGGGACCGCGTTCGCGCTCTGCCCCCGGTCTCTTGCGCGAGTACTAAATCTCACGGACAGGGGGGCCTCGTCATTGATTGTTACAGGTGAGACGGGGATTAGGAGGAGACCCCGACTGATGGGTAAAGGGGAGCACTAACACCAGAGGGACACCCCCGGCATCTCTTTTTGAGAGACGCCCTGGGGTTTCCTAATGGCCAAGGAGGGTCGGGACCTCGGTTTGACGCCTCCCCCGAAGGACGGCGCCTGTTTGTGCAGCAGAGTGTCGCCATCAGGAGGCTGGGGCGTAAGAGAGCCACACAGCCCGCAGGGTGAGCGCTCCCTACTGGTCCCAGTCACACCTCTTGCAGGAGCAGCAGCAACCGGAGCTTTTCCGGGGTGGAATCTCCCATCCGGGTGCCGGCCAGGCTCACACCTGCTGGGCTGCCCCGGGGGTGAGCCCAGTCGAGAGTCGCAGGGCCAGATCTAGTCACCGGGGAGAAACGATACAAGTGAAGGATTGCTCGGCTCTCGGCACTTGAAAAGACCGACAAATGTCTCGTTCCCGCCGGAGCTGAATGTACCCGCATGTGTGGTGTCGTCTTCTTCCCCCGCCCCGCTGTGTTTGCTGTATTGTCTCTGAAGCCGGCCCCCCCGAGACGAGACGGGCTGTTCCTGTGCCCCAATTAACACTTTACAGGTGCCATTCCCCGGCATTGTGGCCATTGTCGGTGCTCACACGCAATAAGATAAGGCGGAGGAGAGCGGGGCATGCCCAGCGGCAGACATTCAAGGAGGGGGCAGTGCGAGGTGAGGTGAGGTGCGACACGCCGGAGCCCCGACGCAGCTAATGCGGAGCACTTGTTGGACTGGCATCGAAAGGACGTGTGCGCACGGAGCGAGCCTTCCCTGCGGCGGAGCGCGGGAACTTTCTCCCCCCCTCCCGCTGCAGGAGTTGTGTGCACTGCAGCGGTGCCGAGAGAAAAGCACAGAAGGCAGCAGGCTCTGGAGAGCAGGTTAGAGACGGAGCCTTGTGGGCAGGCGAGCAGGCCCGTTTTTTGGAAATTGCTGAAAAGGTTTGTTCGGTGTGTGGCAGGCGCACGTCGCGAGCTTGCGTGGCGATCTGCCGGTCTGGAGTTATGCAAATGAGGCCGAATTGCATCCCGGGACATGCTGCGAATGCGCAACGGCGACTGCAGATGTGTAGGAAACGGCGCGCTCGTTTTCTCGTTTTGCCCACACTTTTGAGTGTTAGTGTGGCGTGTGAGTGTGTGAAAGAGTGGGCCCAGCAGGAGGCGGTGGCGTGCGGGGCGAGGAGGTGGCCTAGGCTGCGCGACTTGTGCTGTGGGTGCGGGCCACTTGCAGGGGCCTGTTTAACTCATACTTACCTGGCAGAGGAGATACCTTGATCAAGAAGGAGGTTCACCCAGGGTGAGGCTCGGCTATTGCACTCCGGCTGTGCTGACCTCTGCGAATTCCCCAAATGTGGGAATCTCGACTGCATCATTTCTGATAGTGGGGGACTGCGTTCGCGCTCTCCCCTGATGTGCTTGGTCCAAAATCAGATATGGGAGGGTTAGGACACCACGAGCTGCGTGGCTGCGGAAGGATCCCGGTTCGACAGGAGTGGACGCCGCTGCTGGTTCTCGCTGGCTTTTAGTTAGGGGTCCGGAGAAGCATCTCAAGCTAGTTCCACTACTCCTTCCGGACGTTCATTCCCTTTTCAAAGTCAGTCGTTTTGCTGTAGTCTGCGTTCTTTAGGCTGATTATCGAGGTTAGCCTTTATTTGGTCATGGGGGGCCTCGGTACTGTATGCTGAGTCTAAAGACAGTTTCACCCGTTTTCTGATTGCTCGGTTCTGTACCAGTGCAGACATGTCAAACAGTGAATGGCTGTACCTCTATTGTATCCGTGCTCAATGAATGAAATCGGTAACAAATGAATATATGTCTACTTATACGAAAAACGAGTGGTTTATCGACTCATATTCATTTGCAGATTTAGAGGCAGCTTCGATATTCGTTTTACAGACGGGTTTTTTTTTTGAACATGGGTCACACACATGCCACAGCAACAAAACATCTCTAGAGATGAGGCTATAGATCACCTTTCCATCCTGCAGGTTTTCCTCCCAAAGCCTACGGCACCAACGGCGACCCCTGCTGGCCGGGAGAGGAAAAGCTTACAGCACCTGGTATTCCCAGGCAGTCCCCCATCCAAGTACTAACCAGGCCCAACGCTGCTTAGCTTCCGAGATCAGACGAGATGGGGTGTGTTCAGGGTGGTGTGGCCGTAAGCGAAAGCCCCGGCGCCTGACTCGCTACTTGAAGCTGTGTGTGGCGGGGGTTCCGTGCCCCCCGAGCGGGACTGAAGGATCGTTCGTGTGCAACTCTTTGGAAAGGAGCTGCTTTCCAAATCGCATTGCGTGCCTGGATGTTGGCGAATGCGCTCCCTTGTGTTGGCTCGTCCCGCACTGGAGGAGGACAAACAATCTGCACGGAGGAGCACCAGGCAAGTCTTCACCAGACAAAAACCTCCAGTGCACAGCACTCTGGAAACATTTCGGGGATTTCGCGTTTTTATTTCAGCACGTAAAGCGCACCGGTCCAACACGTCGGCCGGGCGCGCGGCGCCTCCGCCCTCTTGTGGCCTTGCGGCGTCAGAGCAAGAGGCTCCTTCTCGCTGCCCTTCCGCTGTGTTGCAGGGCCCCGAGAGGGAACCCGGAGCGCGCACTTTGTGGGGGGCGGGGGACCGCGTTCGCGCTCTGCCCCCGGTCTCTTGCGCGAGTACTAAATCTCACGGACAGGGGGGCCTCGTCATTGATTGTTACAGGTGAGACGGGGATTAGGAGGAGACCCCGACTGATGGGTAAAGGGGAGCACTAACACCAGAGGGACACCCCCGGCGTCTCTTTTTGAGAGACGCCCTGGGGTTTCCTAATGGCCAAGGAGGGTCGGGACCTCGGTTTGACGCCTCCCCCGAAGGACGGCGCCTGTTTGTGCAGCAGAGTGTCGCCATCAGGAGGCTGGGGCGTAAGAGAGCCACACAGCCCGCAGGGTGAGCGCTCCCTACTGGTCCCAGTCACACCTCTTGCAGGAGCAGCAGCAACCGGAGCTTTTCCGGGGTGGAATCTCCCATCCGGGTGCTGGCCAGGCTCACACCTGCTGGGCTGCCCCGGGGGTGAGCCCAGTCGAGAGTCGCAGGGCCAGATCTAGTCACCGGGGAGAAACGATACAAGTGAAGGATTGCTCGGCTCTCGGCACTTGAAAAGACCGACAAATGTCTCGTTCCCGCCGGAGCTGAATGTACCCGCATGTGTGGTGTCGTCTTCTTCCCCCGCCCCGCTGTGTTTGCTGTATTGTCTCTGAAGCCGGCCCCCCCGAGACGAGACGGGCTGTTCCTGTGCCCCAATTAACACTTTACAGGTGCCATTCCCTGGCATTGTGGCCATTGTCGGTGCTCACACGCGATAAGATAAGGCGGAGGAGAGTGGGGCATGCCCAGCGGCAGACATTCAAGGAGGGGGCAGTGCGAGGTGAGGTGAGGTGCGACACGCCGGAGCCCCGACGCAGCTAATGCGGAGCACTTGTTGGACTGGCATCGAAAGGACGTGTGCGCACGGAGCGAGCCTTCCCTGCGGCGGAGCGCGGGAACTTTCTCCCCCCCTCCCGCTGCAGGAGTTGTGTGCACTGCAGCGGTGCCGAGAGAAAAGCACAGAAGGCAGCAGGCTCTGGAGAGCAGGTTAGAGACGGAGCCTTGTGGGCAGGCGAGCAGGCCCGTTTTTTGGAAATTGCTGAAAAGGTTTGTTCGGTGTGTGGCAGGCGCACGTCGCGAGCTTGCGTGGCGATCTGCCGGTCTGGAGTTATGCAAATGAGGCCGAATTGCATCCACATGCTGCGAATGCGCAACGGCGACTGCAGATGTGTAGGAAACGGCGCGCTCGTTTTCTCGTTTTGCCCACACTTTTGAGTGTTAGTGTGGCGTGTGAGTGTGTGAAAGAGTGGGCCCAGCAGGAGGCGGTGGCGTGCGGGGCGAGGAGGTGGCCTAGGCTGCGCGATTTGTGCTGTGGGTGCGGGCCGCTTGCAGGGGCCTGTTTAACTCATACTTACCTGGCAGGGGAGATACCTTGATCAAGAAGGAGGTTCACCCAGGGCGAGGCTCGGCCATTGCACTCCGGCTGTGCTGACCCCTGCGAATTCCCAAAATGTGGGAATCTCGACTGCATAATTTCTGGTAGTGGGGGACTGCGTTCGCGCTCTCCCCTGATGTGCTTGGTCCAAAATCAGATACGGGAGGGTTAGGACACCACGAGCTGCGTGGCTGCGGAAGGATCCCGGTTCGACAGGAGTGGACGCCGCTGCTGGTTCTCGCTGGCTTTTAGTTAGGGGTCCGGAGAAGCATCTCAAGCTAGTTCCACTACTCCTTCCGGACGTTCATTCCCTTTTCAAAGTCAGTCGTTTTGCTGTAGTCTGCGTTCTTTAGGCTGATTATCGAGGTTAGCCTTTATTTGGTCATGGGGGGCCTCGGTACTGTATGCTGAGTCTAAAGACAGTTTCACCCGTTTTCTGATTGCTCGGTTCTGTACCAGTGCAGACATGTCAAACAGTGAATGGCTGTACCTCTATTGTATCCGTGCTCAATGAATGAAATCGGTAACAAATGAATATATGTCTACTTATACGAAAAACGAGTGGTTTATCGACTCATATTCATTTGCAGATTTAGAGGCAGCTTCGATATTCGTTTTACAGACGGGTTTTTTTTTTGAACATGGGTCACACACATGCCACAGCAACAAAACATCTCTAGAGATGAGGCTATAGATCACCTTTCCATCCTGCAGGTTTTCCTCCCAAAGCCTACGGCACCAACGGCGACCCCTGCTGGCCGGGAGAGGAAAAGCTTACAGCACCTGGTATTCCCAGGCAGTCCCCCATCCAAGTACTAACCAGGCCCAACGCTGCTTAGCTTCCGAGATCAGACGAGATGGGGTGTGTTCAGGGTGGTGTGGCCGTAAGCGAAAGCCCCGGCGCCTGACTCGCTACTTGAAGCTGTGTGTGGCGGGGGTTCCGTGCCCCCCGAGCGGGACTGAAGGATCGTTCGTGTGCAACTCTTTGGAAAGGAGCTGCTTTCCAAATCGCATTGCGTGCCTGGATGTTGGCGAATGCGCTCCCTTGTGTTGGCTCGTCCCGCACTGGAGGAGGACAAACAATCTGCACAGAGGAGCACCAGGCAAGTCTTCAGTGCACAACACTCTGGAAACATTTCGGGGCTGTCGCGTGTTTATTTCAGCACGTAAAGCGCACCGGTCCAACACGTCGGCCGGGCGCGCGGCGCCTCCGCCCTGTTGCTGCCCCTGCAGCTGCTTCACTTTTCCCTTTAGTTGCCATCGATTTTTTTGTAGTGCTATACATATACGATTGAGGTATCTTAGAGTTCTCCTTCGAAGACCCAGCACTCTCTTTTCTTTTCCCAGTGTTACTCATATCGGACTTTTTAAACCTAAAAAAAAATCGTTTTTTTTTCTTTCAATTAAAACTGAAGTTTAAACAACTAGTGTTAAGTCCTTATTTTTCTGTAGTCAAAAAAAGCAAAAATTAACATTCAGGTCATGAAAAACTCAAAAAAACTCCCCAACCACTAAACTTTACCTCCCACCTGAGCGCCATCTTGAACGCCCCTACCACCAGAGAATGCTCACGATTTCGGAAGCTGTCTCCGGGACGTGCTGATTCCACACATCCTGAATAAATCATGATATTGTTAGTTGCTGTAGCTAGACGTTCAAATGAGTTTCATGGCCAGATGGACTGTTTCCTCCAGCGGTATAATATTGCAGTGAGACAGCACGATGCCTGCAAGACTATGTCATGCTAAACGCCACAGATTGTGTTTGTCCGTTCGTGTCAGTCGTCCCGCAGCCACGGGAAGTGGGACACAAACATGCTGCAATGCTTTCAAGACGTTAGGATTTGTTTGTGCAACATCCAAGAAGAGTACTTGTGGCTTGAATGTGAACTGTACGTGCCCGCCCCCTTTCCTCTGTAGTGCATGAGTTCCTCCCGGCATGCCCTTCGTCATTGTTCTGTCATCTTGTATTTAAAGGGTTGTATTTCTGCTGCTGAAAATAAGCAACGGTTTTCTCACAACGCCCTTTGTTCCCAACGGAGCCCTTGTCTGTCATGAAATTCTTCAAAACCTCAAGCTAGAAGAAGAAGAAGACGACAAATATGAAGCATTATAGCAACGACATGCCATGAGACGATCGATAACGATATCCATAGGATCCCCGCGGTTGCCTGGCAACTGTCAGCTTTGCGCAGTGGCAGTATCGTAGCCTGTGAGGTTTAGCCGAGGCGCGATTATTGCTAGTTGAAAACTTTTCCCAATACCCCGCTTCCGCCGGTTTGCAATACAATCGGCGAAAGCAATTTTTGACAGTCTTGTCAGAGACTGAGCAAGGTGTTTAAAGACAGATTTGGTCACGGTGATATCATGGTAGAAAGAAACGAGCTTGTTACGTGTCAACAGGAACGCTCTTTAGCTCTTTCAGCTTTATGCAGAGAACAGCGTCTGTCGAGATTACTTTTGTGTCAGCGCGAAACGCCGTGTGCTGTCAGTATGATTTCATATTGCTCGTAGCGGCGCCTGGCTTTGGTCTGTCAAACGTTAGGTTGCGCTTCTTCATGCTGCATCGTCGGCATGAGTGGAGCATTTTAAACGTCTGTACTTACTGCGCCCCATAAGAAATCGTTTGTCCCCATTCAAAAGAGATTGTGCGATGTCCTGCAGCGTTCGCAAAGCAAACCTTTGACAGTTTGAAAAGAGGAATTTATTCTGCTTCCTGTGCGTGCAGTAGTTACAAAGTTGAACGTCTTTACACGATCTGCTGCAGTTTTCAGTGGGTGGGCTTTGTCAAATGGCTTGGAAAAACGCACTGTGTTTCGGCTCGGGAAACATCATGAGCAGTGTCCTGCATGTTTTCTGTGTATAGCTGTCTTTTAACGCATACAGAATTCATTCGAAATCATTGATTTCTCCAATTAACAAGGGTCCCTTTTTGAACCTGCCAGAAGCATTCTTTCAATGTAACTGATTTACTCCGGGGAAGGGCAGCATGACATTGAGAGTAGCTCAAGCTTTCAGCACCTTTATCTGACTGCATGTATGCAGACGCTGCTCAGAATCCCCTGTAAGATTCTCCTTCAATTCCGTTTTGCAGTGCTTTAGCTCTTTCAAAAGGCTTCGCTTTGCTAGTCACAATCCAAGGCTCATGACAGCATTTGAAAACATTCGCAACTGCGTTGGCCGGGAATCGAACCTGGGTTAACTGCTTTGAAGGCAGCTATGCGCAACACTGGCTCGCTCCAGAATAAATCTCACGTCGAGGGCATATTTTTTTCCATTTTACCGTGAGTCGGGCTCAGCTGCACAGAGGAGAGAGCAGAGCAATGAGGTCACGGGGACAGGGGAGTCACACGCTGGCGGTTTGAATACGCGGAAGATCACTGAGGGATCCACAGTATATGGACCCTCCGTGCGCCATCAGTCCGCACTCCGGACTCTGAATCCTGCCATCCGAGTTAAGATCTCGGCGGAACCTGAGGCGCAGTTCCTTCTTAAAACGTAATCTGGTGAGCATTTCTAGAATCGTATTTGTATAGATGCAGCCTTTAATGTGTTGCTAGGTTAAAATTGATGACTTCTTGTATTTCAGTAGGCAACTGCCCTCTTGATTTCGGATTTAATTTCTTTATTACAGGGGCGCTTTTATGAAGACAGAGTCATGTTCAGGTACTTTGCTTGATGGAGGAAGCTCATTTCAGACTCTGTGATCTGCTCACCTGGAAAGGTCTGCTATACTACTACAAGAGAGAAGTAGAGTCTGGAAGAAGGGACAATTTTATGATGCTTTGGAAGATAATGTTTTTTTTTTCTTATACTGAAAATGAAAGGTAGTTGTTTCTATATGGACTCAGTCTTTGGAATTTGTATATTTATATATTTCAGTGAACCCTCAGCCATTCCTTCTGTATTGTAATTCAATTTCTCTTTTAAAATTCCTTCCCCACTTCTAGGACCTGCAGTTGCTGAACTCCACAATGGCTTCTATTGGAAAGTCTGTGACTGAGACCAAGTAAGTGTTCATTTTTTTATGAAACCATTATTTATTTAGGAGCAATGAGCAATTCTTATATAAATGCAATAAAATCATTATGCTCAAACTATGAGAGAGAAAATTAAGGATAATTTAAGAAATCAGTCTTAGCTTGTTTCTATACACAGATGGTATTATTTATTTTCAAAGGAAACCCGCGCGGATTCCCCTGGTGTGCAAGATGTACCTGAATACTCTTGATCAGCTTCCTGCTCACTTGAAGAGGGCGTGTATGAAGCACGCCACGGCAGAAAAGATCAGGATGGCCTCTCAACAGGCGAGGGAGGACATGATGAATCACCTGAAGAACGGGGTCATCGTGGATTACCACAGAATAGAGATCGTGTCTGGTGAGGCAAACAGGATAGTGGTTGTAAGACTGCTAGAGTCCTTGGGCCTTTTTGTACATGGGAAGCCTGAAGACACATTGGCAAGGTGAGATATTTTTAATCTGTAAGGCTTCTGTAGTTTCTTTTTGAAATCATTGTTACAACATATTATGTAAAAGCATGTTGAAAAGAAATCTACCTGCATTCCAGCGGCCCTGAGCAAGAGGCCGCTGTCCAGGAGGAAGAGATGCCAGAGGCTGCTCTAGAAACTGAAACAGAAGCGGATAAGGAAGGGGAAGATGTGAGCTCTGAAGAACTCTATCAGCAGTAAGACTTTTTTATTTTTCAGATGTATCTATTTTTTACTAAAATTCTAATTTGTCTTATAGGTATAAAATGTTTAAACCGGAGTTTTATATCCTTACAGGCCCTGAGTAGTTAAAAAGTATCAGCAGGCCGGAAGAGAGTGGCCCAAGCTGGACTCTATAGAAAGCACTCCCTGGATGCTCCTCTCCTGATTGGATTCAAACAGTACCTTACCAAGGATCTGGGAGTGGCAAATTATTCTCAGGAGGTATTTATTTTTTAAAGGCATTTAAAATTAAGCAATGGTATCTTCATTGTAAATGTTTTTATTTCTTAGCTTAAAATTCACCCATGTGAAATGATGTCAGCCATAAACATCATGACTTTTGTCTGTCAAAATATATTATATAATATATTTCCTACCTGAATCTATTCTACTTAAATTATTACATTATACACAATTTGAGTTCATTTTAAAAAGTAAAAGGTAATGAAAGGAATGCATTTTCATAAGAAAGATAATACCGATATGCATGTGATAATCTTCCTTATATCATGTAGTGCATCATTTGGACACTTTGTGGGCTTCAAATACAAAGAAAATCATGTTCTATGGTACAAGATAAATACAAAACTTAAGCTTCTTTATAAAGCATAAGCAATCATTTATTACATCGCTTCTTGAATTAAATCTTTTGACAAGAGGTAAGACTTCTGTTACATTTAAACCCATGTTTAGCTGTGTTTTTTAGATTTAACTGAACCAATTTCTGTGTGTGATAATGTCCTTGAATTCTGACAACATCACACTAAATTACATGATATAAAACAGCTAATGTTTCTAGAGATAAAGTTTCTGAGATGCTTCTAATTACTTTTTATTACCAGGGACAGTTTAATTCACCTTGTACAGTACTGTAAGACCAAGATACTTTTTTTAAAAGTTATTTAACATTTTATAGAACTTTGTCTACTATGGCAACATGATGTGCTTGGTGAAACTTGGAAAAATACTGCTTGGCCACTTATCTTAAGATAAAGATAGGATAAAGGTTTATCTTTTGCACCTACCTGACCCCCAGGGAAGGCCAATGCTTTCTAAGTTGATGGTTCCCTACAGTAGACTGTACTTTAATTTCAAAGGTAATGTATATTGACCCAAATCAGTTTTGGAATCCAATCTACTGACGAGATGGAGCACATCCTTTTTTCAGGATTTTAGCATCATACGTTTGGTATATTTAGTCCCTAATGCTGAAAGAAATGATCATAGAACATTTGGACACTTTGTGGGCTTGAAATACAAAGCAAATCATGTTCTATGGTACAAGATAAATACAAAACTTAAGCTTTTATTTTAATTAGATTTGTTTATAAAGCATAAGCAATCATTTATTACATTAATATATGTGAAAATAACATTTTAGCATCATACGTTTAGTATATTTAGTCCCTAATGCTGAAAGAAATGATCATAGAACATGACATCTAACCTTACCTGCGGTGTTTTTAATCCCTATTGCTCAATGCACGGTGAAAGCATTCCATACATGTGTCTGACAATGAGGAATGGGCCCCTGAGACAGTCATTTGCCTGTTTCACAAATGATCGTATTTTACTAGAGATTCTGTTTGGGATTCAGATGTGCATTCGGACAGCAATCCCTTTCAAGGATTGATACGTTCTGGATGAGGTCAAAGGTGCTGGAACACTGTATTTAGGATGTGTTTGCAGAGACTGTGTGTCTCCTGCTTCAACGCAGTGATAAACAGATGTGCTCCTTTAATTTATTGGTACATGCCCAGGGCAGTAAGCAGTCTGAGGATTTATTTCCAGATGGCATAGAGCAGTGAAGCAGTGAAGTAGTGCAAAACACTGGATCATTATATTATTAGAATCTATTCTACTTAAATTATTACATTATACTCAATTTGAGTTCATTTTAAAAAGTAAAAGGTAATGAAAGGAATGCATTTTCATAAGAAAGATAATACCGATATGCATGTGATAATCTTCCTTATATCATGTAGTGCGTCATTTGGACGCTTTGTGGGCTTGAAATACAAAGAAAATCATGTTCTATGGTACAAGATAAATACAAAACTTAAGCTTTTATTATAATTAGATTTGTTTATAAAGCATAAGCAATCATTTATTACATTAATATATGTGAAAATAACATTTTAGCATCATATGTTTAGTATATTTAGTCCCTAATGCCGAAAGAAATGATCATTTGTTTAACATGCACGGGTCTGTCTCAAAGGATGCAATACTCCTGAAGGGTCTCAAACCCTACATTTCGGATGCCTCGCTGTATCCCTCACATGTGGCACCTCAGAATGACTTCTAACCTTACCTGTGGTGTATTCAGTCCCTATTGCTCAATGCACGGTGTACATACTGCATACATGTGTCTTGAGAATGAGGAATGGGCCCCTGAGACAGTCATTTGCCTGTTTCACAAACAGGGACCTGGACCTAGACCTGGCCCGTACAGGGCTCAAACCCGCGACCTTGGCATTATTAGCACCACGCTCTAACCAACTGAGCTAACCGGCCTCACGACAGTGCTCCTCTCTGTGCTGCAAAAAATCAAACTCAGGGAATTTCTTTTGTCCTCCTTTGAATAGAAAGCCGTGTAATTCAGTGTACGGGCTTTCTCGTGCAGTTTCATGGTTCTTGTAACCCAAATCCTACACTGGCCTGAAGTGCCCCCCCATTTCACAGCATTTTTCAGCTGATTTAAAATGTACCTAAAGGAGAAGCATTATTGAAGACAATCAATTACCAAGAGCTTTTGTCAAAGGTTTTGGTGGTCATTTTGAATGACCACAGAGCGCTGTGACCTCGGTTTTACATCTCATCCAAAAGACAGCGCCCTTTTACAACACAGCATCTCCGTCACTATACTGGGGCATTGGGACCCGCACAGACCTCAGGGTGAGCGCCCCCCCGCCGGCACCATTAACACCGCTTCCAGCTGGAAGCTTTGTTTTTCCCTGTAGCTCATCCTTATCCAGGTACTGACCTGGCTCACACCTGCTTAGCTTCAGTGGGTTTTTAGTTGGAAGTTGCAAGGGGATGCAAGTGATGGAGCCGCTCGCTGCAAAAGCCACTGCATTGGCCGGGAATTGAACCCGAGCCTCCCGCGTGGCAGGCGAGAATTCTACCACTGAACCACCAATGCTCAGTGCCTGGGCCTTCAAAAAAGACGCTTTTTTGGTGCTCTGTGCAAAACGCGTCGACATCTGCTTCCAGCTGCAAAATGCCATTTGCGGACGCTGAAGAACTTATTTCCAAGGCAGCAGGTACAAGCGATTGGGCGTTTTAAAACCACCAGGAACAGCAAAGAGGCGCGCTTCTTTGCTTGTGCCGAAACACACCGACTGAAGGCGGACAACGTAGTCGACAGGATTGGAACCTGTGCGGGGAGGCCCCAATGGATTTCTAATCCATTGCCTTAACCACTCAGCCACGACTACAGCAAGCCCCACCGCCGCTGCGTTCTTGCTACAATCTTACCTGGATCGCGAGGCGCCGGCGGAAGCCTATTTCAAAGTCGTTCTCCGTTTCATAAAAAACATTTCCAAAATACAAGCCTTGCAGACAGACACGCCTCAGAGGACTTAAGGGTGGCTTCATGTCGGAATGATAAAGTCTCCCCGTCCGGACATGAAAATGCCACTTTGTTACACACAAAAAAAGAATCAACAACAGAGAAATGCCCACAAGCATTTGAAAAGCCGCACCACGTCGCACTTGAAATAGCTCTTACATTAGTGGTAGACACAGGAATCGTCTTTTTATTTACGCTCTTACCAACGCGATGGAAAGCAAAACAAAGCAAAGCAGAGCAAAACAAAACGAACAAACGAAAACCCTCACGTCCCGCACTTCCATATAACGCTGTTACGTGCCCAAGCGGTATTGTACGTCATCCTAGCACTGCACCCCGGGTCGTACGGTATATGGGAACGAGCACACGCCACGAATCGTCTCGAATCACTCCCTACAGCTGTAAGGCGCCTTGAAGCGTGCACCCCCAACATTCTTCTTTGCGCATCTGTGAAAGGTAAACTCTTGAGCAAACTCTGAACCAGCTCTAAGGAAACTAATCCGATTAGACGTTACTTTGACTCATCCTTTAAGGGACCCTTGTTAATTGGAGAAATCAATGATTTCGAATTAATTCTGTATGCGTTAAAAGAGCTATACACAGAAAACATGCAGGACACTGCTCATGATGTTTCCCGAGCCGAAACACAGTGCGTTTTTCCAAACCATTTGACAAAGCCCACCCACTGAAAACTGCAGCAGATCGTGTAAAGGCGTTCAACTTTGTAACTACTGCACGCACAGGAAGCAGAATAAATTCCTCTTTTCAAACTGTCAAAGGTTTGCTGCAGGACATCGCACAATCTCTTTTGAATGGGGACAAACGATTTCTTATGGGGCGCAGTAAGTACAGACGTTTAAAAAGCTCCACTCATGCCGACGATGCAGCATGAAGAAGCGCAACCTAACGTTTGACAGACAAAAGCCAGGCGCCGCTACGAGCAATATGAAATCAAACTGACAGCACACGGCGTTTCGCGCTGACTAAAAATGATCTCGACAGACGATGTTCTCTGCATAACGCTGAAAGAGCTAAAGAGCGTTTCTGTTGAGACGTAACCCATTGGGCAAAAGACGTATAATATACGTCTATTAAACGCATATCTTAGACGTCTAAATGTGGTCTACAATTCGTCTAGAATGAAATTCTAATATACGTCTAAAGTTAAACGTCAATTATACGTCTATATTTAGACGTTCATTATACATAAATGGTTGGAGTTCTATTATACGGATAAATTTAGAGGACTATTATACATATATGGTTGGAGTTCCGGATAACTTTAGAGGTCTATTATACGTATATGGTTAGAGGTCTATTATAGGGATAACATTAGAGGTCTATTATACGTATATGGGTAGAGGTCTATTATACATCAAAGATAGATTTTATAGGTGTAGAAACAAGTAAAACAAGCCAATGATTAGGTTTAGAAATGTATTCTGAAAATACACATTCACACCTGAAACATATGTATTTCAAATTATACATTGTATACAATCAATCAACAATCAACATATGGGCAATAATCATAAAAAACACAACTAGTCTTAAACTTCAGCTTCAAATTCTGGTAACATGGCAATATACAGTATAGTAATGACAAACACAAAACTAATTACATTAACACACTAACTCAAAACCACATTTTGATTCAAATATACATTTTAAAATGTACAACTTCTATATTTCCAAGAAAAAAATATTACATAAAATATAAAATATTACAATGGAAGTTAAGACGATTTTTGTCCACTATTTGCAAACCCTGTCTAATTGTCCTAACAGTTAGAACCAAAAACCTATTATTTTCAGAGTCCAGATCTCTTGGCCCCCTGCCTTGCATATGCATTCTTCAAGTAACACATTGCGTGCTCCTTTATTTCTTTTTCTGTTGATGTAGGGTGGGACTTCAGCACCGCAGCTAGGAGAAAATTATATAATATTACTTCCCAAATAATTGATGATTAATATCTTCTTTAGTATAATCTAAAAAATGAACGGTTTACTAAGCTCAAAGCTGAAATAAATGTATAAAATTTGGCTTGCATCATAGCAGTTGAGCAATAAAGTCTGTCCTAATTAAAGAGTACCCAAAGTTTGAAAGTACAACATAGAATAAGAATAAGAGAAACGGCAAAACGATTTTGTGTCATCTTCCCCATTCACACTATTTTATGTGCCATTTTTTTGCTTATTCACATACTATTTTAATCAAAATAATATTAAGAAAGATCTGTATGTATTCAGATAGTATTATTATTGTTCATACTTACTCGTCAAAAGAGGATTGCTGAGATATTTTCGGATATACTTCTACGTTTGAAAAACGTGTCCAAAATGGTGACCAACGAATACTAGCAATGCATTGTGGTATATAACCGGAAAATATGCTGGGTTCGATATTTTCTCAACGTATGCGTTTATTAATGTTGTCGATATTATGGTTGAAATTTAACATTGATAATACATCGCTGCTATGAGCTGATGTGCAATTTTAACGCATGCAATAAGTAAGGATCGGTCACTGTTGTATGGTATTATATATAATGACATTATGGAATAGGATGGGGACAGGCCTGGCATCACGGGGGGAGGGGGGAATGTCGCCCCTTCAGTTTTGGGCAAAAAGTTTTACCTAACTTAATTTGCACCCTAAAAAAATAGTTGTACTTTGTCAATGGTCAGACAACACTAAATGACACGAACAGTCACTCAGTCTGTTTGATGGGCAGGAGGGCTATCCGTCCAGGAACTGCACATATTATTGAGTGTCAACATTACGATCCTGTTTGCTCAGGTGGACCGATTCCTTGCAGTAGTTTATCATTATACTTAAAATCGTTATATAACTAGGACTAGTTATAGCAGTCTGTGCTTTCTGTTGGTTTTACAACATTTTTTTCTTAACGATTCAGAACGTCCATGTAGCTGCAAAAATGAACGCTTATGGTACTTTTCGCTCCAGGCAATACAAACCTTGAGAGTGACGAAAAATGTGAAACTGAACTTCATCGCAAATACCAGATTGCTAGTCGTTATCTTCTATCATGAAGCACTAATCAATGGTATAGCTGCGAGATTTCATTTGGGTAGCTGCACCGTACAGCTCCGTTTCAACCGAAATATCACTCCCCCCTCAGAATTTCAGACGCCCCCCTACAGATTTTTCCTCGGGCACCGCGCACTGATGGGGGACTTTTGTCAAGAAAATAAAAATAGAAACTCTATAGGCACTCAAACATTTTACTGTTTTTTTTCAGGCAGGTGGCAAGACCCCCTCAGCAAAACCCTTGTATGCCAAGCTGTGGGCATTGATTCGTCGAATATACGTATATTTACGGCGAAATTACGGCTATACGTATATATACGTCGCCTCGACGTATAATCAACGTCGAATTGCAACCGTAAAATCGACGACATGAATAAACGCATATATAACGTCGAAAAAACATCTAACACAGTGCCTGAGGCTTTTTACTGTATGTATCGTGTGTGCCGCAAGTAGGAGTATACGGCACTCTGCACAGTGTACGAAGTAAATTATTTTCGCAGTAATTAATTTATTATATTTACTATATTTATTATACACGTGTAAATTAATTGCTGCGAAAATAATTTACTTCGTACACTGTGCAGAGTGCCGTATACTCCTAGTTGCGGCACACACGATACATACAGTAAAAAGCCTCAGGCACTGTGTTAGATGTGTTTTCGACGTTATATATGCGTTTGTTAATGTCGTCAATTTTACGGTTGCAATTCGACGTTGATTATACTTCGAGGCGACGTATATATACGTATAGCCGTAATTTCACCGTAAATATACGTATATTCGACGAATCAATGCCCACTGGGAACAAGCTCGCTTCTTTCTACCATGATGTCACCATGACCAAATCTGTCTTTAAACACCTTGCTCAGTCTCTAACGAGACTGTCAAAAATTGCTTTCGCCGATTGTATTGCAAACCGGCGGAAGCGGGATATTGGGAAAAGTTTTCAACTAGCAATAATCCCGCCTCGGCTAAACCTCACAGGCTACGATACTGCCACTGCGCAAAGCTGACGGTTGCCAGGCAACCGCGGGGATCCTATGGAAATCGTTATCAATTGTCTCATGGCATGTCGTTGCTGTAACGCTTCATATTTGTCGTCTTCTTCTAGCTTGAGGTTTTGAAGAATTTCATGACAGACAAGGGCTCCGTTGGGAACAAAGAAAGCCGTTGATTCTTTTCAGCAGCAGAAATACAACCCTTTAAATACAAGATGACAGAACAATGACGAAGGGCATGCTGGGAGGAACTCATGCACTACAGAGGAAAGGGGGCGGGCACGTACAGTTCACATTCAAGCCACAAGTACTCTTCTTGGATGTTGCACAAACAAATCCTAACGTCTTGAAAGCATTGCGGCATGTTTGTGTCCCACTTCCCGTGGCTGCAGGATGACTGACATGAACGGACAAACACAATCTGTGGCGTTTAGCGTGACATAGTCTTGCAGGCATCGTGCTGTCTCACTGCAATACTATACCGCTGGAGGAAACAGTCCATCTGGCCATGAAACTCATTTGAACGTCTAGCTACAGCAACTAACAATATCATGATTTATTCAGGATGTGTGGAATCAGCACGTCCCGGAGACAGCTTCCGAAATCGTGAGCATTCTCTGGTGGTAGGGGCGTTCAAGATGGCGCTCAGGTGGGAGGTAAAGTTTAGTGGTTGAGGATTTTTTTTTGAGTTTTTCATGACCTGAATGTTAATTTTTGCTTTTTTTGACTACAGAAAAATAAGGACTTAACACTACTTGTTTAAACTTCAGTTATAATTGAAAGAAAAAAAAAAGATTTTTTTTAGGTTTAAGAATTTCGATATGAGTAACACTGGGAAAAGAAAAGAGAGTGCTGGGTCTTCGAAGGAGAAGTCTAAGAAACCTCAATCGTATATGTATAGCACTACAAGAAAATTGATGGCAACTAAAGGGAAAAGTGAAGCAGCTGGAGGGGACGTGGAAAGAGTGCTGGAGATGCGCTCGTACGCGAGCGTTCGCAGCCCAAGTGAGACTCAGCTGCCAGAGGAAGAGCCGGAGTCCCTGCCCAGCACACCTGTGAAAACCCCGGCAGCCAAGAGAGGAAGGGGCGACCTGACGCTGGAGGAGCTCCAGACCAACATCTTCAACATGATGGCACAGAGCTTGGGTGAGCTGAAGGAAATGATTCGATCTAATACAGTCGCAATCGAAAGTCTTAAAAAGTCCATGGACTGTGTGTTTAAAGAGGTTGAAGACTTAAAGAGTGAAGTAAAAGTTCTTAAACAAGTAAATACCAAACAAGAAAAGCATATTAAAGAACTTGAATTGAAAGTGAACGATGTAGATAGATACCGTCGATGATGGAATTTAAAATTATTTGGAGTTAAAGAGGAACGTGATAAGGACCTTGTTGCAACAGTGAAGGGTATCTGTAAAAGGACCCTGCCGGACCAGGAGGACGTAATATCGGCCATTGACTTTGTTCACAGGCTCGGGAGAGCGAACATGTCTGGGCAAGTGCGCCCCAGATCGATTATAATACAGTTCACCAAGAGGACGGCGAGGGACATGCTGTGGCGAGCGGCGAGGGGGAATGAGTATTTGAATGGGAACAAACTGAGGTTTGCAGAGGACCTGTCTGCCGCGGACAGGAGCACCAGGAACCAGCTGTGGCCCCAGGTTGAAGCTGCCAGAAGAGAGGGGAGGAGAGCCTACTTTGTGGGAGCGAGGGCCTTTGTGGACGGGAAGGAGATTTGCTCCCAGTGACTGCTCAGTTAATGATTATGTTTGGTTATATTTGTTATACCAGTATATACTAGTGTTTCTTTAGTGTTAGTTTGGAATGGTGTAGTTAAGTGTTAAGGACTGTTATAGTTCTGGTTCTTTGAAAAACTCAATAGTTTAGACAGTCTTAGAGTTAGTTATTTGCTTTTGTGTATGTCTTTTTCATGAATGCCAGAGGTACTCGAAATGTTGTTAAAAGAAAAACTGTGTGCTGAGTTTTATTTTTTACAGGAAACGCATGCATGTTGAAACTAAAGTTTATAAATAATTGAGAAATATTAAAGCAAGGAAAATATGATACGTGTAAAATATACAATTTGATCACATAATTACTTAATTACCTCTGGTAGTTAAATGCTTTTTTCTGCTGCGTTTTTTTTCTCTTGTACATGACTCTGATCCTCTTGTTGTATTTGTATTTGTAAATTCTGTTTAATAAAAAAAATTAAAAAAGCATTCTCTGGTGGTGTCCTGCAGGCTTCCTGTGGGTGTGCGTTGGTGGTATAGTGGTGAGCATAGCTGCCTTCCAAGCAGTTGACCCGGGTTCGATTCCCGGCCAACGCAGTGGCGAATGTTTTCAAATGCTGTCATGAGCCTTGGATTGTGACTAGCAAAGCGAAGTCTTTTGAAAGAGCTAAAGCACTGAAAAACGGAATTGAGGGAGAATCTTACAGGGGATTCTGAGCGGTGTCTGCATACACGCAGTCCGATACGGGTGCTGAAAGCTTGAGCTACTCTCAATGTCATGCTGCCTTTCCCCGGAGTAAATCTGTTACATTGAAAGAATGCTTCTGGCAGGTTCAAAAAGGGACCCTTGTTAATTGGAGAAATCAATGATTTCGAATGAATTCTGTATGCGTTAAAAGACAGCTATACACAGAAAACATGCAGGACACTGCTCATGATGTTTCCCGAGCCGAAACACAGTGCGTTTTTTCAAGCCATCTGACAAAGCCCGCCCACTGAAAACTGCAGCAGATCGTGTAAAGACGTTCAACTTTGTAACTACTGCACGCACAGGAAGCAGAATAAATTCCTCTTTTCAAACTGTCAAAGGTTTGCTTTACGAACGCCGCAGGACATTGCACAATCTCTTTTGAACAGGGACAAACGATTTCTTATGGGGCGCAGTAAGTACTGTTACTGTCACTGCTCGATACCGACGTTGGCCTACTATACCATGTTCAGCCACTGCTAGAAAATGTACGGCTCTAGCACCGGAGCAAACAACAGGAGGGCCGATGTCGAACAGGCACACGTGTCAGACATGGAGAGCAATGAGAATGGGATTCAAACCCATGCCTGCAGAGCACAATGGATTAGTAGTCCATCACCTTAACCACTCAGCCACCTTGTTGACGAAACTGGGCTGTCCGGACATGGGTTGGCGCGCTCCAGATGATCTTTTTCTTTTTTTCCCCACGTACTCAAGGGTCATTTTCCTGTTCCACATGTGATTTCAACATTTTCCTTGGGAGATGTCAAGCCAGCAAGCCACTGCTGTGGTTCAGTGGCCAGTGTGGAGTTCAGTGGCCCTGTTGTACACAGAAAGCACATTGAGCTCCTTGGACATGAAAAGTTCCAGATAAAAGCCATTTGTCATCCTTTCTCTTGGTGTCGATGTTGCTATTGTATGTAAAGGTGGCAACTTGCTCAGCGAGCAGGCGGAGCACACACCGAATGCAGATGTGTCTGAGTGGTGTGTCCAAGTGGCTGCAAAAGGACAACACTCCCGGGGTGCCGTGGCTTAGTTGGTTAAAGCGCCTGTCTAGTAAACAGGAGATCCCAGCCTACGGCTAAACTTAATCAAATGCAAGTATTCATTTCCTGTCTTTAACGCGACTTGTTTTTCTTAAAATGGATGCAACTTGCAAAACATGAAATACAAGCCTTGCTAATCAGCGCTAGCGGCTGGCAAAAAAAAGGAGTCAGCTATTTTTTTTTCTTTAACCTTAACCCTGCTAACGGAGAAGAGTTAAACGACCGAGTCTATGCAGCTTAAACGGTGCGCAAGTCGGGTTCTTAGCTGAAAGGGTGGTAAATCACGCTCACCCCAGTCCTTAATCTTTTAAAGAGGATACAAAATTGAACCTAGTCGCCACATCACATACATCCTGTTAAATGATAAAAAGGTAACATCTATCCTCGCTCCAGAGTAAATCTCACGTTGAGGGCATCTTTTTTTTCACTTTACCGTGAGTCGGGCTCGGCTGCACAGAGGAGAGAGCAGAGCAATGAGGTCACAGGGACAGGGGAGTCACACGCTGGCGGTTTGAATACGCGGAAGATCACTGAGGGATCCACAGTATGTGGACCCTCCGTTCGCCATCAGTCCACACTCCGGACTCTGAATCCTGCCATCCGAGTTAAGATCTCGGCGGAACCTGAGGCGCAGTTCCTTCTTAAAACGTAATCTGGTGAGCATTTCTAGAATCGCACTTGTATAGATGCAGCCTTTAATGTGTTGCTAGGTTAAAATTGATGACTTCTTGTATTTCAGTAGGCAACTGCCCTCTTGATTTTGGATTTAATTTCTTTATTACAGGGGCGCTTTTATGAAGACAGAGTCATGTTCAGGTACTTTGCTTGATGGAGGAAGCTCATTTCGGACTCTGTGATCTGCTCACCTGGAAAGGTCTGCTGTACTACTACAAGAGAGAAGTAGGGTCTGGAAGAAGGGACAATTTTATGATGCTTTGGAAGATAGTTTTTTTTTCTTATACTGAAAATGAAAAGTAGTTGTTTCTATATGGACTCAGTCTTTGGAATTTGTATATTTATACATTTCAGTGAACCCTCAGCCATTCCTTCTGTATTGTAATTCAATTTCTCTTTTAAAATTCCTTCCCCACTTCTAGGACCTGCAGTTGCTGAACTCCACAATGGCTTCTATTGGAAAGTCTGTGACTGAGACCAAGTAAGTGTTCATTTTTTTATGAAACCATTATTTATTTAGGAGCAATGAGCAATTCTTATATAAATGCAATAAAATCATTATGCTCAAACTATGAGAGAGAATTTTAAGGATAATTTAAGAAATCAGTCTTATTCCCCTGGTGTGCAAGATGTGCCTGAATACTTTTGATCAGCTTCCTGCTCACTTCAAGAGGGCGTGTATGAAGCACGCCACGGCAGAAGAGATCAGGTGGCCTCTCAACAGGCGAGGGAGGACATGATGAATCACCTGAAGAACGGGGTCATCGTGGATTACCACAGAATAGAGATCAAAGGACACTTTGTGGGCTTGAAATACAAAGAAAATCATGTTCTATGGGACAAGATAAATACAAAACTTAAGCTTTTATTTTAATTAGATTTATTTATAAAGCATAAGCAATCATTTATTACATTAATATATGTGAAAATAACATTTTAGTATCATACGTTTAGTATATTTAGTCCCTAATGCTGAAAGAAATGATCATAGAACATGACATCTAACCTTACCTGCTGTGTTTTTAATCCCTATTGCTCAATGCACGGTGAAAGCATTGCATACATATGTCTGACAATGAGGAATGGGCCCCTGAGACAGTCATTTGCCTGTTTCACAAATGATCGTATTTTACTAGAGATTCTGTTTGGGATTCAGATGTGCATTCGGACAGCAATCCCTTTCAAGAAATGATACGTTCTGGATGAGGTCAAAGGTGCTGGAACACTGTATTTAGGATGTGTTTGCAGAGACTGTGTGTCTCCTGCTTCAACGCAGTGAGAAATAGATGTGCTCCTGTAATTCATTGGTACATGCCCAGGGCAGTAAGCAGTCTGAGGATTTATTTCCAGACGGCATAGAGCAGTGAAGCAGTGAAGTAGTGCAACACACTGGATCATTATATTATTAGAATCTATTCTACTTAAATTATTACATTATACACAATTTGAGTTCATTTTAAAAAGTAAAAGGTAATGAAAGGAATGCATTTTCGTAAGAAAGATAATACCGATATGCATGTGATAATCTTCCTTATATCATGTAGTGCGTCATTTGGACACTTTGTGGGATTGAAATACAAAGAAAATCATGTTCTATGGTACAAGATAAATACAAAACTTAAGCTTTTATTTTAATTAGATTTGTTTATAAAGCATAAGCAATCATTTATTATATTAATATATGTGTGTAGCGGCGAGGCTTATTAATAAGGCAGAATTAAGTGTTCTGAGCCTTCCCAAATGAGGCCCCATTTCTCTGTTCATCTCTGTGGTGCAGCCATAGAGAGACTATTCATGCAGGGTGATTTAAGGTCCTAGGACAGCTCCCAAAGGGGGATGCACTTAGCTAAGCCTGGCTATCATGATCAATGGTCATCCATTGGCGCCTATCTGTCTAGGGAGTGCCAGTTGGACATCTGGACTGCATTACTAAGTGTCAGGACTAAGTGACTCATATCTCACCTTGATCAATCAATCAGGGACTGGTAGGGCCGAGTAACCCACGTGGGACTCTGATGCCCATGGAACTTTCAGCCAATCAATGAGCTGAAGTTCCTCCAGGTAAAAACAGGCAACACAGAGAGCCTGTGAGATTCAGTAAGATTCAGAAGGGAGGATTCAGAGGATTCTGTGGACAATTCTAAAGGGAATTCAAAGGAGAATTCCAGGGCAGGGCGGCCCAGGAGCAGAAGGCTCCCAAGGGCAGGACATTCTCGCAGCGCGCCTCCTGACCATCCTGAGACTCAGCCCGGACAACCACGGAACGGCCAGTGTGTCTGAGTGCCAGAACTTTCCTTTGTTCTAAGAGTCTAGAGCGGAGGTTGCCAGAGAATAACCAGAGGATCCACCCGAGGTTAGCACCAGCAGCAGGCCTCGTGAACAGGTCGGAACTGTGGACAGCTGAATCACTATTCAGAACTAGCTCTTCATCAGAAACGAACCGGTCCTCTTCCTGACTTGCTGGGACCCACAGTCATCTTTTCTCCTGTGCACAAACTTTGCTAGTTAAAGCCCACAGTGAGCATCAGCAGCGCAGCGTCGCAAGCCGCACAGCACAGCCTGGCACGGAGCCAGAGAGCGCGGATTGGACAGCAACAGCCTGCAACTGTTTCTTTGTGCCCGCAGGAAGATCTGAATCCCCAAAGATTGGATGAGTATTCAACTTCAATGCATTACAGCTCGAGAATTCAATTGTTATCCCAACCAGTTGATATCAATTTAATTCCTAAGAGTTATGTACTTGTTTGAGTATCTAATGTAGAAGTTATAACCAAGTTCATTAACGAAACGGTCTTAATGAATGATATACTGAACGTATGTCCTCTTGATATGTGTAACACTTCGTAACTGACTGAATATATATCTTTTGTATTCTGATAACCCTCTCGATAAGATCTGTTAGGTTTACATGCATATTTTATGTATTAATAAATGTATCCTCGTGTATTAGTACCTGTGTGTGCGCGTTGTTTGAGTTATGTCACATGGTTGGATTCTAAAGCCATCAAAAGAATCAACTTTGTGATTTACTGCTACAATTAATAATTGTCTCAGTAAATGCCCAAACCCTACAGAACTGGTGCCTTCAGAGAGCCACTACATTTAATTTTGCTATGGCAACATTACATATTTGGCGTCCCTGAGCCGGTTTTCTTACATGTGAAAATAACATTTTAGCATCATATTATTACATACAGGTCTCTAGCTTCAACACAGTGATATATATATATACTCAGTGATTTATTGGTACATGCCCAGGTCAATAATCAGAATGAGGATTTATTTCTACAGGTAGTGTTGTGAAATACTTCAACACACTGGATCGCAGATTTAGACCCCCTGCACTCTTACTCCTTAAAAACCAAAGAAATGAAGATATGTAGCAATCACATTGCAACAGGGCTGACAGTGACTTAATGCTTATACTAGTGGACTTCTGGTACCTTTAGGGTACGGTGTTCCCTGAAGGGCTCTCAAACCCCGCATTTCAGATGCCTAGCTGTTTCGCTGATGTGTTGCACCTCAGAATCACTTTTAAACCTTACCTCTGGTATCTTTAATCCCTATTGCTCAACGCATGGTGAAAGTATTGCATAAATGTGTCTGAAAATGAGCAATGGGCACCTGAGAGACTCATTTGCCTGTTTCACAAATGATCATATTTGACTAGAGATTCTGTTTGGGATTCAGTTGTGCATTCTGACAGCAATCGCTTTCAAAAAACGATACATTCTGGATGAGGTCAAGGTGCAGGAACACTGTATTTAGGATGTGTTTGCACTTATTCTGTGTCTCTAGCTTCAACACAGCGATATATGTATATGCTCACTGATTTTTTGGTACATGCCCAGGGCAATAATCATTATGAGGATTTATTTCCTGATGTGCTAGGGGTAGTGTTGTGAAATACTTCAACACACTGGATCGCAGGTTTAAACCGCCTGCACTCTTACTCCTTAAAAACCAACAAATGCAGATATGTAGCAATCATATTGTAGCTGACACTCATTTGCCTGTTTCACAAATGATCATATTTTACTAGAGATTCTGTTTGGGATCCGGATGTGCATTCTGACAGCAATCTCCTTATCGCGGCTTTGCCCTTCTTGCCTCTTTGGACAATATCTCCATCTTGTGGTCGTTATTGGTAATGTAGATAGATAGATACTTTATTGATCCCGTGAGGGAAATTGCAGTGCAACAGCAGCTTAACACACACAACACAGCCACAGTGTAACGAATTATATACTAATAGTACAATACATACAATACAATACAAGAGTTACTCACAGTCCGGACACACAAGAGGAAACTAGAACAGAACAGTACACAGAAAATCGTATCACACGTATGAATATAAATATAGATGTAACCATAGATATAAATATAAATATAAATGTATTGCACAGGTCCCTGGCATATATTGCACAAAAGTGGTTGTAAGCGGGAAAAAGAAAAAGAAAAAGAAAGAGAACAGATGTAGCAGTATATGTGTATATGCGTTTAGTCCAGAAACAGGTCACTGTCGCTGTTGCCTCTGCCAAGACGCAAGGTGGATGCGTTGTACAGTCTTATGGCAGACGGCAAGAATGACCTCCTGTAGCGCTCCCTGTCGCACCGTGGGTGAATCAGTCTATTGCTGAACGTGCTCTTCATTCCTGCAAGCCTGTCATAGAGGGGATGGGAGAAGTTGTCCATGATGGCCTCCAGTTTGGACATCATTCTCCTCTCAGCCACTACCTCCAAGGGGTCCAGGTCAGACCCAATGACAGAGCTCGCTCTCCTGATGAGCTTGTTCAGCCTTTTGGAATCTACTGCTCTAATCCCAGAGCCCCAGCACACCACTGCGTAGAAAATGGCACTCGCTACCACCGACTGATAAAACATGTGTAGCATCTTACTACACACATTGAAGGACCTGAGCCTCCTCAAGAAGTAAAGTCGGCTCTGTCCGTTCTTATAGATGGCCTCGATGTTCTTAGACCATTCCAGTCTATCGTCGATGTGCACTCCCAGGTACTTGTACGAGTCCACCATCTCCACGCCACTCCCATGGATGTAGACAGGAGTAGGTTTGACCTTTTTCCTCCTGAAATCTACCACCAGTTCCTTTGTCTTTGTAACATTCAGTTCCAAGTGGTTCACCCCTCCACATGTCTAGACATCTCCATCTTGTGGTCGTTGTTGGTAATCTCTTCTTATGCCCTTTTTTATTTTAATTCTCTATTAGTTGATTCTAGAATCTCTACAATGGAGATGAAAACATCAGTTTTATAGCAGACAATATGACATTATTTATAGTCCAATTAGAAACTTATTACCCTGTTTTTAACATAATAACAAATTAAAATTGATTAAAACTAAGTTTGGAACACCAGGGAACATAACAAATGATTTTTAGGAAAACCATGAAGTTCTCTGTGTCCAATGCCTGCAAGGGGAGAAAGCTAGAATCCTTAGATTTTTTCAAAATTTGAAAATAAACATCATATAACAACAGCTTTCATTCCTAGGAGTGAAAAATAACCATTTTTGAAGACATAGTAGTTTCTAAAACACTACAATAAAGTTAAAAACATCAGTTTTATATTACATTATTTTTAGTAAAATTAGTCATTTTTTGCACTATTTTTAATAAAATATCTAATTAAAAGTGATTAAAATTAAGTTTGGAACAACAAGGAACACAAAAAAAAAGATTTTTAGGAAAACCATGAGGTCCTCTGTGCCCGATGCCTGCAAGGGGAGAAAGCTAGAATCCTAAAAAAAAGTTATCAATTCTAGAGCCTAAGAGGAAAACAAGACAAATGTATATCTCCAAATAATTTTATGTGCTTCAGAAGAGCCCAGGAAAGTTTTTTGCATACATGAAACCACGCCCGTTTGCACATAAGCAGACATGGTTGCACACACGACTGCATGAAAGCACACGTGCATGCGAAGTCATCCTGTTAAGCATTTGAAAAGCCGCACCACGGCGCACTTGAAATAGCTCTTACATTAGTGGTCGACACAGGAATCGCCTTTTTATTTACGCTCTTACCAACGCGATGGAAAGCAAAACAAAGCAAAGCAGAGCAAAACAAAACGAACAAACGCAAAACCCTCACGTCCCGCACTTGCATATAACGCCGTTACGTGCCCAAGCGGTATTGTACGTCATCCTAGCACTGCACCCCGGGGCGTACGGTATATGGGAATGAGCACACGCCACGAATCGTCTGAAATCACTCCCTACAGCTGTAAGGCGCCTTGAAGCGTGCACCCCCAACATTCTTCTTTGCGCATCTGTGAAAGGTAAACTCTTGAGCAAACTCTGAACCAGCTCTAAGGAAACTAATCCGATTAGACGTTACTTTGACTCATCCTTTAACAGTTTTCAGTCTCTGTCTTTAAACACCTTGCTCAGTCACATTCAAGCCACAAGTACTCTTCTCGGATGTTGCACAAACAAATCCTAATGTCTTGAAAGCATTGCAGCATGTTTGTGTCCCACTTCCCGTGGCTGCAGGACGACTGACACGATCGGACAAACACAATCTGTGGCGTTTAGCGTGACATAGTCTTGCAGGCATCGTGCTGTCTTACTGCAATACTATACCACTTGAGGAAACAGTTCATCTGGCCATGAAACTCATTTGAACGTCTAGCTACAGCAACTAACAATAACATGATTTATTCAGGATGTGTGGAACCAGCACGTCCCGGAGACAGCTTCTGAAATCGTGAGCATTCTCTGGTGGTGTCCTGGAGGGCTCCCCGGGCATGTGTTGGTGGTATAGTGGTGAGCATAGCTACCTTCCAAGCAGTTGACCTGGGTTCGATTCCCGGCCAACGCAGTGGCAAGTGTTTTCAAATGCTGTCACAAGCCTTGGATTGTGACTAGCAAAGCAAAGCCTTTTGAAAGAGCTAAAGCACTGCAAAACGGAATTGAAGGAGAATCTTACAGGGGATTCTGAGCGGTGTCTAAATAAATAAATTCACAGCGTCCGCGGATGGCATTTTGCAGCTGGAAGTAGATGTCGACGCTTTTTGCACACAGCACCAAAAAAGCGTCTTTTTTGAAGGTACAGGCATTGAGCATTGGTGGTTCATTGTTAGAACTCTCGCCTGCCACGCAGGAGGCTTGGTTTCGATTCCTGGCCAATGCAGTGGCTTTTGCAGCGAACGGCTCCATCACTTGCATCCCAACTTTTGCAACTCGCAACTGAAAACCCACTGAAGCTAAGCAGGTGTGAGCCAGGTCAGTACCTGGATGAGGGTGAGCTACAGGGAAAAACAAAGCTTCCAGCTGGAAGTGGTGTTAATGGGGCCAGCAGGGAGGCGCTCACCCTGAGGTCTGTGCGGGTCCCAATCTCCCAATATAGTGACGGAGAAGCTGTGTTGTAAAAGGGCGCTGTCTTTTGGATGAGATGTAAAACCGAGGTCATAGTGCTCTGTGGTCATTAAAAATGACCACCAAAACCTTTGACAAAAGCTCTTGGTAATTGATGGTCTTCAATAATGTTTCTCCTTTAGGTACATTTAAAATCAGCTGAATAATGCTGTGAAACCATGAAACTGCATGAGAAAGCCCGTACACTGAATTACACGGCTTTCTATTCAAAGGAGGACAAAAGAAATTCCCTGAGTTCGATTTTTTGCAGCACAGAGAGGGGCACTGTCACGAGGCCGGTTAGCTCAGTTGGTTAGAGCGTGGTGCTAATAACGCCAAGGTCGCGGGTTCGAGCCCCGTACGGGCCGTGTCCTTTTCTCCTCTCTTACCAAAGCTGTTAGGTTCCTTTCCGTGGTGAGATGGGTTGTCCTGCAACGCTGCCACACAGTGCCGACAGACAAGAGTGTTGCGGGAGAAGAGAAAAGTGTTTGAAGATTTAAGAGTGTCTTAGGTGGAGCCAAAATCAAGTGTCACAAATGCAAGTGGGAAGATTTCCAATGTTTAATATGGTCAAAATAAGCGGAACTTACCAGCTGGTCCGGCACAGTCTTCCATGCTTTTGTCATATACTGTAAAGTGGTGTCGAACTGGGTGTCGAACTGGAGCCTCACCATTTGCATATGTGAGGCTCCAGTTATACATCGATTGTCACATTAAATGACAAAAATGAAGAGAGTTAAAGCAGCTGGAGAGGTTTTCTTACAACTTTTGAGCTGACACAGTTTTGGAAAATGTTTCCTTCACGCTGCACTGTACAACATAGGCAGCCAAGAGTCTCCAAAACAAAACAGAATGGACAGATAGGAGAAAATTCCCACTCGTCCTGAAGTTCCCAAAATCCAGCACTGAGCGTAAACAAAGTGTCTAAGTAGCGTGGGAATGTTAAACCTAACCCTAGCTGGAGTTTGAGCAATCCAGCACTGAGAGTAAAAAGATGAGTCAAAGTAACGTCTAATCAGATTAGTTTCCTTAGAGCTGGTTCAGAGTTTGCTCAAGAGTTTACCTTTCACAGATGCGCAAAGAAGAATGTTGGGGGTGCACGCTTCAAGGCGCCTTACAGCTGTAGGGAGTGATTCGAGACGATTCGTGGCGTGTGCTCGTTCCCATATACCTTACGCCCCGGGGTGCAGTGCTAGGATGACGTACAATACCGCTTGGGCACGTAACGGCGTTATATGCAAGTGCAGGACGTGAGGGTTTTCGTTTGTTCGTTTTGTTTTGCTCTGCTTTGCTTTGTTTTGCTTTCCATCGCGTTGGTAAGAGCGTAAATAAAAAGGCGATTCCTGCGTCTACCACTAATGTAAGAGCTATTTCAAGTGCGGCGTGGTGCGGCTTTTCAAATGCTCAACAGGATGATTTTGCATGCACGCGTGCTTTCATGCAGTCGTGTGTGCAACCATGTCTGCTTACGTGCAAACGGGCGTGGTTTCATGTATGCAAAAAACATTCCTGGGCTCTTCTGAAGCACATAAAATTATTTGGAGATATACATTTGTCTTAGTTTCCTCTTAGGCTCTAGAATTGATAACTTTTTTTTCATTTTTGGCATTTTTCATCATTTTCCAGAAAGTGGTTGCAAGCCCGATATCATGCGAAGAAACTTCAGGATTCGGGGATCAGTCAATGGATTTTCTTCAAAGTTGGATTTTTGCACTCTGTGGACCAAGAGATGTTGTTCTATAATGTTTTTTTTTTTCAAATTTAAAAATATCATTTTTTCATGGAGCTTTGAATGGGATGGATTCACCCTCCTTTAGCTAGGACAGAGCTCCAGGAGCCTGGGTAGGATTCTAGCTTTCTCCCCTTGCAGGCACCTGGCACAGAAGACAATATTTTTTTCCTTAAAATCTTTTTTTTTGTGTTCCTTGTTGTTCCAAACTTAATTTTAATCACTTTTAATTAGAGATTTTATTAAAAATAGTGCAATAAATGACTAATTTCACAAAAATTAATGTAATATAAAACGGATGTTTTCAACTTTATTGTAGTGTTTTAGAAACTAATATGTCTTCAAAAATGGTTGTTTTTCACTCCTATGAATGAAAACTGTTGTTATATGATGGTTTTTTTTTCAAATTTTAAATGATCATTTTTTCATGGAGCTTTGAAGGGGATGGATTCACCCTCCTTTAGCCAGGACAGAGCTCCAGGAGCCTGGGTAGGATTCTAGCTTTCTCCCCTTGCAGGCACCTGGCACAGAAGACATCATTTTTTTCCTTAAAATCTTTTTTTTTTGTGTTCCTTGTTGCTCCAAACTTAATTCTATTCACTTTTAATTAGAGATTATATTAAAAATAGTGCAATAAATGACTAATTTCACTAAAAATACTAAAAGTAATATAAAACGGATGTTTTTAACTTTATTGTAGTGTTTTAGAAACTAATATGTCTTCAAAAATTGTTATTTTTCACTCCTAGGAATGAAAGCTGTTGTTATATGATGTTTATTTTCAAATTTTGAAAAAGCAAAGGATTCTAGCTTTCTCCCCTTGCAGGCATCGGACACAGAGAACCTCATGGTTTTCCTAAAAATCATTTTTTATGTTCCCTGGTGTTCCAAACTTAGTTTTAATCAATTTTAATTTGTTATGTTACAAACAGGGTAATAAAGTCTTAATTGGACTATAACTAATGTCATATTGTCTGCTACAAAACTGATATTTTCAGCTCTATTGTAGAGATTCTAGAATCAACTAATAAAGAATTGAAATAAAAAAAGGGCATAAGAAGACATTACCAACAACGACCACAAGATGGAGATATTTTCCAAAGAGGCAAGAGGGGCAAAGCTGCAATAAGGTAATATCATTTTTTGAAAGAGATTGTTGTCAGAATGCACATCCGTATCCCAAACAGAATCTCTAGTAAAATATGATCATTTGTGAAACAGGCAAATGAGTGTCAGCTACAATATGATTGCTACATATCTGCATTTGTTGGTATTTAAGGAGTAAGAGTGCAGGTTTAAACCTGCGATCCAGTGTGTTGAAGAATTTCACAACACTACCTCTAGCACATATGGAAATAAATCCTCATAATGATTATTGCCCTGGGCATGTACCAAAAAATCAGTGAGCATATATATATATATCACTGGGTTGAAGCTAGAAACACAGAATAACTGCAAACACATCCTAAATACAGTGTTCCAGCACCTTTGACCTCATCCAGAACGTATCATTTCTTGAAAAGGATTGCTGTCCGAATGCACATCTGAATCCCAAACAGAATCTCTAGTAAAATACGATCATTTGTGAAACAGGCAAATGACTGTCTCAGGGGCCCATTTCTCATTGTCAGACACATGTATGCAATGCTTTCACTGTGCATTGAGCAATAGGGATCAAAAACACCGCAGGTAAGGTTAGAAGTCATGTTCTATGATCATTTCTTTCAGCATTAGGGACTAAATATACTAAACGTATGATGCTAAAATGTTATTTTTACATATATTAATGTAATAAATGATTGCTTATGCTTTATAAACAAATCTAATTATAATAAAAGCTTAAGTTTTGTATTTATCTTGTACCATAGAACATGATTTTCTTTGTATTTCAAGCCCACAAAGTGTCCAAATGATGCACCTTTGATGCTCCAAATGATCTTTTTCTTTTTTTTCCCTCGTACTCGAGGGTCAATTTCCTGTTCCACACGTGATTTCAACATTTTCCTTGGGAGATGTCAAGCCAGCAAGCCACTGCTGTGGTTCAGTGGCCAGCGTGGAGTTCAGTGGCCCTGTTGTACACAGAAAGCACATTGAGCTCCTTGGACATGAAAAGTTCCAGATAAAAGCCATTTGTCATCCTTTCTCTTGGTGTCGATGTTGCTATTGTATGTAAAGGTGGCAACTTGCTCAGCGAGCAGGCGGAGCACACACCGAATGCAGATGTGTCTGAGTGGTGTGTCCAAGTGGCTGCAAAAGGACAGCACTCCTGGGGCGCTGTGGCTTAGTTGGTTAAAGCGCCTGTCTAGTAAACAGGAAGCCCTGGGTCTGAATCCCAGTGGATAACCGCCTACGGCTAGACTTAATTAAATGCAAGTATTCATTTCCTGTCTTTAACGCGACTTGTTTTTCTTAAAATTGATGGAATTTGCAAAACATGAAATACAAACATTGCTAATCAGCGCTAGCGGCTGGCAAAAAAAAAGAAGTCAGCAATGTTTTTTTTCTTTAACCTTAACCCTGCTAATGGAGAAGAGTTAAACGACCGAGTCTATGCAGCTTAAACGGTGCTCATGTCGGGTTCTTAGCTGAAAGGGTGGTAAATCACGCTCACCCCAGTCCTTAATCTTTTAAAGAGGATACAAAATTGAACCTAGTCGCCACATCACATACATCCTGTTCAACGATAAAAAGGTGACATCTATCCTCGATCCAGAGTAAATCCCACGTTGAGGGCATCTTTTTTTTCACTTTACCGTGAATCGGGCTCGGCTGCACAGAGGAGAGAGCAGAGCAATGAGGTCACGGGGACAGGGGAGTCACACGCTGGTGGTTTAAACACGCGGAAGAAAACTGAGGGATCCACATTATGTGGACCCTCCGTGCGCCATCAGTCCACACTCTGGACTCTGAATCCTGCCATCCAAGTTAAGATCTCGGCGGAACCTGAGGCGCAGTTCCTTCTTAAAACGTAATCTGGTGAGCATTTCTAGAATCGTACTTGTATAGATGCAGCCTTTAATGTGTTGCTAGGTTAAAATTGATGACTTCTTGAACTTCAGTAGGCAACTGCCCTCTTGATTTCGGATTTAATTTCTTTATTACAGGGGCGCTTTTATGAAGACAGAGTCATGTTCAGGTACTTTGCTTGATGGAGGAAGCATATTTCGGACTCTGTGATCTGCTCACCTGGAAAGGTCTGCTGTACTACTACAAGAGAGAAGTAGAGTCTGGAAGAATGGACAATTTTATGATGCTTTGGAAGATAATGTTTTTTTTTTCTTTGAAATCGAAATGAATCAGAATATCAGTGCAAAAGACAAACTCTTGGTTTGGTTTAAAGAGATATGGTTTTAAAACAGACAAGATGTAGAAAACAGGTGTTTCTCACTTTTGGAAAAGAATGGACCGGGGGTAATATTTTACTAGTTGCAGTGCTGATCTCACTGGGTTATAGTCCTGCAGTGTCACACCAGGGCCAGTGGCGCAATGGATAACGCGTCTGACTACGGATCAGGAGATTGCAGGTTCGACGCCTACCTGGCTCGGGTCGTTTTTAAACGCATCGGGCAACTCCCTACGTAGTCTGTGCTACTTACTGCATTGTAATCGTACCCAGTAAGAGATTTCCTTCATGTAAATGAACTGCACCTGACAGCTTTAGAAAAACACCTGGGCTCAGTACGGTGCTGAGAGCTCAGCGTTGCTGTTCTAATTAGCACGCACTGCATCGGCTATGAGCCCGAACCTTTCAATTATTCCGATCAGTAAGTCAACACGTAGTCCACATGAACGGTAGAAATATTCTCTTGTCTGTCTCTTGTTTGTATAGAACTGAATGTCCCTGACAATGTACTGTTAGTTTTAATTGAAGAACGGCATTTGTGTTCAAATATACCAGACAAGTTTACGTAACTGCTCATGCGACACTCAGTTGTAATTAGTCAAGAAATAAAGTCGAACAACAGCTGCGGGTTTGATTCTGAACGTATGAGATTGCAGCGCCTTTTACTTTCATTGACAAATGATAGAGATTCGAAGAGAGATCCTTCAGACCAGCAAGCAAACCCACGGCTATTTCGGTTTTCTATCTAGGCAACGTTGGTGTCTGCAATAGCATACATGAAAGCGTGATGCAATTTCTGTGGCTACATTTGTTGCACGTCATGCACAGTAAGAGTGTTTCTAACACCAAATAAAAAGTCAACAATTAGCGATCACGCCTTCTCCTCAGTTAACCCACTGAAACCCTTGCTGTTAACAGTTCTTTACTGCGTGCTTTACCAGCACCTACATATCGTGTCGGTTCTTTCAGCTTTATTCATTAGGTTTTCAAAGGCATAAGTAGAGCACCAGAGGTGCGAACGCAGAATGCGTGGTTATCTGAAGAATTGATTTCCACGGCAGCGGGTCCAAACGATTTCGCGTTTTTATAGTACCAGGAAAGGAGAAGCGGCACTTCGCCTCTGCCGCGCAGGCACAAGGCGACGTGCGGCAGACGCCGGAGTCGGTAGGTTTCGAACCTGCGCGGGGAAGCCCCAACGCATTTCGAGCCCATTACCTTAACCACTCGAGCACGACAAATGCGAGCTCAATGCCGCCGCATTCCTCCTATAATCAAACACGGACTGCGAGGTGGCTGCGGAAACCTTTTTAAAGTTGGTCTTCGTTAAAAAAAATACCTTTCCAAGATTCGTGCCGGCAGACAGACACGCCTCAGAGGGTTTAAGGCTGGCTTCACGTTCAAATGGTAAAGTCCCCCAGTCCGGATGTCAAAATGCAACTTTGGCAGACAGAAAAAACATCAACAAACCAAAAATGTGGACAAGGATTTTACAAGCTGCACCACACTGCACTTTCAAAAGCATTTACATTCGTGTTAGACGCAGGAATTGCCTTTGATTTGCGCGCTTACGAACGCCATGGAAAACGAAACAAAACTAAAGCCCTCAGCTCCTGCACTTGATTATAATCCCGTTACGTGTCGAAGCAGGAATTTACGTCATCCTACCACTGCAACACGGGGAATAGAGGGAAATGAGCACAAGCTACGAATTGTCTCTAATCAGTCCCTACAGTTGTAAGACGCCTGGAAGCGTGCACCCCCATCATTAATCTTTGCGCATCTGTGCAAGGTAAACTCTGGAGCAGTCTCTGAAACGGCTCAAAGGAAACACGTGATTGATTCCATGTGCATCTGGGGTTCATTTCTTATTTACATTTAATTCAAGGGAAAGGCTTGGGTCAGTTTCAGACGGCCTCCAACAGCGAGATTCAAGCGCCCCACCTTCAGCCCAATCTGCGCCGCCAGAACGCCAACGGCTCCTCTGGTCTCCGGGGTGCGGTTGTGACCCCGTAACCTAAAGTGTTGGTGGCAGACAAATGGAGACTAACAGGTGATGTCCTAGGACATGACTACATTGTGACACTCGGTGGGGATGGTGACCATTGCTTGGAAAAGAGTGCGAGGCCCCTTTAGAAAAACATTTTGTTAACAGGCATTCTGCCTCAGCCTAAACACCTATAGCTTGCAAAGCGCATGCTATTAGACAGGCACCTCTGCAAGACCTTAAGAGTCTCTTAAACTAGTGATAGTAAGGTGTTCCCAATGGGCGATGTTTGGCTTTCAAATCATCTCTCTGTGGAAGCGCCGCGATGCAGCTGTTTAAGGCTTAGAAGCAGCTGACTGTTTCACTACCTAGCTGATTACTGTCAGTCAGGGAGCTCAGAGGTGAAAAGCCTGTCTGAGAGACAATTCGCCGTCGATCAGTTCAATATGTTCCGTACCAACTCGGCGCACCTGAGATCATCTTGGTAGCTGTGTAGCTCAGATGAGTGAGAGCGTGTGTGTGTGTGTACCACCGTGATTGGATGCCGGTCCTTCTCAGGTCACAGTAAACCTTCTGCTGCCTAGCTTTCCCCAGTGTGCCCCAGTGGCCTAATGGATAAGGCACTGGCTTCCTAAGCCAGGGATTGTGGGTTCGAGTCCCATCTGGGGTGCTCCTGTCCCATTTTGAGCGTACAAATGTCCTTGTGATTTGCAAAGCTGCAACCCCACCTTACTCAGTGAGCATCTCTGCTTTTCTCTCACATACAGTTGGGAGAAAAACTTTTGTAAACAGCCCTTCGGAATGATGTGGATTTCTGCATGAATGGCTCCTAACATGTGATCTTATCTTTATCTAAGTCATAATAATTAATAAAGAGAGTCTGATTTCACAAACAACACACGCCCAACATTTGACATTGCTGTTTCTTTATTGACCAAATGGTTTAAACAATCAAGGTCATTGATGGAAAAAGTACGTGAACCCTTATATTAAGGAGCTAGTGGAACCTCCTTTATGACAAAAACCTCAACCCCTACTTTTTGTAGCGGCTGGTCAGACCTGAGCAGCGGTTAGGAGGTATTTTGGCCTATTCCTCTATGAAAAACTGTTTCAGTCATGTATATTTTTGGGATGTCTTGCGCTGAACGGCCTGCTTCAGATCACGCCACAGTACTTCAATGGGATTGGGGTCAGGACTCTTACTTGGCCATCCCAAAATACGGAATTTCTTCTGTTTCAGCCACTCTGTTGTTGATGTACTCCTTTGTTTTTGTCATGCTGCATGACCCAGCGTCTTTCGAGTTTTAGATCACAGGCAGACACCCTGACATTCTGCTGTAGATTTTCCTGATACATCTTGGAATTCATCGGTCCCTCGATGATTGCAAGCCGCACAGCCTCCGCCATGCTTCCCAGGTGGGATGAGGTTTTGGAGTTGGTATGCAGTGTTTTGTTATCTCCAAACATAACGCTGTGCACATTTACCAACAAGTTCAACTTTTGTCACGTCTGTCCACAGAACATTGTTCCAGGAGTTGCTGTGGAACATCCATGTGGTCTTTAGCAAACTTGAGAGGGGCAGTGGTGGTTTTTTTGGGGGGGAGAGCAGTGGTTTCCTCCATGGTGACCTCGCATGATCACCACTCCTGTTCAGATTTCTTCTTATGGTGGACTCATAAACACAGACATAAGACAAAGTCAACCACCTGTTCGCTAGATCCCATCCCCACTCAGCTAGTCAAAGATTCCCTCGAAGGACTGGCAGGACCTATAATTAGTATGATGAATGCATTGCTTGCGTCAGGCGTTGTACCTGATCAATTTAAGGTAGCGGTTGTTAGACCGCTCCTTAAGAAGTCAAATTTGGATCCACAAGTTCTTAACAACTACAGGCCTGTCTCAAAGGTCCCATTTCAATCTAAAAGTCTTGGGAGAATAGTTGTTGCCCAACGTCAATCGTATCTGGATTCAAATAATATACTTGAGAAATTTCAGTCTGGTTTCTGAAACTGCATTAACAAGAGTCGTAAATGATATTCTCTTAGCTACTGATGCGGGGAATGCAACAGTGCTTGTGCTTCTAGATCTTAGAGCTGCCTTTGACACGGTTGACCTCTCTGTTTTGTTACACAGGCTTGAGTTTGAGGTTGGCTTATCTGGAACCGTCCTTCAGTGGTTTACTTCACATTTTACTCATCGTTTTCATTATGTTCAAATATCTAATAATTGTACTGCTTCATCAATGTCACCAGTTCAATTTGGGGTACCAGAAGATCAGTGCTGGGACCAATATTGCTCTCTCTCTCTACATGCTGCTGCTAGGTAGGATAATCCGAAAAAATAATATGAACTTTCATTCATATGCTGATTGCACTCAAATAAACATTTTGTTTACACCAAACGACAGCTCTTCTATTATCACTTTAGTTAAATGCATTAATGAAGGAAATACTTGGATGTGTGAAAACTTTTTGTTACTCAACTCTGAGAAAACTGAGGATCTGTTGATCGGAGGCAACAATACTGATAGGACTACTATAACTTCAGCACTTAACTCAGAGGATTTAAACATTTGCCTCAAAGAGACAGCACGTTACCTAGGCGGCATATTAGACACAAGGTTCTTAACAACTTGCATTGTTAAGTGCCTTGGGAAGCCCTTGTTGTGAAAGGCGCTATATAGAAATACATTGATTTGAACTGAATTGACAATGTAAAATGTTGTGTGTGTTGTTTGTTAAACAAGACTGTCTTTATTTATAAAAAAATAAAAGGAATTTGCTAGGAATGCAAACGTTAGGTTGCGCTTCTTCATGCTGCATCGTCGGCATGAGTGGAGCTTTTTAAACGTCTGTACTTACTGCGCCCCATAAGAAATCGTTTGTCCCCGTTCAAAAGCGATTGTGCGATGTCCTGCAGTGTTCGCAAAGCAAACCTTTGACAGTTTGAAAAGAGGAATTTATTCTGCTTCCTGTGCGTGCGTGCAGTAGTTACAAAGTTGAACGTCTTTACATGATCTGCTGCAGTTTTCAGTGGGAGGGCTTTGTCAGATGGCTTGGAAAAACGCACTGTGTTTCGGCTCGGGAAACATCATGAGAAGTGTCCTGCATGTTTTCTGTGTATAGCTGTCTTTTAACGCATACAGAATTCATTCGAAATCATTGGATTCTCCAATTAACAAGGGTCCCTTAAAGGATGAGTCAAAGTAACGTCTAATCGGATTAGTTTCCTTAGAGCTGGTTCAGAGTTTGCTCAAGAGTTTACCTTTCACAGATGCGCAAAGAAGAATGTTGGGGGTGCACGCTTCAAGGTGCCTTACAGCTGTAGGGAGTGATTCGAGACGATTCGTGGCGTGTGCTCGTTCCCATATACCATACGCCCCGGGGTGCAGTGCTAGGATGACGTACAATACCGCTTGGGCACGTAACGGCGTTATATGCAAGTGCGGGACGTGAGGGTTTTCGTTTGTTCGTTTTGTTTTGCTCTGCTTTGCTTTGTTTCATGGTCAAGAGGCGTAAGGTAAGTCGTAATCCAGGGAGAACACTGGTGGCAAACAGTCCGAGGTGAGAGGCGAGGTCCAAAGTCGAAAAGGCAGAAGGGGAGTCCAATATCCAGAATAAACGAGGTAATGGAAAAAACGCCAGGTAGAGCTCTCAAGGAGTAGACTCAATACCAGCGGGAAGCAGGTAAAGATGGTAAAAATAGCACTGCGTACCGCACGGTGGAGTGTGTGCAGGTGGGTTAACTCGTGCGGCGGCGTTTGTTAATAATCACCCACTGCTGGTGCTGATTAGATCGCTTAAGAGTTGGTCTTAACTGCCTGGCGGTCATGACAAGCTCCTCTTTAAGCTGTGGTTTAGTTTTGCATTCATGTGTTTCTAGAGCAGTTATTTATGGGGGTGGGTGGGTCTTTCACAGAGGCTCAGGACAAATCCCCTGCATGAAAGTCTACTGTGTGCGTTCAAACAGGTCAAGAGCCAGGCAGGAGGACAATGGACAGAAGCAGCAACGAACTAAAAATAAAAGAACGAATATGAAAAAGCCACCATCTTTTTCTTTTTGACATTTTCCGACTTTCATGCAAGCCAGGACAAAGTTGCTCGTAGCTACTTGTGGATTCAAATACTCTATCGAGTGCTTTGATGAGTTTTTGCAATTTGATTGTCGTCCTGTCAGCCTGTTTCTGTTTTTTTTTCAATCTAGTGATGGAAAGTAAGAGGGAAATGATGGAGCAATCAATAACCGCTCCGGAAAAATGGCAGAAAGAAATGGCCCGTCACTAAGGACATTTGTGAAGCAGAGGAGTGACATCACCACAAAGGCGACTTATTCTGCTGATCGTTTTGGTGAATAATGATTGAGGCGCGTTAAGAGAAAGGTAGCTGCGTCAGCATGCTTAGGCTGCAAAGGATAAAGCAAAGGTTTACTCCATGCTGAAAAGAGAAGAAAAGAAGCACAACGTTTCGGCTGTGGAGCCTTCTGCTCCATCTTCTTTAGCGATGGTGATGATGTTTACATTGGAAAAACTGAGACATGCATACTGGAGGGGCTTGAACCACCAACTTTTCAGTTAACAGCCAAATGTACTAACCGATTGCACCACAGAGTCTGACGGTCTTTTGTGCTCCCTACATTTGCAGGTTTATGGTCAAAGAAAACAATCGTTTGCGCTTCTTGTAGCCAGCAATATTTTTTCACTGACAACCAAGAAATTGATTTCATCTTTCACAAAATGTATGGATTTCTTCAAAAACAAGTTATTCCAGAAAGGAAATGAATTCTTGCATTAAACTGAACAAAGCTGTACATGTTTGTCTGAAATGATACATTTGGCACAACAAGACACGGAGAGAGGCACCGCTGGTATTCAGACCCAGGATCGCCTGCTTACTAGGCAGGCACTTTAAGCCACTAGGGAGCACCGCACTTTTACAGACACTTGGACACATCTGCGCTCGGTGTGCACTTAACATAATCTCTGAGCCCGTTGCCTCTTTCCCGTTTAATAGCAGAACTGACGCCAAGAGAAATGATGAGAAATGGCATTTATCGGGCACTTTTCATGTCCAAGGAGCTCAATGCCCTTGACACCTCCCCAAGGCGACGGAGCTGTGCATTCTTTGGCGACACCATTTTTTCTTTTGTTTAATTTCTATACTTATTGGTAGAATAAAAACGATATGTCATGTACTGTAAGGTAAATGTCTCTGTAACGCTGCTCTGTAGAGGTGAAAAGGATCCGATGCAGATGCAGGAGTCGCAGGGAGGTAAGTAAACGTACCGAGCAAATCCAGGAGCTGAGCCGTAGTCCGAAGGCGAAGGTAAGTCGAGATCCGGTAAAGGCACTGGTGGCGAACAATCCAAAACGTGAGACAGAATCGTAGTCGAAAGGAGAGCTTCAGGGTCAAATCCAAAACAGGCAATGATAGCAAACAAACCAAAGGGCGAGACGAGATCCGAAGTCCGAAGGCAAAAGGTGCAGGCAGAATTCCAGGAAGGCAAAAGAGGGGTGAGAACGCTAGGCTGAGCAACAAGAAGAGAACTCAATACCGAGCAACGGGAATCAGGTGCGAATGGTATAAATAACCCGGCGTGCCGCACGGTAGAGCAATTGCAGGTGTGTTAACTCGTGCGGCGGCGCTTGTTAGTAGTAATCCGCTGCTGGTGCTGATTGGTTCGCTTACGTGTTGATCTCCGCTGGCTGGTGGTCGTGACAGTACCCCCCCCTTCACGGGCGGCTCCCGACGCCCGAGACGGCCGATTAGGATAGTCCCTGTGAAAGTCACTGATTAGTGTAGGGTCCAAAATATCCTTCTCTGGAACCCAAGATCTCTCCTCGGCACCAAAACCTTCCCAGTCGACAAAATACTGCAGGGTACCGCGGTTCCATCTGGAGTCAATGATCTTGTGGACCGTATAAGCCGGGCGCCCCTGAATGCGACGAGGAGGTGGCGGGCGATGTTGGGGAGCCGCAAGGGGCGAGCGGTAAACAGGTTTCAGGAGGGAGACATGAAATGAGGGGTGGATTCTGAGGGTAGGGGGGAGAGCAAGACGGAAGGTAACCGGGGTGATCCGGGAACGAATCCGGAAGGGACCAATATATCTAGGCCCAAGCTTTTTGGAAGGCTGATGTATAGGTAGGTTCCGTGTCGATAACCAAACAAACTGTCCTTTCCGAAAACGAGGGGCTGGTCTGCGGTGTCGGTTGGCGAATTTGGCGTGGCGCTGGGTTGACTTAATAAGAGCTGTCCTCGCCATTTTCCAGGTCCTTCGCAGTTTGGCAATATATTGTTGCACGGACGGCACTGCCGTGAGTGGAGGTGTGACAGGGATGAGAGTGGGCTGATAACCTAAAGAACAAAGGAAGGGAGAGAGACCTGTGGAGGAGGAGGTAAGAGAATTGTGGGCATATTCTGCCCAGGGAAGTAGTGATGACCAATCATCCTGTGAGCTGGAGGTGAAGGCTCTCAAAAAGGTCAGGAGGCTTTGATTGGTCCTTTCCACCTGACCATTGGCCTCAGGATGATAACCAGAAGTCAAAGATACATGAGTCCCTAGAGTTTGACAGAAAGCCTTCCAAAAGGCCGAGATAAATTGCGGTCCCCTGTCCGAGACAACGTCATCAGGCAAACCATGTATCCTAAAGACCTGTTGTACAAACAAAGATGCCATTTCCTGGGCTGTGGGCAATGCTGGGAGGGGGACAAAATGGGCTGCTTTGGAAAAACGATCGGAGACCACCATGATTACCGTATGACCCTGACTGTTAGGAAGGTCCGTAATGAAGTCAACAGCTATGTGGGACCAAGGGCGGTGTGGGATTGGAAGGGGGTGAAGGAGGCCAGCCTTCCTAGAGCGCGGAGTCTTGCTCCTGGCACAGACCGGGCAAGCCCGGACGTACTCTGCTGCATCAGATCGCATGGAAGGCCACCAAAAGTCCCTGGTGAGGAGGTCCAGAGTGCGTCTGCATCCCGGGTGGCCGGCAAACCGGGAATCATGTCCCCACTGCAAAACCGCAGAACGTAAGTTGTTCGGGACGAAAAGCTTATCCGGGGGGCAGCACAGAGGAACTGTAGTTCCGTTGAGGGCACGCCTGACCTGATCTTCAATGGAGCAATGAATCGCTGCCACGATTCTGTTAGGAGAGATGATTGGTTCAGGTGTGTCGTCCAGGTCTGGGGGGTCATGGAGCCGAGAGAGTGCATCAGCCCTCCCATTCTTCGAGCCAGGAGTGTAAGTGATAACAAAATTGAAACGAGAAAAGAAAAGTGACCAACGGGCCTGACGCGAGTTGAGGCGCTTGGCAGATTGAATATAGGACAGGTTCTTATGGTCCGTAATAATGACAAAGGGGTGCTGAGCCCCCTCCAGCCAGTGTCTCCATTCCTCGAGGGCCAGCTTGATAGCTAGGAGTTCCCGATTGCCCACATCATAGTTAACCTCAGCAGGAGAGAGCTTCTTGGAAAAGAAAGCACATGGATGAGGGAGGCGATCCTCTTCGAGGCGCTGGGAGAGGACTGCACCAACCCCATGGGCAGAGGCGTCAACTTCAACAATGAAAGGCCGGGAGGGATCCGGATGCCGTAGGAGAGGAGCGGAGCTGAAGAGACGTTTCAAGCGCAGGAATGCCTGGTTAGCCTCCGGATTCCATTTACCCCGACTAGGACGGTTGCGGGTCAGAGCCGTAATGGGCGCCACCACGGAGCTAAAGTTCCGGATGAATCGCCTGTAGAAGTTGGCAAAACCTAGAAAGCGTTGGATTTGCTTCAAATTACGTGGCACAGGCCAATCATTGATAGCTGCCACCTTGGCTGAGTCCATCTCGACTCCAAGAGGAGAAATAATGTAGCCCAGAAAGTGAATCTTAGAAGCATGAAAAATGCATTTCTCAAGCTTGGCGTAGAGCTGGTTGTCGATGAGTCTGGACAAGACCTCCTGGACGTGATGGACATGTTCCTGAGGGTCGGTGGAAAAAATGAGGATGTCATCCAAGTATACCAAGACAAATTTTCCAATAATGTCCCTGAAGATGTCATTTATGAAGGATTGGAAGACTGCCGGGGCATTAGCGAGTCCAAAAGGCATCACCTGATATTCATAGTGGCCGTGCGTGGTCATAAAGGCTGTCTTCCACTCATCCCCTTCACGGATCCTGATTAAATTATAAGCCCCTCGTAGATCTAGTTTTGAGAAAATGGAGGCTCCACGTAGGGACTCCAGAGCGGCTGGGATTAAAGGCAAGGGGTAGGGATGTTTGACTGTAATGGAGTTCAGGCCTCTGTAATCAATACACGGCCTCAAGGAGCCGTCCTTCTTCCCTATGAAGAAGAACCCAGCACAGGCTGGGGACGAGGAGGGACGAATAAAACCAGAATTCAGGGCCTCCTTGATATAATCCTGCAGGGCTTCATTCTCCGTCTGAGTGAGCGGGTAGATCCGTCCTTTGGGTGGGAGTGCTCCTGGAAGCAAATCTATTGCACAGTCATAGGTGCGGTGAGGGGGGAGCGATAGAGCTTTCTGTTTGTCAAAGGCTTGCTTCAAATGTGCATATTGGGGGGGAATAATAGAGTGTTCTTCCAAGAGGTTTACTGAAGCAGCAACCTTAAGTGGAGGACGACAACAGTTGTCACGACAGGCCTGGCTCCAGGCAATGATCTCATTCTTGGCCCAGGAGATGTGGGGATCATGCTTTTTGAGCCAGGGAAGGCCCAGGATCACAGGGTAAGCAGGGGAGTCCAGGAGAAGGAGTGAAATGTCCTCCACATGAGTGGCACCAACAGTAAGGGATAGGGGAATGGTCTGCCAGGAAATACGTCCAGGAGCGATCGGTGACCCATCCAACGTTTGAATGCAGATAGGGGGTGAAAGCGGAGCAAGAGGAATATCCCACTTCTTAGCAAAAGAGGCATCCATAAAATTCCCAGCTGCCCCTGAATCCACCAAAACCGAAAGGGGAAGGTGCGTGTCCATCCAGGAAATCTCAGCTGGGAATAAAGGCCCTGAAGAGGATTGTGAAAAAACAGCACTACTGACACTAACAGTAGGCAGTGGGGGAGCTCGAGGTGGATGTGGGGGTCTCAAAGGACAAGTAGCGAGCAGGTGACCCGACGCAGAGCAGTACAGACACAGCCCCTCCTGACGGCGCCTTTCCTTTTCCTCCAAGGACAGGGGTGCATGTGGCAGGGTGGGCGCCACGAGGGGAGGACCCATGGGCCGCACAGGTCTGCTTCCTGGGTGTCTCTCCGCTCTCCGCAGCCGAATGCGAGTGTCCAATTCAACTACCGCAGCGATAGCCGCCTCTAGAGACCAGGTTGGTAAGGACATGAGCACCAGGTGGTCCTTTAGATCCTCCGAGAGACCCTTAGCGAAGAGGCAAACCAAAGCTTCCGGGTTCCAGGCAGACTCCGTGGCGAGGGCTTGGAATTCAGCCACATAATCTTGCAGTGGTCTGTCGCCCTGGCGAAGAGAGGAAAGCCGAAGGCAAGTCAAATCCGGGTTGCTTTGAGAAAAACGCGCCTGGAGACGGTCAGCGAAAAGCTGAAAGTCAGAGAACAGCTGCTCTCCTCTAGCAAGCAATACTGCAGCCCAATCCAATGCTTTGCCTGTGAGCAAGGAAAGTGCGAATCCGATCCTCTGTCGAGAAGTAGAAAAACGCTCAGGCTGCAGCTGAAAAGCCAGGGAGCACTGGGCAATAAAGCCCCTGCAGCCTGCAGGATTGCCGTCATACTTCTCCGGGAGAACAAATGGTAAAGTTGAGGGAGTGGTGGGCGGGGCCGCGGTGGTTGGAGCAGGTGTTTGAAAAAAAGGCGTTGTAGGAATCGGTGCGGGAGCCGGCGAAACAGGGGAAGAAAAAAGCCAGGCGACTTGGTTAGTGAGCAGTTGGAGAGAAGATTGAAGCTGGGCGATGGTCTGGGATTGCTGCGGGAGAAGGGAACGAAGGGTCTGTGCGTCTGCGGGATCCATAATCTGGCTCGGTATTCTGTAACGCTGCTCTGTAGAGGTGAAAAGGATCCGATGCAGATGCAGGAGTCGCAGGGAGGTAAGTAAACGTACCGAGCAAATCCAGGAGCTGAGCCGTAGTCCGAAGGCGAAGGTAAGTCGAGATCCGGTAAAGGCACTGGTGGCGAACAATCCAAAACGTGAGACAGAATCGTAGTCGAAAGGAGAGCTTCAGGGTCAAATCCAAAACAGGCAATGATAGCAAACAAACCAAAGGGCGAGACGAGATCCGAAGTCCGAAGGCAAAAGGTGCAGGCAGAATTCCAGGAAGGCAAAAGAGGGGTGAGAACGCTAGGCTGAGCAACAAGAAGAGAACTCAATACCGAGCAACGGGAATCAGGTGCGAATGGTATAAATAACCCGGCGTGCCGCACGGTAGAGCAATTGCAGGTGTGTTAACTCGTGCGGCGGCGCTTGTTAGTAGTAATCCGCTGCTGGTGCTGATTGGCTCGCTTACGTGTTGATCTCCGCTGGCTGGTGGTCGTGACAGTCTCTTTTCATGGGGAAAGCTAGCACCAGAAAATGTTGTGTTTAGAAGAAGTGATTTAACATGACACGTGACCTAATTTACCGGAGCAAAAGCTCACCCAGCAAGCCCTGCTTTACTTCTACAGGAGAGAAGTACTGTAGAGTCTGCAAGATGTTCAGCTGGGTAGCTACGTCAGCATGCCTCGGCTGCAAAGGAACAAGTAATAGGTTTATTGCATGCTGAAAAGAGAAGAACGGAAACACAGCGTTTCAGCTGTGAGGTCTTCTCACACCTGAAGAAGCCTCACACCTGTAAAAGGCTCCATGGTTTTCTTTCTTCTCTTTTCAACATGGAATACACCTATTGTCTGCAAGATGTGACAATTTAATGGTGTTTTGGAAGAAAACCTTTTTTCTTTGAATTCAAAATCAATCGGAATTTCAGCACGACACAACACTTTTTCTGTTTTAAGGAGATGATATTTTAAACCTGATAAAAATAGTAGGAAACACAAGTTTCTTGCTGTGAAAATTTAGATGGGGAAGTGTACTACTAGTAGCAGTGTAGAGCTCTCTGTGGTGGAGTCCAAGCGCATGTTCTATGGGCCAGTGGCGTAATGAATAACGCGCCTGACTTCGGATCAGAAGATTGTAGGTCTGAGTCCTGCCTGGCTCGTAAGGCTTTTAAACCTCTCAGGTTCCTCGGTAACAGGTTGCCGTCATGTATATGAACTATAGAAAAGCATTTGCCACAACCCATAAATTAGCACGCAAGTGCGGGCTAGTTAACACAGAACTGTATGGAGATCATCTCCAGCTCCGAGCTCAATTGCAATGAAAAAACATGCAGAACAGAACTGGAGAGCAGCTGAATTTGTGCTCAGTAGGGTGGGGAGGACTCAGCATTGCTATTGTTCTAATTGGCATGAACTGCAGGGGATCTGAATCAGAACATGTCAGTTAGTTCGATCATTGCGTCAATATGTAGGCCACGTTAATACAGAATTATTACTTTGTCTGTCTCGTCTTTGTATATAGCTGAATGTCCCTGACAATTTCATGTTAGTTTTTAAGAACGACATTGGTGCTAATATATACATATATAGCATATAAGGAACACATAAACGTTTAGTCCATGCTGAAAAGATAAGAAAATCGCCACAACGTTTCATCTTGGAATAAATCTTTACTTGTTGTTTTGCAGCCTACCCATTCTGACCTAACTCCTCCCTTGAAATTCCCTAACAGATAAGGGTACGTAACGGCTCATGCCATGCTCAGTTGCAATTTGTCCCAAAACAAACAAGAACAGCAGCTGAGGGTTTGAGTTTGAACATGCACTGTATTAAAGCAGCTTTTATTTCCATTGATAAATGCTAGATATTCCTACAGAGATTCTCCAGGTGAGTAAGCGATTCCTGTTTCTGTTTCTATTTCTGTTTCATATATATATACAGTATATATATATATGTTACATGTGTCTCTGCAATAGTATAAATGTGTTATACACTATCAGGGGCTGCTTTTTTGTGCACCTCATCTACAACAAGGGTTTTTTTCATTTATGTTTGTGGACCTTCACCATTTGAGGAAGTGAGTTAGATAAGAAAGTTACAGGTATGGTGAGCAATGACTGACAAAGGCACGTACTGCGTATTCCTTACAGAAGAGTAAGCAATTTGTTCTAAAAAACACCAGCTAAAGTCAAACATCGTTAGCAATCTTATTACTTAAATAGAATTAACATCAATAAACTGTAAGGTGCTGGTACATGCGAGTAGATTTGATCTTCTATTAAACAAAAATGCAATTACAGCTCTAAAAAGGTCAACCTAGACTTCTGTAACAGATCTGTTCAGGTCATCGCTGTTCCTCTGACCTTGTGAGTCTTTGGAATTTTAAAAGTGTATTTTGCTTGCCTTTCATGTGGTCTGTGTACAAGTCACTGTGGCGTATGCGGTCCTACACAGCCTTGCTAAAGACGTGACGAGCCTCCGCTATGTTGCAATGGAGAACAGGTTCAGTACGGAGCTGCCGAGAAAATTCAGCTGGAAAGCTCGTTGTAGAAAAGCATCGGTATCTGTGTCCAGCGGCAAAGCGTCCTTCGTGGGTGCTGAAGAATCGATTTCACAGGCTGCGGGTCCAGGCGATTTAGAGTGTTAAAGGTCCCAGCGAAAACAAAACAGCGCTGGTCCTTTTTCATGCACGCACGAGAGCAAATGCAAAGGACACCATAGTCGGCAGGATTTGAACCTGAGCAGGGAGACCCAAACAGATTTAAAGTTTGTTGCCTTAACCACTTGGCCACGATTACAGTGAATATGCCAGCTGTTGGCTTCTTGCTACAATCGAACAGGGAGTGCGAGGCGGCGGCGGTGGCGGCGGCGGCGGCAACTTTTTTCAAGTTCGCTCTCCGTTTAAGAAACCTTTTACGCCATACGTGTAAGCAGACACACACCTCAGAGTACTTAAGGGTGGCTTCAAGTTGGAATGATAAAGTCTCCCCGTTCGGACATGAAAATAGAACTTTCTTAGACAGAAAGAAATCAACAACGGAGACATGTGGACGACGATTTCAGTCACTGCACTTTGAATAGCATTTTTACTCGAGTTACAGGAGATGCACGAATGGCCCTTGACCTACGCTCTTACGAATGCCTTGGAACATTCAAAGAGAACAGCCCTCAAGTCATGCGGTTTATTATAATGCTGTTGCGTGTCGAGGCAGTATTTGACTCCGTCCTACCGTTGAGACACGGGGCGTACTGTAAATGAACTGCACCTGACAGCTTTAGAAAAACACCTGGGCTCAGTACGGTGCTGAGAGCTCAGCGTTGCTGTTGTTCTAATTAGCACGCACTGCATCGGCTATGACCCGAACTTTTCAATTATTCCGATCAGTAAGTCAACACGTAGTCCACATGAAAGGTAGAAATATTCTCTTGTCTGTCTCTTGTTTTTATAGAACTGAATGTCCCTGACAATGTACTGTTAGTTTTAATTGAAGAACGGCATCTGTGTTCAAATATACCAGACAAGTTTACGTAACTGCTCATGCAACACTCAGTTGTAATTAGTCAAGAAATAAAGTCGAACAACAGCTGCGAGTTTGATTCTGAACGTATGAGATTGCAGCGCCTTTTACTTCCATTGACAAATGATAGATATTCGAAGAGAAATCCTTCAGACCAGCAAGCAAACCCACGGCTATTTCGGTTTTCTATCTAGGCAACGTTGGTGTCTGCAATAGCATACATGAAAGGGTGATGCAATTTCTGTGGCTACATTTGTTGCACGTCATGCACAGTAAGAGTGTTTCTAACACCAAATAAAAAGTCAACAATTAGCGATCACGCCTTCTCCTCAGTTAACCCACTGAAACCTTGCTGTTAACAGTTCTTTACTGCGTGCTTTACGAGCACCTACATATTGTGTCGGTTCTTTCAGCTTTATTCATTAGGTTTTCAAAGGCATAAGTAGAGCACCAGAGGTGCGAACACAAAGTGTGTGGTTACCTGAAGAATTGATTTCCATGGCAGCGGGGACAAGCGATTTAGCGTTTTTATAGCACGAGGAAAGGAGAAGCGGCACTACGCCTTTTCAGCGAAGGCACAAAGCGACGTGCGGCAGACGCCGTAGTCGGCAGGATTCGAACCTGCGCGGGGAGTCCCCAATGGATTTCGAGTCCATGGCCTTAACCACTCGGCCACGACTACAGCGAGTTCGCCGCTGCCGCATTCCTCCTATAATCTAACACGGAGTGCGAGGTGGCTGCGGAAACTTTTTCAAAGTCGCTCTCCGTTAAAAAAAAAAATACCTTTCACAAAATACGTGCCGGCAGACAGACACGCCTCAGAGGGTTTAAGGTTGGCTTCACGTTCAAATGATAAAGTCTCCCCGTCCAGATGTCAAAATGCAACTTTGGCAGACAGAAAAAACATCAACAAACCACAAATGTGGACAAGGATTTTACAAGCTGCACCACACTGCACTTTCAAAAGCATTTACATTCGTGTTAGACGCAGGAATTGCCTTTGATTTGCGCGCTTACGAACGCCATAGAAAACGAAACAAAACTAAAGCCTTCAGCTCTTGCATTTGATTATAATGCCGTTACGTGTCGAAGCAGTAATTTACGTCATCCCACCACTGCAACACGGGGAATAGAGGGAAATGAGCACAAGGTGAGATATTTTTAATCTGTAAGGCTTCTGTAGTTTCTTTTTGAAATCATTGTTACAACATATTATGTAAAAGCATGTTGAAAAGAATCTACCTGCATTCCAGCGGCCCTGAGCAAGAGGCCGCTGTCCAGGAGGAAGAGATGCCAGAGGCTGCTCTAGAAACTGAAACAGAAGCGGATAAGGAAGGGGAAGATGTGAGCTCTGAAGAACTCTATCAGCAGTAAGACTTTTTATTTTTCAGATGTATCTATTTTTTACTAAAATTCTATTTGTCTTATAGGTATAAAATGTTTAAACCGGTGTTTTATATCCTTACAGGCCCTGAGTAGTTAAAAAGTATCAGCAGGCCGGAAGAGAGTGGCCCAAGCTGGACTCTATAGAAAGCACTCCCTGGATGCTCCTCTCCTGATTGGATTCAAACAGTACCTTACCAAGGATCTGGGAGTGGCAAATTATTCTCAGGAGGTATTTATTTTTTAAAGGCATTAAAAATTAAGCAATGGTATCTTCATTGTAAATGTTTTTGTTTCTTAGCTTAAAATTCACCCATGTGAAATGATGTCAGCCATAAACATCATGACTCTATATTTCCTACCTGAATCTATTCTACTTAAATTATTACATTATACACAATTTGAGTTCATTTTAAAAAGTAAAAGGTAATGAAAGGAATGCATTTTCATAAGAAAGATAATACCGATATGCATGTGATAATCTTCCTTATATCATGTAGTGCGTCATTTGGACACTTTGTGGGCTTGAAATACAAAGAAAATCATGTTCTATGGTACAAGATAAATACCAAACTTAAGCTTTTATTTTAATTAGATTTGTTTATAAAGCATAAGCAATCATTTATTACATCGCTTCTTGAATTAAATCTTTTGACAAGAGGTAAGACTTCTATTTTACATTTAAACCCATGTTTAGCTGTGTTTTTTAGATTTAACTGAACCAATTTCTGTGTGTGATAATGTCCTTGAATTCTGACAACATCACACTAAATTACATGATATAAAACAGCTAATGTTTCTAGAGATAAAGTTTCTGGGATGCTTCTAATTACTTTTTATTACCAGGGACAGTTTAATTCACCTTGTACAGTACTGAAAGACCAAGATGCTTTTTTTAAAAGTTATTTAACATTTTATAGAACTTTGTCTACTATGGCAACATGATGAGCTTGGTGAAACTTGGAAAAATACTGCTTGGCCACTTATCTTAATATAAAGATAGGATAAAGGTTTATCTTTTGCACCTACCTGACCCCCAGGGAAGGCCAATGCTTTCTAAGTTGATGGTTCCCTACAGTAGACTGTACCTTATCTTCAAAGATAATGTATATTGACCCAAATCAGTTTTGGAATCCAATCTACTGACAAGATGGAGCACATCCTTTTTTCAGGATTTTAGCATCATACGTTTGGTATATTTAGTCCCTAATGCTGAAAGAAATGATCATAGAACATTTGGACACTTTGTGGGCTTGAAATACAAAGAAAATCATGTTCTATGGTACAAGATAAATACAAAACTTAAGCTTTTATTTTAATTAGATTTGTTTATAAAGCATAAGCAATCATTTATTACATTAATATGTGAAAATAACATTTTAGCATCATACGTTTAGTATATTTAGTCCCTAATGCTGAAAGAAATGATCATAGAACATGACATCTAACCTTACCTGTGGCGTCTTTAATCCCTATTGCTCAATGCACGGTGAAAGCATTACATACATGTGTCTGACAATGAGGAATGGGCCCCTGAGACAGTCATTTGCATGTTTCACAAACGATCGTATATTACTAGAGATTCTGTTTGGGATTCAGATGTGCATTCGGACAGCAATCCCTTTCAAGAAATGATATGTTCTGGATGAGGTCAAAGGTGATGGAACACTGTATTTAGGATGTGTTTGCAGTGATTGTGTGTCTCCTGCTTCAACGCAGTGATATATAGATGTGCTCCTGTAATTTATTGGTACATGCCCAGGGCAGTAAGCAGTCTGAGGATTTATTTCCAGACGGCATAGAGCAGTGAAGCAGTGAAGTAGTGCAACACACTGGATCATTATATTATTAGAATCTATTCTACTTAAATTATTACATTATACACAATTTGAGTTCATTTTAAAAAGTAAAAGGTAATGAAAGGAATGCATTTTCATAAGAAAGATAATACCGATATGCATGTGATAATCTTCCTTATATCATGTAGTGCGTCATTTGGACACTTTGGACTGTGGGCTTGAAATACAAAGAAAATCATGTTCTATGGTACAAGATAAATACAAAACTTAAGCTTTTATTTTAATTAGGTTTGTTTATAAAGCATAAGCAATCATTTATTACATTAATATATGTGAAAATAACATTTTAGCATCATATTATTACATACAGGTCTCTAGCTTCAACACAGTGAGATATATATATGCTCAGTAATTTTTTGGTACATGCCCAGGGCAATAATCAGAATGAGGATTTATTTTCAGACGGGCTACAGGTAGTCTTGTGAAATACTTCAACACACTGGATCGCAGATTTAGACCCCCTGCACTCTTACTCCTTAAAAACCAAAGAAATGAAGATATGTAGCAATCACATTGTAACAGGGGTGACAGTGACTTAATGCTTATACTAGTGGACTTCTGGTACCTTTAGGGTACGGTGTTCCCTGAAGGGCTCTCAAACCCCGCATTTCAGATGCCTAGCTGTATCGCTGATGTGTTGCACCTCAGAATCACTTTTAAACCTTACCTCTGCTATCTTTAATCCCTATTGCTCAACGCATGGTGAAAGTATTGCATAAATGTGTCTGAAAATGAGCAATGGGCACCTGAGAGTCATTTTCCTGTTCCACATGCAATTTCAACATTTTCCTTGAGAGGTGTCAAGCCAGCAAGCCACTGCTGTGGTTCAGTGGCCAGTGTGGAGTTCAGTGGCCCTGTTGTACACAGAAAGCACATTGAGCTCCTTGGACATGAAAAGTTCCAGATAAAAGCCATTTGTCACCCTTTCTCTTGGTGTTGATGTTGCTATTATATGTAAAGGTGGCAACTTGCTCAGCGAGCAGGCGGAGCACACACCGAATGCAGATGTGTCTGAGTGGTGTGTCCAAGTGGCTGTCAAAGGACAGCTCTCCTGGGGCACCGTGGCTTAGTTGCTTAAAGTGCCTGTCTAGTAAACAGGAGACCCTGGCTCCGAATCCCAGCGGTGCCTTTTTTGTTCTTTCTTCTCGAACAGAACTGGTCATTATGGACAACCGCCTACGGCTAGACTTAATTAAATGCAAGCATTCATTTCCTGTCTTGAACGACTTGTTTTTCTTATAATGGATGCAACTTGCAAAACATGAAATACAAACCTTGCTAATCAGCACTCGAGGCTGGCAAAAAAAAAAGAAGTCAGCAATGTTTTTTTCTTTAACCTTAACCCTTCTAATGGAGAAGAGTTAAACGACCGAGTCTATGCAGCTTAAACGGTCCGCACGTCGGGTTCTTAGCTGAAAGGGTGGTAAATCACGCTCACCCCAGTCCTTAATCTTTTAAAGAGGATACAAAATTGAACCTACAGATGCAGCCATTCAAAATGGGTGAGGTATTTCACGGCATACCGCGACACGCCCACCGGGGTATCACGCGGTATCACGTGTGTCATGTGACTAGCTATCCGGCGTCGCCTTGTAAAACCGCCAGGGGGAGCTTAACCTCTCATGTATAGCATTCGAGCCTTTAATTTTGAACTGTGTATTACAGCATGTTAATCATCAGTCATTCAAATGTTGGTATATTTTATGAAAGCAAGACTGCTCAGTTGGACAAAAGTACACAACCTACCTTTATCAGAAATATTTATGCATCAAAACCTTTACTGAAGATATTACTAATAGTATTAATAATGGATGACTTTGGACAAGCTGTATACTCAAAGTATAATTTCTTTAGCACATTTGTACAAGCACTTGGAATCTGTCCAAGCCATACTTTGTCAGGCATTTTGTTTTACTTCAACGGGGCATAAAAACTTCCTTGCTTTTAACAGGGCGTTTCATAATTTCTAGCTACGAGAATGATTTAAAATGCGACACCTATCATTCAACTAGAGCTTAAAATATCACAAGGAAAAATACACACCGGTATTCCATTTCTCCCTAAACATTGTAAGCTTCGAAGTCTTTAACTAACGTGATACCGGATACGTCAACAAGCATACTTTTAGAATTTGATTAAAAGGGAATATAATATGGAATCGCGTATCTAAAGAATTTAATAACGGTATGATTATATCCGTGTACTGCGGCAGAGCTATGTAGGGCTGTTTCGCCTACCTGGTCATGCGAGCTGTCTTGTAGCCTACTGGTCTAGGTGCGTGACTACCAACTGGCAGGTTGTGTGTTCGAATCCAGCTGGTGCTGGACTTTTCATTTTTATTTATTTATTTTTTAATCGCGTAACATAAACATATTGCCGTATGCAAACTGTACTGTATACAGTATGTATATGTATATTTAATGTCTTAACTGTGCCCGTTTAATTGAATTTAAAAAAAATATTTAACACGAACATTAAGCTGTTTACATCTTCCGCCTGAGAATAGTCACCCGTTGCTACCCAACGCAGAATGGTGATTGGCTGACACCATCTGACACCCCTCTGATTGGAGAAAAAAGACGTGCTGGTGTGCTATACCAGGAAGAGGATTTCTTTCTATTCAAAACGTGTATTTTAAAAGTTTAAGAAGTAAAAACCTTACAGCGTACACAGATTTCTAAACTGATCAGGATCGTTATCTTTGTCTTATGCATAATAATGTTCACCGCTCTGTCCAGCAAATTAATAATAAACTTTATTTTATATAGCGTTTTAAACGAATAAGTAATTAGATTGCTCATAAACCTAATCACTTGCTTTTTCTTTTTATTTAGGCTCAGATTTCAACTATAGATCGTATTATTAATAACCATAATAACAACCAACCAACAAAAACAACCATATAAACATAATGGTGGTGCTGGACCTTCCAGTTTTATTTATTTATTTTTTAATCGCGTAACATAAACATATTACCGTATGCAAACTGTACTGTATACAATATGTATATGTATATTTAATGTCTTAACTGTGCCCGTTTAAGTATTGAATATTCATATCTAATTTTACCACTGAAGGGAAATCTTAACATACAGTATATGGCTGGTCTCGGTACTTTAAAGAAAAAAATACACACCAGTATTCCATTTCTCCCTAAACATTGTAAGCTTCGAATGAAACCACTAAATAAAGACATAAATATAGAAATCTTAAGATTTGTTTTATTTAATGTTGGTAGCAGGATGAACTGTCAGAGTGTATATTTTGTCGCAAAGTTGCTACAAGATGTTAACAGTGAAAAAGGTATTTAGAAATGAGTTATTTCAAGATGAAAAAGAAAACATGGTTTAATTACGACCAGAATCGGTCTTGAGATATTTTTAACTTGATTTACAGTATTTGAGAGGTATGTCTTAACACCGATACTACAGTGCTTAAGTACTGCTCACGTATATGTTTCTAGGTTTATATTATGCATTTCATACGGCCATATTACTTTTGAGCAACTAATAAGAAGCGCTAAACGGTATGCGTTTTAGTTTCGTTTTGTGCTGGAACCCGTGGATTGATTAGAGATATCAAGTACATACAAGTCATTTTTTAAATGTTGTAGTTCGTCTTGAAAAAATGTTACGAGTACATCATCTATCAACAATTAGGTTCTGTTTCCATATTGCGGATTTTGGTTAGGTACAGTATTATCAAATCCAGTGGCGCTGTGTGTTACTTTACTGAGTCCCAATCTGTGATTGAAACCTGTAAAACCGGTTTAATTCGTCACAGCCAGCACTCTTCAGGTGTGAGGGTCTTCTGCTCAGAATGAAACGCTAAAATGTTTGTGTATATTCTAATGGTAGTGGGGGCAGGGTGTGTGGGAACAGGTTTGTTCTTCACACCTGAAAAATTTCTCTGAAAGGATTTTCTTCGCAGTTAACCGATCTTGTTACAGCATGTTACAGTTTACTATTATTAACCATATTAATTTTAAGTGCTTAATGTAAAATTTTCATTGTTCAAATATACATTAATATACATTAAGTCTGACTATCATATAATAAGTTAAATACAAAACTAAAGAAAAAATAGGGTTAAATATAATTCAAAATATTTTGCTAACAATGTTAACTGTTTATGAATAATAAAATGTATTAACTAAGGAGTAGGATGGCACAGTTGTTAGTATGTTTTTTGTTTTGTTTCTTTTTCATAAATACAACAGTAGTACCTGATGTCTCAGTGGCTTTCAAAATTAAATTATGCATGCAAACCTGTGAACTAGAAAGATAACTAAGATTTTAATACTAATTAAATGACCGCGGACACTTCCCACCCCCTCTACATTCTCAGAGTAGAACAGACTAACCTTCTAATGAAAGACGGTCCACCCCCCACGGACAGGAAAAGTGCCCACAGGCACTTAAACTTAATATGGTCAGTAACGGTAAACAGTAACATGGTAAGAAGGAGCACGTACAAACGTTTTCGAAATAACCACATGTAAGACTCTGATCCTAAAAATGTTTAGGGAGAAAGTGGAATACTGGTGTGTATTTTTTCTTTAAACTACCAATACCAGCCATATACAGTCTGTAAAGTAGGGATTTCTATATGTCTTTATTTAGTGTTTACATCAGTGACAAAGGCTAAACTTTTAGCTTCAGTAACGTGTACATATCTCCCCTTTTTATAAAACGACATGGTTGAAAACTGTTCCAGAGCCACTGTTGTTTCATCAGTGAAAAGTACATCATGAAATGCCTCTCCCTGTTCAATCCACTGGAAAAAAGAAAAGGAGCATAAAGCTTCTGATGGTCATAAACGATATTCATTTAGGAGCAGCATCAGAGGTATGTTTTTAACTGCACTGCATTGGAGAGAATACCATAGTGTGTTTTTTTTTTACTCCCTGGCGGAAACTGGCTTCCAGAAGAATCAGTATGGCTCAGAGATTAAATAAAACTTCACAGACATTAACGAAGAGCATAACGCGTGTACTGTATACACTGCAAGTACTGTACAACCCAACTCTCTGCAGGAGTGCTGGCTGTGACGAATTGAACCGGTTTCACGGGTATTTTCAAAGTAGGAGGCGAGATTTCCAGCGAAAGACACCCCCCCCCCAAAAAAAACCCAGTAAATACAGTACTTACTAGTTAAAGGCTAGGCTCCCGACTACGGCGAAAGGAACCCTTCTTTCATTAGAAGACAATGAACATATTTTAGCCCTGAATGAATTAATAGCAAACATGGTTTACATAAAAGACATTTTTCCAAGAAAGTTTAGCCTTAGTCACTAATGAAACCACTAAATAAAGACATAAATAGAAAAATCTTAAGATTTTTAAAATACATGACTTTGCTAAAATTTATTTGAAAATAAAAACAATTACAACCGCCAGGGGAGAGAGAGAACAGGGGAGGGATGTTGGTTTTGCATAAGGGGCGGGGCTATGTTTGGGTATGTTTGGGAATGTGTAGTTACATGTTCTGGCTGTTTGTGAATTATCGTTGTTGAGTATGGAGTGTTGTGGTATTGATTTTTTGTAATGCTTTATGTTGAAAATTGAGGTGGATTTTGTTTATGATAAACAGGATAAACTGGGATGGGAGGAAGATTTGGTTTTGCATAAGGGGCGGGATTATGATAATTGGAGGACTTTGCGAGTGTAAAATGGTTTGATTATTTGATTTTGTATTGTGGTTGTTATCTATGTTTTTGGTTGGTATTATGTTTATATGGTTGTTTTTGTTGGTTGGTTGTTATTATGGTTATTAATAATACGATCTATAGTTGAAATCTGAGCCTAAATAAAAAGAAAAAGCAAGTGATTAGGTTTATGAGCAATCTAATTACTTATTCGTTTAAAAAACTATATAAAATAAAGTTTATTATTAATTTGCTGGACAGAGCGGTGAACATTATTATGCATAAGACAAAGATAACGATCCTGATCAGTTTAGAAATCTGTGTACGCTGTAAGGTTTTTACTTCTTAAACTTTTAAAATACACGTTTTGAATAGAAAGAAATCCTCTTCCTGGTATAGCAAACCAGCACGTCTTTTTTCTCCAATCAGAGGGGTGTCAGATGGTGTCAGCCAATCACCATTCTGCGTTGGGTAGCAACGGGTGACTGTTCTCAGGCGGAAGATGTAAACAGCTTAATGTTCGTGTTAAATAATTTTTTAAAATTAAAATTCATTCTATACAGCAATCGTATATTTGGGTACCGTTTCATAAAACTTTCATGCTTAAAATGTTTAGGGAGAAATGGAAGACTGGTGTGTATTTTTTCTTTAAACTACCAAGACAAGCCATACACGGTACAGTTTACATACATACAGTAATGTTTATGTTCCTAAATTAATATCGTTTATGACCTTCAGATGCGTTATGCTCCTCTTCTTTTTATGCTCAGCTACTAAAATTTCCCTTTAGTGGTAAAATCCATATAAATATTCAAAACTAAGCGGATTAAAATGTGCACAGTAAAGACATTAAATGATTAAATCTTTGCACTACCAACCAATGCACCACGAGTGCCCCTGTCGGTCATTTTGGCCAGCCAATCACTTGCCCTGCGGTACCCTCCGGTGCCCCGCGGTGGCTTGTGGGTAGGTTACCGTACCGCGGGTTTTTACCGCGCATTTTGAATGGCTGCATCTGTAGTCGCCACATCACATATATCCTGTTCAACGATAAAAAGGTAACGTCTATCCTCGCTCCAGAGTCAATCTCACGTTGAGGGCATATTTTTTTCCACTTTACCATGAGTCCGGCTCGGCTGCACAGAGGCGAGAGCAGAGCAATGAGGTCACGGGGACAGGGGAGTCACACGCTGGCTGTTTGAACACGGGGAAGATCACTGAGGGATCCACAGTATGTGGACCCTCCGTGCGCCATCAGTCCACACTCCGGACTCTGAATCCTGCCATCCGAGTTAAGATCTCGGCGGAACCTGAGGCGCAGTTCCTTCTTAAAACGTAATCTGGTGAGCATTTCTAGAATCGTACTTGTATAGATGCAGCCTTTAATGTGTTGCTAGGTTAAAATTGATGACTTCTTGAACTTCAGTAGGCAACTGCCCTCTTGAGTTCGGATTTAATTTCTTTATTACAGGGGCGCTTTTATGAAGACAGAGTCATGTTCAGGTACTTTGCTTGATGGAGGAAGCTCATTTCGGACTCTGTGATCTGCTCACCTGGAAAGGTCTGCTGTACTACTACAAGAGAGAAGTAGAGTCTGGAAGAAGGGACAATTTTATGATGCTTTGGAAGATAATGTTTTTTTTTTCTTTGAAATCGAAATGAATCAGAATATCAGTGCAAAAGACAAACTCTTGGTTTGGTTTAAAGAGATATGGTTTTAAAACAGACAAAATGTTGAAAACAGGTGTTTCTTACTTTTGGAAAAGAATGGACCGGGGGTAATATTTTACTAGTTGCAGTACTGATCTCACTGGGTTACAGTCCTGCAGTATCACACCAGGGCCAGTGGTGCAATGGATAACGCGTCTGACTACGGTTCAGGAGATTGCAGGTTCGACTCCTGTCTGGCTCGGGTCGTTTTTAAACGCATCGGGCTACTCCCTAAGTAGTCTGTGCTACTTACTGCATTGTAATCGTACCCAGTAAGAGATTTCCTTCATGTAAATGAACTGCACCTGACAGCTTTAGAAAAACACCTGGGCTCAGTACGGTGCTGAGAGCTCAGCGTTGCTGTTCTAATTAGCACGCACTGCATCGGCTATGAGCCCGAACTTTTTAATTATTCCGATCAGTAAGTCAACACGTAGTCCACATGAACGGTAGAAATATTCTCTTGTCTGTCTCTTGTTTGTATAGAACTGAATGTCCCTGACAATGTACTGTTAGTTTTAATTGAAGAACGGCATTTGTGTTCAAATATACCAGACAAGTTTATGTAACTGCTCATGCGACACTCAGTTGTAATTAGTCAAGAAATAAAGTCGAACAACAGCTGCGGGTTTGATTCTGAACGTATGAGATTGCAGCGCCTTTTACTTCCATTGACAAATGATAGAGATTCGAAGAGAGATCCTTCAGACCAGCAAGCAAACCCACGGCTATTTCGGTTTTCTATCTAGGCTACGTTGGTGTCTGCAATAGCATACGTTGGTGCCGCAGGCTTTGGGAGGAAAACCTGCAGGATGGAAAGGTGATCTATAGCCTCATCTCTAGAGATGTTTTGTTGCTGTGGCATGTGTGTGACCCATATTAAAAAAAAACAGTTTGTAAAACGAATATCGAAGCTGCCTCTAAATCTGCAAATGAAGATAAGTCGATAAACCACTTGTTTTTCGTATAACTAGACATATTTTCATTTGTTACTGATTTCATTCATTGAGCACGGATACAATAGAGGTACAGCAATTCACTGTTTGACATGTCTGGTACAGAACCTACAGAACCTAGCAATCAGAAAACGGGTGAAACTGTCTTTAGACTCAGCATACAGTACCGAGGCCCCCCATGACCAAATAAAGGCTAACCTCGATAATCAGCCTAAAGAACGCAGACTACAGCAAAACGACTGACTTTGAAAAGGGAATGAACCTCCGGAAGGAGTAGTGGAACTAGCTTGAGATGTTTTTCCGGACCCCTAACTAAAAGCCACCGAGAACCAGCAGCGGCGTCGACTCCTTTCGAACCGGGATCCTTCCGCAGCCACGCAGTTCGTGGTGTCCTAACCCTCCCGTATCTGATTTTGGACCAAGCACATCAGGGGAGAGCGCGAACGCAGTCCCCCACTACCAGAAATTATGCAGTCGAGATTCCCACATTTGGGGAATTCGCAGGGGTCAGCACAGCCGGAGTGCAATGGCCGAGCCTCGCCCTGGGTGAACCGATTTCGATTTTTAAGAACTTGATTTTCTTTTCACAAAAAAATACAGGACATCACAAATCAGAAAGCTTTACATTAATATACATACTTAAAACAGTATATATGATCACATCTCATTACATTTTGACACGGTAACAGTTACATAGCAACAATTTTCTTTTTTTCTGGTGCAAATCACATTCTTTACTTAAACATGATAATGTTTTTCAAAGTTTCTTGAGATATTGACCTATGCTCTCTATTTCCCACAGATTTTCTGCTTCCTCCCTCCCTTCTCTCCACAGATCTCTGAGGTAATAGTTCTCTCAGGTGATGAACAGGGCCAGGCTACCTGCTGCCTTGAATGGGACCTCTATGCCTTTGAACAGCCCCATGTTCCTCACTCTCCACAGGGCGTCTTTCCCACTGTTCACCACGGCCCAGATCCTGTCAAACATGTCAGGAGGAAGTTTGACAGGAGAGATGCCGTATATGACGAAAGCAGCGGTCAGGGTAAATTGGGGCGAGAGAGCCTGCAACCAATCTTCAAACTGTGCCCAGAAGGCCTTAGCAAAAAAGCAGGACCACAGGAGATGGGTCACAGTCTCCTCCTCGCCGCAGCCCACCCTAACGCAGCGAGGTATGGGGGTGAGGCCCCTACGGAACAAGAAAGTTCGTACCGGTATGAACTGGTGGACGACACTCCAGGCAAAATCTCTGTGAATGTTGCACAGAAACTTAGAGGATGTGTGTTTCCACACCTTCCTTGTTTGGGCTGATGTTAAAATGCCCACAGGGGTCTGCCTGTTGTTCTGGGGTGCAATGAAATCTTCCAGTTTTTGAACTGGACATCTCGGAGGGGAATATGGCCAATTGGGTGAGATCTTAGAAAACTTTTAACTGTCCCATAAATTGCAGGGCATGTGTCAGAGAGTGGGACGTCCAGCTTGGGTCTGACACCCCACGCTCTGAACACCTCCTTACCTACCCAGAGCCTGGAAAAATAAGTCCAGGTACGCGCTGCAGGTGCTGTTGCAAAGCCTCTCAGCACAGAGGCCAGGAAAATGCACAGCAGCTTCGTAGCAATATCTGGGACAGACTTCCCCCCTGAGGGTAGCGGCCTGTACATTATTTCCCTTCTGAGTCTTTCCTGCTTCCCACCCCATAGAAATTGAAACATCAATCTCCTCAGCACCGCCGCAACACGGTGTGGGATTGGGAAGGTAGAAGCCAGAAACTTCAAGACAGGCAAGAGCTCGGCTTTGATGACCAGCACCTTCCCTGTCATGGTGAGGTCTCGGTCCTTCCATTGCATCAGTTTTTTGTTTAAGATTGGCAATTTGTTCTGCCAATTTACTGTTCCCATCTCTTCTCCAAAATACACCCCCAGGACCTTAATTCTCTTCTCTTGCAGCCTGAGATCATGTCCTTCTTTTGGCTCCCTCCAGTTCTGATAAAAAATCTCACTCTTAGATTTGTTAATTTTTGCGGAGGAAGCCAAAGAGAAACGCTCACAACACTGCAGAGCTCTGCTAATTAAGGCATTGTCAGAGAGGAGCAGGGTGAAGTCATCCATGTATAGAGATGTCTTTACCTCTCCTCCCCCACTTCCAGGCACTGGTATCCCATTAATGGCCTGATCCTGGCGCAAGGCACAGGCTAAGGGCTCCATAGCCAAAACGAATAACAAGGGGGATAATGGGCAGCCCTGCCTCACCCCTGAACAGACTTCAAAGGGGCGTGATCTATTGCCATTAACCATTACTCTGCTGTTGCTACCTGTGTACAGCAGGTTAATCCACTTTCTCATGATGGGGCCAAACTTCATGTGCTCAAGTACCGATGTTAAGTACTGCCGGTTTAGGCGGTCAAAGGCCTTTTCTAGGTCTACACCTAAAATGCACAGAGGGAGGGAGCGATCCTCTGAGTACAGACAGACATCCCTCAACAAGGCCAGGTTGTCGCTCATCAGGCATCCTGCTATCCCACAAGTCTGTTCTTTCCCTACCAGTGAGGCCACTACATTTTGTAGGCGCAGGAAAAGGGCTTTGGACAGGATCTTAGTGTCCACGCCTAACAGGCTGAGGGGTCTCCAGTTCTTTATGTCATTCTTTGCTCCTTTCTTAAACAGGAGAGAGATAGTGCCTTCTCTTAAGGAGTCAGGCAGCAATTCTGTCTTATAGCTTTCCTCGAATAGGAGCAGTAGCGGATCCTGAAGCAGATCCCAAAAGGTGCAGTAAAATTCTTTAGGGAGCCCGTCAGCACCCGGAGTTTTCCCCTTCTGTAAGCTCTCCATAGCCTGTCTCAGCTCTTCTACTGTCAAATCCCTCTCAAGTACTTCCCTATCTTCTTCACTCAAAACGTTTGCTAGCTTTGAGGTAAAAAAAAGAATTTCTTTATCCTTTACCTCTGTAGAGCTGTACAGTCTTGAGTAGAAGGCCTCGGTGCAGGAGAGGATAGCACTCGGCTCTGTTCTCTCTCGTCCCTCCTCATCAACTACACTTTCCATGACAGACTTGGAGCCCACCACTTTCCTGAAAAAGAAGCGAGTACACTTTTCATTTTCTTCCAAGAACTGCACTCTGCTTCTTAACAGCACTCCTCGACTACTTTCTTCGGCTATGCTCCCGATGTCCTTTTTTAAAAGGGTGATATCCTCGAGCACATCGAAGCCACTGTGCAGCATCGTGTAGAGACGCTGCAGCTGCCTCTGTTTCCTGGCTAGCACTCCTCTCCGTCTGGCAGCAGCCTTCCTTCCCTCAGCCATGAAAAAGGCCTTTGTCCTCACCTTCACCTCCTCCCACCACTCTCCTACTGACCCGTACAGACACTGCAAGGACAGCCACTGTGATAGTTTCTCCTTGTAGCGGGATACTACCCCCTCGTTCTCTAGCAGCTTTGTGTTGAGTTTCCAGAGGCCTGGGCCAAAGACAGTCCCGCCCTGGAGTTCCACTCTACACCCTAAAGCCTGATGATCTGAGAAGAAGACAGGCTGAAGAGTGACCCCAACAACTTTCACTCTCTCTGAGACAAAGCAATAGTCAATTCTGGAGCTGCTATTCCTCCCTGACCATGTATCCTGCTGTTGTGGGATATATACATCTATATGTGTCTGAGAGTTTAAAGTCTTGAACTAAGTTTTGCAGGGCCAGTGAGCTGGAATCCAATTTTATCGGCGAGCTAGACTGCCTGTCTGTGTGCTCTAAGATACAATTAAAATCCCTTCCCACTATCACGTCTGTGCTACATAACAATAGGGGGGAGAGTGCCTTGAGTAGCTCCACCCTTCCTCCCACGTCAGTAGGACAATACACATTGATTAGCCGCAGGTTAACGGTCCCCCATTCCACATCCACACAAAGCAACCTGCCATCTATGACCCTCTGAATACTTTTCAATTTGAAAGCCCATCCTTTGAAAAGAATGGCCACGCCAGAGGCTCTGTTGTTATTGTCCCCTGACCAAACAGAAGGCCCTTTATCCCACCTATCTTCAAAGGTTTTATACCTCTCTTGATAGGCTAAAGCACACTCCTGCAACATCAACACATCTCCCTCTCTCTGCTGGAGGTAATCAAAGACAGACTGGCATTTAACTCTGTCATTGATACCTCTGGTGTTAAGAGATATTATGTTTAGATCCATATTACATAAGAAAGTGGAACCAGTCTTTACAAAACACATTTCTCTTCGGTCTCACCTGTTACCTTCTTCTTTTTCTTTTTCTTCTTACCAATTTCCTGCCAGCCATCCTCTGAATGAGCCTTCATCAGGGTGGCAGCAGTAAAAGCATTCACGGAGTCCATTTCAAGGAAGGGGGTAGAGGGAGGGGTGGAGGGGTTCCAGCTGTCCCCATCGCCATGCTCTCCTTCCTCCTCGCTCGGGGAGAAAACAGAGTCATTTTTCCTTTTCCTCAAGTCCAGCTCCTGGGAGCACTGAGGGGAAAGGGGTGCAGCCGATGCACCAGTCTCCTCTTCCCCCTCACCCACCAGCTGCTGCAGATCCTCCGTGATGGACTGGATGGAGGAGAGGAGGGCATCTGTAGCACTTGCAGAGTCTGAGAAAAGCAGCTCCTCTGAATCCTGGGTATCCTCGCTGGACCCGCTCCACCGGGGGGCCCCACACTGGCCCTCGTTCTGAGGAGCAGGAGTGGGGGAGGGGTCCTCGCTGTTCTCGGGGGTTTTCAAACCCTCGTGCTTGTCTGGTGCAGTCTGCGGTTGTGGGAGCGTAGTGGATTTCTCTTCCACCGGCCCCGGAGCCACAGCAGGACTGATCCTGGCTGGAGGCTGAGAGTCTTTGTCCAACAAGGGTTCTTTGTTTGACTTGTTGTTTGCTTTGGCTTTTCGGGCTGGTTTGGCTGAAACAAGCACTGCCTCATCCTTTCTCATTTTGAGTTTATTGGCGTAGGCGTGAGGGCAGTTCTTAAAAACGTGTCCTTCCGAACCACATAAATTGCACTTTGGCAGCATTGAACAGTCAGAGGCTAAATGTCCCTGTTTGCCACAGGTCTTGCAGCATTTCACAGTGCAGGACGATGCCAGGTGTCCCACAGCACCACAGCGCCGACACACCTTTGGTTGTCCCACATAAAAAACATAGCCATTGCAGGCGCCCAGCCGGATTGTAGAGGGCAGGTGCCTTAAGCCTCCATTTACATTGTCCGGTAGCAAGCGAACCTCGAATTTCCTTGCTCCTGTTTTTATACCGTCAACATCTCTAACCTCAGTTCCATGGTGGACGGTGCAGTACTGCTTAAGCCAGGTGTGAATGTCCTCCGTCTTTGCCAGTTCCGAGAACATAACAACATGCACCGTTTTCCTCTCTCTCTGTGTCAGAGGCTGCAAGTTGATCTTCTCAAGGGCAGGAACTTTCCCTTTTTTTGCCTCAAACACATCCACACATTGTTCAAACAGAGAATAGGTAGCAAAAACAACCTCAAATGCTTTCTGACCTGGGAGAGCGAAAATGAAATCCAAGTGCCGAGGTTCAAAGCCAAGTTCCTTCTGTAACACTTTTCTGCTGAACTGCATACGATCCATGAAGAGGTCATCCAAAAGCTCAAAACGTACAGCATTCTTGCGGGATCCAAAGGTTGCCATCTCAAACTGCAAAACAAACACTGCTTCCACAAAACAAGAAAACAATCCAACTACTCTAACTACAGGCTGATCAAGGTATCTCCCCTGCCAGGTAAGCCGAGAGCCGCAGGCGATGAGCCCGGAGCTGAACGGGCCCCACTGGCTCGTTTGTAAGGCCAGGTGCATTGCCAACCACGACCGGCAGGGCAGAGGCTTTGAAGGCGGCCTGGGCTCCTGCAGCTGTGCTGCCACGCACTCTGGTTTCTCTTCATCTCGTACAAATCTTTTGCCTTTTACTAAAGATTTCCATGGAGAGGAGCATGAATGAGTTCCATACAATTTTTGTGCTTCCCTGCCTTCGGGTGGGGCGCAGCTGGGCTGGTCAAAGAGAGAAAACAAAATCGCTCACAATCGCTCTTATTATGGCGACTGTGGCCGTCTGCTCTGTGAGTCCTCGGTCTCCGCCTGTCTGATTGGCGCTCTTTTCTTTGGGGGGCGGGAAGTGTCCGGCCGCAAATATGAAGCGTTACAGCAACGACATGCCATGAGACGATTGATAACGATTTCCATAGGATCCCCGCGGTTGCCTGGCAACCGTCAGCTTTGCGCAGTGGCAGTATCGTAGCCTGTGAGGTATAGCCGAGGCGCGATTATTGCTAGTTGAAAACTTTTCCCAATACCCCGCTTCCGCCTGTTTGCAATACAATCGGCGAAAACAATTTTCGACAGTCTCGTCAGAGACTGAGCAAGGTGTTTAAAGACAGATTTTGTCATGGTAACATCATGGTAGAAAGAAACAAGCTTCTTACGTCTCAACAGAAACGCTCTTTAGCTCTTTCAGCGTTATGCAGAGAACAGCGTCTGTCGAGATCACTTTTGAGTCAGCGCGAAACGCCATGTGCTGTCAGTTTGATTTCATATTGCTCGTAGGGCGCCCGGCTTTTGTCTGTCAAACGTTAGGTTGCGCTTCTTCATGCTGCATCGTCGGCATGAGTGGAGCTTTTTAATTGTCTGTACTTGTCTTACTGCGCCCCATAAGAAATCGTTTGTCCCCGTTCAAAAGAGATTGTGCGATGTCCTGCAGCGTTCGCAAAGCAAACCTTTGACAGTTTGAAAAGAGGAATTTATTCTGCTTCCTGTGCGTGCAGTAGTTACAAAGTTGAACGTCTTTACACGATCTGCTGCAGTTTTCAGTGGGCGGGCTTTGTCAGATGGCTTGGAAAAACGCACTGTGTTTCGGCTCGGGAAACATCATGAGCAGTGTCCTGCATGTTTTCTGTGTATAGCTGTCTTTTAACGCATACAGAATTCATTCGAAATCATTGATTTCTCCAATTAACAAGGGACCTCCCTTTTTGAACCTGCGAGAAGCATTCTTTCAATGTAACAGATTTACTCCGAGGAAAGGCAGCATGACATTGAGAGTAGCTCAAGCTTTCAGCACCCGTATCGGGCTGCGTGTATGCAGACACCGCTCAGAATCCCCTGTAAGATTCTCCCTCACTTCCGTTGTGCAGTGCTTTACCTCTTTCAAAAGGCTTCACTTTCCTAGTCACATTCCAAGGCTCATCGAACCCGGGCTGTTTCCTCCAGCGGTATAGTATTGCAGTGAGACAGCACGATGCCTGCAAGACTATGTCACGCTAAACGCCACAAATTGTGTTTGTCCGTTCGTGTCAGTCGTCCTGCAGCCACGGGAAGTGGGACACAAACATGCTGCAATGCTTTCAGGACGTTAGGATTTGTTTATGCAACATCCGAGAAGAGTACTTGTGGCTTGAATGTGAACTGTACGTTCCCGCCCCCTTTCCTCTGTAGTGCATGAGTTCCTCCCGGCATGCCCTTCGTCATTGTTCTGTCATCTTGTATTTAAAGGGTTGTATTTCTGCTGCTGAAAATAAGCAACGGTTTTCTCACAACGCCCTTTGTTCCCGACGGAGCCCTTGTCTGTCATGAAATTCTTCAAAACCTCAAGCTAGAAGAAGAAGAAGACGACAAATATGAAGCGTTATAGCAACAACATGCCATGAGACGATTGATAACGATTTCCATAGGATCCCCGCGGTTGCCTGGCAACCGTCAGCTTTGCGCAGTGGCAGTATCGTAGCCTGTGAGGTTTAGCCGAGGCGCGATTATTGCTAGTTGAAAACTTTTCCCAATACCCCGCTTCCGCCGGTTTGCAATACAATCGTCGAAAGCAATTTTTGACAGTCTCGTCAGTGCGTGACATAGTCTTGCAGGCATCGTGCTGTCTAACTGCAATACTATACCGCTGGAGGAAACAGCCCGGGTTCAATGAGCCTTGGAATGTGACTAGGAAAGTGAAGCCTTTTGAAAGAGGTAATGTCGACGCTTTTTTAACAGAGCACCAAAAAAGCGTCTTTTTTGAAGGCCCGGGCACTGAGCATTGTTGGTTTAGTGGTAAAATTCTCGCTTCCCACGCGGGAGGCTCTGGTTCAATTCCCAGCCAAAGCAGTGGCTTTTGCAGCGAGCTGCTCCATCACTTGCATCCCCTTGCAACTCGCAACTGAAAACCCACTGAAGCTAAGCAGGTGTGAGCCAGGTCAGTACCCGGATAAGGGTGAGCTACAGGGAAAAACAAAGTTTCCAGCTGGAAGCGGTGTTAATGGTGCCGGCGGGGGGGCGCTCACCCTGAGGTCTGTGTGGGTCCCAATGCCCCAGCATAGTGACGGAGACGCTGTGTTGTAAAAGGGCGCTGTCTCTTGGATGAGATATAAAACCGAGGTCACAGCGCTCTGTGGTCATTAAAAATGACCACCAAAACCTTTGACAAAAGCTCTTGGTAATTGATGGTCTTCAATAATGCTTCTCCTTTAGGTACATTTTAAATCAGCTGAAAAATGCTGTGAAATGGGGGGGCACTTCACGCCAGTGTAGGATTTGGGTTACAAGAACCATAAAACTGCACGAGAAAGCCCGTACACTGAATTACACGGCTTTCAATTCAAAGGAGGGCAAAAGAAATTCCCTGAGTTCGATTTTTTGCAGCACAGAGAGGATTGCTGTCGTGAGGCTGGTTAGCTCAGTTGGTTAGAGCTAATAACACCAAGGTTGTGGGTTCGAGTCCCGTACAGGCCAGGTCCTTTTCTCCTCTCTTACAAAAGCTGTTAGGTTCCTTTCCGTGGTGAGATGGGTTGTCATGCAACGCTGCTACATAGTGCCGACAGACAATTAAATGACAAAAATGAAGAGAGTTAAAGCAGCTGGAAAGATTTTCTTACAACTTTTGAGCTGACACAGTTTTGGAAAATGTTTTCTTCACGCTGCACTGTACCACATAGGCAGCCAAGAGTCTCCAAAACAAAACAGAATTGACAGTCATATAATGTCCATTAACCCCGGTTTTAAACACAGCATCATGTCTGCCATCATAAGAATATGAGTCCAATATTTTAGAATATAGTCAGAATGTCTTCTAACCTTACCTGTGGTGTCTTTAATCCCTATTGCTCAATGCATGATGTACGTACTGCATACATGTGTCTTGAGAATGAGGAATGGGCCCCTGAGACATTTACCTGTTTCACAAATGATCGTATTTTACTAGAGATTCTGTTTGGGATTCAGATGTGCATTCGGACAGCAATTCCTTTCAAGAAATGATACGTTCTGGATGAGGTAAAGGTGCTGGAACACTGTATTTAGGATGTATTTGCAGTGATTGTGTCTCCTGCTTCAACACAGTGATATATAGATGTGCTCCTGTAATTTATTGGTACATGCCCAGGGCAGTAAGTTGTCTGAGGATTTATTTCCAGACGGCATAGAGCAGTGAAGCAGTGAAGTAGTGCAACACACTGGATCATTATATTATTAGAATCTATTCTACTTAAATTATTACATTATACACAACTTGAGCTCTCAGCACCGTACTGAGCCCAGGTGTTTTTCTAAAGCTGTCAGGTGCAGTTCATTTACATGAAGGAAATCTCTTACTGGGTACGATTACAATGCAGTAAGTAGCACAGACTACTTAGGGAGTAGGCTGATGTGTTTAAAAACAACCAGCGCCAGGCAGGAGTCGAACCTCCAAACTCCTAATCCATAGTCAGACACATTATCCATTGCACCACTGGCCCTCGTGTGACACTGCAGGGCTGTAACCCAGTGAGCTTAGCACTGCAACTAGTAAAATATTACCCCCGGTCCATTCTTTTCCAAAAGTGAGAAACACCTGTTTTCTACATTTTGTCTGTTTTAAAACCATATCTCTTTAAACCAAACCAAGAGTTTGTCTTTTGCACTGATATTCTGATTCATTTCGATTTCAAAGAAAAAAAAAACATTACCTTCCAAAGCATCATAAAATTGTCCCTTCCTCCAGACTCTACTTCTCTCTTGTAGTAGTACAGAGGACCTTTCCAGGTGAGAAGATCACAGAGTCCGAAATGAGCTTCCTCCATCAAGCAAAGTACCTGAACTTGACTCTGTCATCATAAAAGCGCCCCTGTAATAAAGAAATTAAATCCGAAATCAAGAGGGCAGTTGCCTACTGAAGTTCAAGAAGTCATAAATTTTAACCTAGCAACATATTAAAGGCTGCATCTATACAATTACGATTCTAGAAATGCTCACCAGATTACGTTTTAAGAAAGAACTGCGCCTCAGGTTCCGCCGAGATCTTAACTCAGATGGCAGGATTCAGAGTCTGGAGTGTGGAATGATGGCGCACGGAGGGTCCACATACTGTGGATCCCTCAGTGATCTTCGTGTTCAAACCGCCAGCGTGTGACTCCCCTATCCCCCTGACCTCATTGCTCTGCTCTCGCCTCTGTGCAGCTGAGCCCGACTCATGGTAAAGTGGAAAAAAATATGCCCTCAACGTGAGATTTACTCTGGAGTGAGGATAGTTGTTACCTTCTTATCGTTGAAACGGATGTATGTGATGTGGCGACTAGGTTCTTCTCCATTAGCAGGCTTAAGGTTAAAGAAAAAAACATTGCTGACTTCTTTTTTTTTTGCCAGCCGCGAGCGCTGATTAGCGAGGTTTGTATTTCATGTTTTGCAAGTTGCATCCATTTTAAGAAAAACAAGTCGTTCAAGACAGGAAATGAATACTTGCATTTAATAAAGTCTAGACGTATGCGGTTGTCCATAATGACCAGTTCTGTTCGAGAACACAGAACAAAAAAAGGCACCGCTGGGATTCGGACCCAGGATTTTCTGTTTACTAGACAGGCGCCTTAACCAACTAAGCCACGGCGCCCTGGGAGTGCTGTCCTTTTGCAGCCACTTGGACACACCACTCAGACACATCTGCATTCGGTGTGTGCTCCGCCTGCTCGCTGAGCAAGTTGCCACCTTTACATACAATAGCAACATCGACACCAAGAGAAAGGATGACAAATGGCTTTTATCTGGAACTTTTCATGTCCAAGGAGCTCAATGTGCTTTCTGTGTACAACAGGGCCACTGAACTCCACACTGGCCACTGAACCACAGCAGTGGCTTGCTGGCTTGACATCTCCCAAGGAAAATGTTGAAATCGCATGTGGAACAGGAAAATGACCCTCGAGTATGAGGGAAAAAAAAGAAAAAGATCAACTGGAGTGCGCCAACCCATGTCAGGACAGCCCAGTTTCCTAGACGAGGTGGCCGAGTGGTTACTGTATGCTGAGTCTAAAGACAGTTTCACCCGTTTTCTGATTGCTCGGTTCTGTACCAGTGCAGACATGTCAAACAGTGAATGGCTGTACCTCTATTGTATCCGTGCTCAATGAATGAAATCGGTAACAAATGAATATATGTCTAGTTATACGAAAAACGAGTGGTTTATCAACTCATCTTCATTTGCAGATTTAGAGGCAGCTTCGATATTCGTTTTACAGACGGGTTTTTTTTTTAATATGGGTCACACACATGCCACAGCAACAAAACATCTCTAGAGATGAGGCTATAGATCACCTTTCCATCCTGCAGGTTTTCCTCCCAAAGCCTACGGCACCAACGGCGACCCCTGCTGGCCGGGAGAGCAAAAGCTTACAGCACCTGGTATTCCCAGGCAGTCTCCCATCCAAGTACTAACCAGGCCCAACGCTGCTTAGCTTCCGAGATCAGATGAGATCGGGCGTGTTCAGGGTGGTGTGGCCGTAAGCGAAAGCCCCAGCGCCTGACTCGTTACTTGAAGCTGTGTGTGGCGGGGGTTCCGTGCCCCCCGAGCGGGACTGAAGGATCGTTCGTGTGCAACTCTTTGGAAAGGAGCTGCTTTCCAAATCGCATTGCGTGCCTGGATGTTGGCGAATGCGCTCCCTTGTGTTGGCTCATCCCGCACTGGAGGAGGACAAACAATCTGCACGGAGGAGCACCAGGCAAGTCTTCACCAGACAAAAACCTCCAGTGCACAGCACTCTGGAAACATTTCGGGGCTTTCGCGTGTTTATTTCAGCACGTAAAGCGCACCGGGTCAACACGTCGGCCGGGCGCGCTGTGCCTCCGCCCTCTTGTGGCCTTGCCGCGTCAGAGCAAGAGGCTCCTTCTCGCTGCCCTTCCGCTGTGTTGCAGGGCCCCGAGAGGGAACCCGGAGTGCGCACTTTGTGGGGGGCGGGGGACCGCGTTCGCGCTCTGCCCCCGGTCTCTTGCGCGAGTACTAAATCTCACGGACAGGGGGGCCTCGTCATTGATTGTTACAGGTGAGACGGGGATTAGGAGGAGACCCCGACTGATGGGTAAAGGGGAGCACTAACACCAGAGGGACACCCCCGGCGTCTCTTTTTGAGAGACGCCCTGGGGTTTCCTAATGGCCAAGGAGGGTCGGGACCTCGGTTTGACCTCTGTTTGTGCAGCAGAGTGTCGCCATCAGGAGGCTGGGGCGTAAGAGAGCCACACAGCCCGCAGGGTGAGCGCTCCCTACTGGTCCCAGTCACACCTCTTGCAGGAGCAGCAGCAACCGGAGCTTTTCCGGGGTGGAATCTCCTATCCGGGTGCCGGCCAGGCTCACACCTGCTGGGCTGCCCCGGGGGTGAGCCCAGTCGAGAGTCGCAGGGCCAGATCTAGTCACCGGGGAGAAACGATACAAGTGAAGGATTGCTCGGCTCTCGGCACTTGAAAAGACCGACAAATGTCTCGTTCCCGCCGGAGCTGAATGTACCCGCATGTGTGGTGTCGTCTTCTTCCCCCGCCCCGCTGTGTTTGCTGTATTGTCTCTGAAGCCGGCCCCCCCGAGACGAGACGGGCTGTTCCTGTGCCCCAATTAACACTTTACAGGTGCCATTCCCCGGCATTGTGGCCATTGTCGGTGCTCACACGCGATAAGATAAGGCGGAGGAGAGCGGGGCATGCCCAGCGGCAGACATTCAAGGAGGGGGTAGGGCGAGGTGAGGTGAGGTGCGACACGCCGGAGCCCCGACGCAGCTAATGCGGAGCACTTGTTGGACTGGCATCGAAAGGACGTGTGCGCACGGAGCGAGCCTTCCCTGCGGCGGAGCGTGGGAACTTTCTCCCCCCCTCCCGCTGCAGGAGTTGTGTGCACTGCAGCGGTGCCGAGAGAAAAGCACAGAAGGCAGCAGGCTCTGGAGAGCAGGTAAGAGACGGAGCCTTGTGGGCAGGCGAGCAGGCCCGTTTTTTGGAAATTGCTGAAAAGGTTTGTTCGGTGTGTGGCAGGCGCACGTCGCGAACTTGCGTGGCGATCTGCCGGTCTGGAGTTATGCAAATGAGGCCGAATTGCATCCCGGGACATGCTGCGAATGCGCAACGGCGACTGCAGATGTGTAGGAAACGGCGCGCTCGTTTTCTCGTTTTGCCCACACTTTTGAGTGTTAGTGTGGCGTGTGAGTGTGTGAAAGAGTGGGCCCAGCAGGAGGCGGTGGCGTGCGGGGCGAGGAGGTGGCCTAGGCTGCGCGATTTGTGCTGTGGGTGCGGGCCGCTTGCAGGGGCCTGTTTAACTCATGCTTACCTGGCAGGGGAGATACCTTGATCAAGAAGGAGGTTCACCCAGGGCGAGGCTCGGCCATTGCACTCCGGCTGTGCTGACCCCTGCGAATTCCCCAAATGTGGGAATCTCGACTGCATAATTTCTAGAAGTGGGGGACTGCGTTCGCGCTCTCCCCTGATGTGCTTGGTCCAAAATCAGATACGGGAGGGTTAGGACACCACGAGCTGCGTGGCTGCGGAAGGATCCCGGTTCGACAGGAGTGGACGCCGCTGCTGGTTCTCGCTGGCTTTTAGTTAGGGGTCCGGAGAAGCATCTCAAGCTAGTTCCACTACTCCTTCCGGACGTTCATTCCCTTTTCAAAGTCAGTCGTTTTGCTGTAGTCTGCGTTCTTTAGGCTGATTATCGAGGTTAGCCTTTATTTGGTCATGGGGGGCCTCGGTACTGTATGCTGAGTCTAAAGACAGTTTCACCCGTTTTCTGATTGCTCGGTTCTGTACCAGTGCAGACATGTCAAACAGTGAATGGCTGTACCTCTACTGTATCCATGCTCAATGAATGAAATCGGTAAGAAATGAATATATGTCTAGTTATACGAAAAACGAGTGGTTTATCGACTCATCTTCATTTGCAGATTTAGAGGCAGCTTCGATATTCGTTTTACAGACGGGTTTTTTTTTTTGAATATGGGTCACACACATGCCACAGCAACAAAACATCTCTAGAGATGAGGCTATAGATCACCTTTCCATCCTGCAGGTTTTCCTCCCAAAGCCTACGGCACCAACGGCGACCCCTGCTGGCCGGGAGAGCAAAAGCTTACAGCACCTGGTATTCCCAGGCAGTCTCCCATCCAAGTACTAACCAGGCCCGACGCTGCTTAGCTTCCGAGATCAGACGAGATCGGGCGTGTTCAGGGTGGTGTGGCCGTAAGCGAAAGCCCTAGCGCCTGACTCGCTACTTGAAGCTGTATGTGGCGGGGGTTCCGTGCCCCCCGAGCGGGACTGAAGGATCGTTCGTGTGCAACTCTTTGGAAAGGAGCTGCTTTCCAAATCGCATTGCGTGCCTGGATATTGGCGAATGCGCTCCCTTGTGTTGACTCGTCCCGCACTGGAGGAGGACAAACAATCTGCACGGAGGAGCACCAGGCAAGTCTTCACCAGACAAAAACCTCCAGTGCACAGCACTCTGGAAACATTTCGGGGCTTTCGCGTGTTTATTTCAGCACGTAAAGCGCACCGGTCCAACACGTCGGCCGGGCGCGCGGCGCCTCCGCCCTCTTGTGGCCTTGCGGCATCAGAGCAAGAGGCTCCTTCTCGCTGCCCTTCCGCTGTGTTGCAGGGCCCCGAGAGGGAACCCGGAGCGCGCACTTTGTGGGGGGCGGGGGACCGCGTTCGCGCTCTGCCCCCGGTCTCTTGCGCGAGTACTAAATCTCACGGACAGGGGGGCCTCGTCATTGATTGTTACAGGTGAGACGGGGATTAGGAGGAGACCCCGACTGATGGGTAAAGGGGAGCACTAACACCAGAGGGACACCCCCGGCGTCTCTTTTTGAGAGACGCCCTGGGGTTTCCTAATGGCCAAGGAGGGTCGGGACCTCGGTTTGACCTCTGTTTGTGCAGCAGAGTGTCGCCATCAGGAGGCTGGGGCGTAAGAGAGCCACACAGCCCGCAGGGTGAGCGCTCCCTACTGGTCCCAGTCACACCTCTTGCAGGAGCAGCAGCAACCGGAGCTTTTCCGGGGTGGAATCTCCTATCCGGGTGCCGGACATGCTCACACCTGCTGGGCTGCCCCGGGGGTGAGCCCAGTCGAGAGTCGCAGGGCCAGATCTAGTCACCGGGGAGAAACGATACAAGTGAAGGATTGCTCAGCTCTCGGCACTTGAAAAGACCGACAAATGTCTCGTTCCCGCCGGAGCTGAATGTACCCGCATGTGTGGTGTCGTCTTCTTCCCCCGCCCCGCTGTGTTTGCTGTATTGTCTCTGAAGCCGGCCCCCCCGAGACGAGACGGGCTGTTCCTGTGCCCCAATTAACACTTTACAGGTGCCATTCCCCGGCATTGTGGCCATTGTCGGTGCTCACACGCGATAAGATAAGGCGGAGGAGAGCGGGGCATGCCCAGCGGCAGACATTCAAGGAGGGGGCAGTGCGAGGTGAGGTGAGGTGCGACACGCCGGAGCCCCGACGCAGCTAATGCGGAGCACTTGTTGGACTGGCATCGAAAGGACGTGTGCGCACGGAGCGAGCCTTCCCTGCGGCGGAGCGCGGGAACATTCTCCCCCCCTCCCGCTGCAGGAGTTGTGTGCACTGCAGCGGTGCCGAGAGAAAAGCACAGATGGCAGCAGGATCTGGAGAGCAGGTAAGAGACGGAGCCTTGTGGGCAGGCGAGCAGGCCCGTTTTTTGGAAATTGCTGAAAAGGTTTGTTCGGTGTGTGGCAGGCGCACGTCGCGAGCTTGCGTGGCGATCTGCCGGTCTGGAGTTATGCAAATGAGGCCGAATTGCATCCCGGGACATGCTGCGAATGCGCAACGGCGACTGCAGATGTGTAGGAAACGGCGCGCTCATTTTCTCGTTTTGCCCACACTTTTGAGTGTTAGTGTGGCGTGTGAGTGTGTGAAAGAGTGGGCCCAGCAGGAGGCGGTGGCGTGCGGGGCGAGGAGGTGGCCTAGGCTGCGCGATTTGTGCTGTGGGTGCGGGCCGCTTGCAGGGGCCTGTTTAACTCATACTTACCTGGCAGGGGAGATACCTTGATCAAGAAGGAGGTTCACCCAGGGCGAGGCTCGGCCATTGCACTCCAGCTGTGCTGACCCCTGCGAATTCCCCAAATGTGGGAATCTCGACTGCATAATTTCTGGTAGTGGGGGACTGCGTTCGCGCTCTCCCCTGATGTGCTTGGTCCAAAATCAGATACGGGAGGGTTAGGACACCACGAGCTGCGTGGCTGCGGAAGGATCCCGGTTCGACAGGAGTGGACGCCGCTGCTGGTTCTCGCTGGCTTTTAGTTAGGGGTCCGGAGAAGCATCTCAAGCTAGTTCCACTACTCCTTCCGGACGTTCATTCCCTTTTCAAAGTCAGTCGTTTTGCTGTAGTCTGCGTTCTTTAGGCTGATTATCGAGGTTAGCCTTTATTTGGTCATGGGGGGCCTCGGTACTGTATGCTGAGTCTAAAGACAGTTTCACCCGTTTTCTGATTGCTCGGTTCTGTACCAGTGCAGACATGTCAAACAGTGAATGGCTGTACCTCTACTGTATCCGTGCTCAATGAATGAAATCGGTAAGAAATGAATATATGTCTAGTTATACGAAAAACGAGTGGTTTATCGACTCATCTTCATTTGCAGATTTAGAGGCAGCTTCGATATTCGTTTTACAGACGGGTTTTTTTTTTTGAATATGGGTCACACACATGCCACAGCAACAAAACATCTCTAGAGATGAGGCTATAGATCACCTTTCCATCCTGCAGGTTTTCCTCCCAAAGCCTACGGCACCAACGGCGACCCCTGCTGGCCGGGAGAGCAAAAGCTTACAGCACCTGGTATTCCCAGGCAGTCTCCCATCCAAGTACTAACCAGGCCCGACGCTGCTTAGCTTCCGAGATCAGACGAGATCGGGCGTGTTCAGGGTGGTGTGGCCGTAAGAGAAAGCCCCGGCGCCTGACTCGCTACTTGAAGCTGTGTGTGGCGGGGGTTCCGTGCCCCCCGAGCGGGACTGAAGGATCGTTCGTGTGCAACTCTTTGGAAAGGAGCTGCTTTCCAAATCGCATTGCGTGCCTGGATGTTGGCGAATGCGCTCCCTTGTGTTGACTCGTCCCGCACTGGAGGAGGACAAACAATCTGCACGGAGGAGCACCAGGCAAGTCTTCACCAGACAAAAACCTCCAGTGCACAGCACTCTGGAAACATTTCGGGGCTTTCGCGTGTTTATTTCAGCACGTAAAGCGCACCGGTCCAACACGTCGGCCGGGCGCGCGGCGCCTCCGCCCTCTTGTGGCCTTGCGGCGTCAGAGCAAGAGGCTCCTTCTCGCTGCCCTTCCGCTGTGTTGCAGGACCCGGAGCGCGCACTTTGTGGGGGGCGGGGGACCGCGTTCGCGCTCTGCCCCCGGTCTCTTGCGCGAGTACTAAATCTCACGGACAGGGGGGCCTCGTCATTGATTGTTACAGGTGAGACGGGGATTAGGAGGAGACCCCGACTGATGGGTAAAGGGGAGCACTAACACCAGAGGGACACCCCCGGCGTCTCTTTTTGAGAGACGCCCTGGGGTTTCCTAATGGCCAAGGAGGGTCGGGACCTCGGTTTGACCTCTGTTTGTGCAGCAGAGTGTCGCCATCAGGAGGCTGGGGCGTAAGAGAGCCACACAGCCCGCAGGGTGAGCGCTCCCTACTGGTCCCAGTCACACCTCTTGCAGGAGCAGCAGCAACCGGAGCTTTTCCGGGGTGGAATCTCCCATCCGGGTGCCGGCCAGGCTCACACCTGCTGGGCTGCCCCGGGGGTGAGCCCAGTCGAGAGTCGCAGGGCCAGATCTAGTCACTGGGGAGAAACGATACAAGTGAAGGATTGCTCGGCTCTCGGCACTTGAAAAGACCGACAAATGTCTCGTTCCCGCCGGAGCTGAATGTACCCGCATGTGTGGTGTCGTCTTCTTCCCCCGCCCCGCTGTGTTTGCCGTATTGTCTCTGAAGCCGGCCCCCCCGAGACGAGACGGGCTGTTCCTGTGCCCCAATTAACACTTTACAGGTGCCATTCCCCGGCATTGTGGCCATTGTCGGTGCTCACACGCGATAAGATAAGGCGGAGGAGAGCGGGGCATGCCCAGCGGCAGACATTCAAGGAGGGGGCAGTGCGAGGTGAGGTGAGGTGCGACACGCCGGAGCCCCGACGCAGCTAATGCGGAGCACTTGTTGGACTGGCATCGAAAGGACGTGTGCGCACGGAGCGAGCCTTCCCTGCGGCGGAGCGTGGGAACTTTCTCCCCCCCTCCCGCTGCAGGAGTTGTGTGCACTGCAGCGGTGCCGAGAGAAAAGCACAGAAGGCAGCAGGCTCTGGAGAGCAGGTAAGAGACGGAGCCTTGTGGGCAGGCGAGCAGGCCCGTTTTTTGGAAATTGCTGAAAAGGTTTGTTCGGTGTGTGGCAGGCGCACGTCGCGAGCTTGCGTGGCGATCTGCCGGTCTGGAGTTATGCAAATGAGGCCGAATTGCATCCCGGGACATGCTGCGAATGCGCAACGGCGACTGCAGATGTGTAGGAAACGGCGCGCTCGTTTTCTCGTTTTGCCCACACTTTTGAGTGTTAGTGTGGCGTGTGAGTGTGTGAAAGAGTGGGCCCAGCAGGAGGCGGTGGCGTGCGGGGCGAGGAGGTGGCCTAGGCTGCGCGATTTGTGCTGTGGGTGCGGGCCGCTTGCAGGGGCCTGTTTAACTCATACTTACCTGGCAGGGGAGATACTTTGATCAAGAAGGAGGTTCACCCAGGGCGAGGCTTGGCCATTGCACTCCGGCTGTGCTGACCCCTGCGAATTCCCCAAATGTGGGAATCTCGACTGCATAATTTCTGGTAGTGGGGGACTGCGTTCGCGCTCTCCCCTGATGTGCTTGGTCCAAAATCAGATAGGGGAGGGTTAGGACACCACGAGCTGCGTGGCTGCGGAAGGATCCCGGTTCGACAGGAGTGGACGCCGCTGCTGGTTCTCGCTGGCTTTTAGTTAGGGGTCCGGAGAAGCATCTCAAGCTAGTTCCACTACTCCTTCCGGACATTCATTCCCTTTTCAAAGTCAGTCGTTTTGCTGTAGTCTGCGTTCTTTAGGCTGATTATCGAGGTTAGCCTTTATTTGGTCATGGGGGGCCTCGGTACTGTATGCTGAGTCTAAAGACAGTTTCACCCGTTTTCTGATTGCTCGGTTCTGTACCAGTGCAGACATGTCAAACAGTGAATGGCTGTACCTCTACTGTATCCATGCTCAATGAATGAAATCGGTAACAAATGAATATATGTCTAGTTATACGAAAAACGAGTGGTTTATCGACTCATCTTCATTTGCAGATTTAGAGGCAGCTTCGATATTCGTTTTACAGACGGGTTTTTTTTTTGAATATGGGTCACACACATGCCACAGCAACAAAACATCTCTAGAGATGAGGCTATAGATCACCTTTCCATCCTGCAGGTTTTCCTCCCAAAGCCTACGGCACCAACGGCGACCCCTGCTGGCCGGGAGAGCAAAAGCTTACAGCACCTGGTATTCCCAGGCAGTCTCCCATCCAAGTACTAACCAGGCCCGACGCTGCTTAGCTTCCGAGATCAGGCGTGTTCAGGGTGGTGTGGCCATAAGCGAAAGCCTCGGCGCCTGACTCGCTACTTGAAGCTGTGTGTGGCGGGGGTTCCGTGCCCCCCGAGCGGGACTGAAGGATCGTTCGTGTGCAACTCTTTGGAAAGGAGCTGCTTTCCAAATCGCATTGCGTGCCTGGATGTTGGCGAATGCGCTCCCTTGTGTTGGCTCGTCCCGCACTGGAGGAGGACAAACAATCTTCACGGAGGAGCACCAGGCAAGTCTTCACCAGACAAAAACCTCCAGTGCACAGCACTCTGGAAACATTTCGGGGCTTTCGCGTGTTTATTTCAGCACGTAAAGCGCACCGGTCCAACACGTCGGCCGGGCGCGCGGCGCCTCCGCCCTCTTGTGGCCTTGCGGCTTCAGAGCAAGAGGCTCCTTCTCGCTGCCCTTCCGCTGTGTTGCAGGACCCGGAGCGCGCACTTTGTGGGGGGCGGGGGACCGCGTTCGCGCTCTGCCCCCGGTCTCTTGCGCGAGTACTAAATCTCACGGACAGGGGGGCCTCGTCATTGATTGTTACAGGTGAGACGGGGATTAGGAGGAGACCCCGACTGATGGGTAAAGGGGAGCACTAACACCAGAGGGACACCCCCGGCGTCTCTTTTTGAGAGACGCCCTGGGGTTTCCTAATGTCCAAGGAGGGTCGGGACCTCGGTTTGACCTCTGTTTGTGCAGCAGAGTGTCGCCATCAGGAGGCTGGGGCGTAAGAGAGCCACACAGCCCGCAGGGTGAGCGCTCCCTACTGGTCCCAGTCACACCTCTTGCAGGAGCAGCAGCAACCGGAGCTTTTCCGGGGTGGAATCTCCTATCCGGGTGCCGGCCAGGCTCACACCTGCTGGGCTGCCCCGGGGGTGAGCCCAGTCGAGAGTCGCAGGGCCAGATCTAGTCACCGGCGAGAAACGATACAAGTGAAGGATTGCTCGGCTCTCGGCACTTGAAAAGACCGACAAATGTCTCGTTCCCGCCGGAGCTGAATGTACCCGCATGTGTGGTGTCGTCTTCTTCCCCCGCCCCGCTGTGTTTGCTGTATTGTCTCTGAAGCCGGCCCCCCCGAGACGAGACGGGCTGTTCCTGTGCCCCAATTAACACTTTACAGGTGCCATTCCCCGGCATTGTGGCCATTGTCGGTGCTCACACGCGATAAGATAAGGCGGAGGAGAGCGGGGCATGCCCAGCGGCAGACATTCAAGGAGGGGGTAGGGCGAGGTGAGGTGAGGTGCGACACGCCGGAGCCCCGACGCAGCTAATGCGGAGCACTTGTTGGACTGGCATCGAAAGGACGTGTGAGCACGGAGCGAGCCTTCCCTGCGGCGGAGCGTGGGAACTTTCTCCCCCCCTCCCGCTGCAGGAGTTGTGTGCACTGCAGCGGTGCCGAGAGAAAAGCACAGAAGGCAGCAGACTCTGGAGAGCAGGTAAGAGACGGAGCCTTGTGGGCAGGCGAGCAGGCCCGTTTTTTGGAAATTGCTGAAAAGGTTTGTTCGGTGTGTGGCAGGCGCACGTCGCGAACTTGCGTGGCGATCTGCCGGTCTGGAGTTATGCAAATGAGGCCGAATTGCATCCACATGCTGCGAATGCGCAACGGCGACTGCAGATGTGTAGGAAACGGCGCGCTCGTTTTCTCGTTTTGCCCACACTTTTGAGTGTTAGTGTGGCGTGTGAGTGTGTGAAAGAGTGGGCCCAGCAGGAGGCGGTGGCGTGCGGGGTGAGGAGGTGGCCTAGGCTGCGCGATTTGTGCTGTGGGTGCGGGCCGCTTGCAGGGGCCTGTTTAACTCATACTTACCTGGCAGGGGAGATACCTTGATCAAGAAGGAGGTTCACCCAGGGCGAGGCTCGGCCATTGCACTCCAGCTGTGCTGACCCCTGCGAATTCCCCAAATGTGGGAATCTCGACTGCATAATTTCTGGTATTGGGGGACTGCGTTCGCGCTCTCCCCTGATGTGCTTGGTCCAAAATCAGATACGGGAGGGTTAGGACACCACGAGCTGCGTGGCTGCGGAAGGATCCCGGTTCGACAGGAGTGGACGCCGCTGCTGGTTCTCGCTGGCTTTTAGTTAGGGGTCCGGAGAAGCATCTCAAGCTAGTTCCACTACTCCTTCCGGACATTCATTCCCTTTTCAAAGTCAGTCGTTTTGCTGTAGTCTGCGTTCTTTAGGCTGATTATCGAGGTTAGCCTTTATTTGGTCATGGGGGGCCTCGGTACTGTATGCTGAGTCTAAAGACAGTTTCACCCGTTTTCTGATTGCTCGGTTCTGTACCAGTGCAGACATGTCAAACAGTGAATGGCTGTACCTCTACTGTATCCATGCTCAATGAATGAAATCGGTAACAAATGAATATATGTCTAGTTATACGAAAAACGAGTGGTTTATCGACTCATCTTCATTTGCAGATTTAGAGGCAGCTTCGATATTCGTTTTACAGACGGGTTTTTTTTTTGAATATGGGTCACACACATGCCACAGCAACAAAACATCTCTAGAGATGAGGCTATAGATCACCTTTCCATCCTGCAGGTTTTCCTCCCAAAGCCTACGGCACCAACGGCGACCCCTGCTGGCCGGGAGAGCAAAAGCTTACAGCACCTGGTATTCCCAGGCAGTCTCCCATCCAAGTACTAACCAGGCCCGACGCTGCTTAGCTTCCGAGATCAGGCGTGTTCAGGGTGGTGTGGCCATAAGCGAAAGCCTCGGCGCCTGACTCGCTACTTGAAGCTGTGTGTGGCGGGGGTTCCGTGCCCCCCGAGCGGGACTGAAGGATCGTTCGTGTGCAACTCTTTGGAAAGGAGCTGCTTTCCAAATCGCATTGCGTGCCTGGATGTTGGCGAATGCGCTCCCTTGTGTTGGCTCGTCCCGCACTGGAGGAGGACAAACAATCTTCACGGAGGAGCACCAGGCAAGTCTTCACCAGACAAAAACCTCCAGTGCACAGCACTCTGGAAACATTTCGGGGCTTTCGCGTGTTTATTTAAGCACGTAAAGCGCACCGGTCCAACACGTCGGCCGGGCGCGCGGCGCCTCCGCCCTCTTGTGGCCTTGCGGCGTCAGAGCAAGAGGCTCCTTCTCGCTGCCCTTCCGCTGTGTTGCAGGACCCGGAGCGCGCACTTTGTGGGGGGCGGGGGACCGCGTTCGCGCTCTGCCCCCGGTCTCTTGCGCGAGTACTAAATCTCACGGACAGGGGGGCCTCGTCATTGATTGCTACAGGTGAGACGGGGATTAGGAGGAGACCCCGACTGATGGGTAAAGGGGAGCACTAACACCAGAGGGACACCCCCGGCGTCTCTTTTTGAGAGACGCCCTGGGGTTTCCTAATGTCCAAGGAGGGTCGGGACCTCGGTTTGACCTCTGTTTGTGCAGCAGAGTGTCGCCATCAGGAGGCTGGGGCGTAAGAGAGCCACACAGCCCGCAGGGTGAGCGCTCCCTACTGGTCCCAGTCACACCTCTTGCAGGAGCAGCAGCAACCGGAGCTTTTCCGGGGTGGAATCTCCTATCCGGGTGCCGGCCAGGCTCACACCTGCTGGGCTGCCCCGGGGGTGAGCCCAGTCGAGAGTCGCAGGGCCAGATCTAGTCACCGGCGAGAAACGATACAAGTGAAGGATTGCTCGGCTCTCGGCACTTGAAAAGACCGACAAATGTCTCGTTCCCGCCGGAGCTGAATGTACCCGCATGTGTGGTGTCGTCTTCTTCCCCCGCCCCGCTGTGTTTGCTGTATTGTCTCTGAAGCCGGCCCCCCCGAGACGAGACGGGCTGTTCCTGTGCCCCAATTAACACTTTACAGGTGCCATTCCCCGGCATTGTGGCCATTGTCGGTGCTCACACGCGATAAGATAAGGCGGAGGAGAGCGGGGCATGCCCAGCGGCAGACATTCAAGGAGGGGGTAGGGCGAGGTGAGGTGAGGTGCGACACGCCGGAGCCCCGACGCAGCTAATGCGGAGCACTTGTTGGACTGGCATCGAAAGGACGTGTGCGCACGGAGCGAGCCTTCCCTGCGGCGGAGCGTGGGAACTTTCTCCCCCCCTCCCGCTGCAGGAGTTGTGTGCACTGCAGCGGTGCCGAGAGAAAAGCACAGAAGGCAGCAGACTCTGGAGAGCAGGTAAGAGACGGAGCCTTGTGGGCAGGCGAGCAGGCCCGTTTTTTGGAAATTGCTGAAAAGGTTTGTTCGGTGTGTGGCAGGCGCACGTCGCGAACTTGCGTGGCGATCTGCCGGTCTGGAGTTATGCAAATGAGGCCGAATTGCATCCACATGCTGCGAATGCGCAACGGCGACTGCAGATGTGTAGGAAACGGCGCGCTCGTTTTCTCGTTTTGCCCACACTTTTGAGTGTTAGTGTGGCGTGTGAGTGTGTGAAAGAGTGGGCCCAGCAGGAGGCGGTGGCGTGCGGGGTGAGGAGGTGGCCTAGGCTGCGCGATTTGTGCTGTGGGTGCGGCCCGCTTGCAGGGGCCTGTTTAACTCATACTTACCTGGCAGGGGAGATACCTTGATCAAGAAGGAGGTTCACCCAGGGCGAGGCTCGGCCATAGCACTCCAGCTGTGCTGACCCCTGCGAATTCCCCAAATGTGGGAATCTCGACTGCATAATTTCTGGTAGTGGGGGACTGCGTTCGCGCTCTCCCCTGATGTGCTTGGTCCAAAATCAGATACGGGAGGGTTAGGACACCACGAGCTGCGTGGCTGCGGAAGGATCCCGGTTCGACAGGAGTGGACGCCGCTGCTGGTTCTCGCTGGCTTTTAGTTAGGGGTCCGGAGAAGCATCTCAAGCTAGTTCCACTACTCCTTCCGGACGTTCATTCCCTTTTCAAAGTCAGTCGTTTTGCTGTAGTCTGCGTTCTTTAGGCTGATTATCGAGGTTAGCCTTTATTTGGTCATGGGGGGCCTCGGTACTGTATGCTGAGTCTAAAGACAGTTTCACCCGTTTTCTGATTGCTCGGTTCTGTACCAGTGCAGACATGTCAAACAGTGAATGGCTGTACCTCTATTGTATCCGTGCTCAATGAATGAAATCGGTAACAAATGAATATATGTCTAGTTATACGAAAAACGAGTGGTTTATCGACTCATCTTCATTTGCAGATTTAGAGGCAGCTTCGATATTCGTTTTACAGACGGGTTTTTTTTTTTGAATATGGGTCACACACATGCCACAGCAACAAAACATCTCTAGAGATGAGGCTATAGATCACCTTTCCATCCTGCAGGTTTTCCTCCCAAAGCCTACGGCACCAACGGCGACCCCTGCTGGCCGGGAGAGCAAAAGCTTACAGCACCTGGTATTCCCAGGCAGTCTCCCATCCAAGTACTAACCAGGCCCGACGCTGCTTAGCTTCCGAGATCAGACGAGATCGGGCGTGTTCAGGGTGGTGTGGCCGTAAGCGAAAGCCCCGGCGCCTGACTCGCTACTTGAAGCTGTGTGTGGCGGGGGTTCCGTGCCCCCCGAGCGGGACTGAAGGATCGTTCGTGTGCCACTCTTTGGAAAGGAGCTGCTTTCCAAATCGCATTGCGTGCCTGGATGTTGGCGAATGCGCTCCCTTGTGTTGACTCGTCCCGCACTGGAGGAGGACAAACAATCTGCACGGAGGAGCACCAGGCAAGTCTTCACCAGACAAAAACCTCCAGTGCACAGCACTCTGGAAACATTTCGGGGCTTTCGCGTGTTTAATTCAGCACGTAAAGCGCACCGGTCCAACACGTCGGCCGGGCGCGCGGCGCCTCCGCCCTCTTGTGGCCTTGCGGCATCAGAGCAAGAGGCTCCTTCTCGCTGCCCTTCCGCTGTGTTGCAGGGCCCCGAGAGGGAACCCGGAGCGCGCACTTTGTGGGGGGCGGGGGACCGCGTTCGCGCTCTGCCCCCGGTCTCTTGCGCGAGTACTAAATCTCACGGACAGGGGGGCCTCGTCATTGATTGTTACAGGTGAGACGGGGATTAGGAGGAGACCCCGACTGATGGGTAAAGGGGAGCACTAACACCAGAGGGACACCCCCGGCGTCTCTTTTTGAGAGACGCCCTGGGGTTTCCTAATGGCCAAGGAGGGTCGGGACCTCGGTTTGACCTCTGTTTGTGCAGCAGAGTGTCGCCATCAGGAGGCTGGGGCGTAAGAGAGCCACACAGCCCGCAGGGTGAGCGCTCCCTACTGGTCCCAGTCACACCTCTTGCAGGAGCAGCAGCAACCGGAGCTTTTCCGGGGTGGAATCTCCTATCCGGGTGCCGGACATGCTCACACCTGCTGGGCTGCCCCGGGGGTGAGCCCAGTCGAGAGTCGCAGGGCCAGATCTAGTCACCAGGGAGAAACGATACAAGTGAAGGATTGCTCGGCTCTCGGCACTTGAAAAGACCGACAAATGTCTCGTTCCCGCCGGAGCTGAATGTACCCGCATGTGTGGTGTCGTCTTCTTCCCCCGCCCCGCTGTGTTTGCTGTATTGTCTCTGAAGCCGAACCCCCCGAGACGAGACGGGCTGTTCCTGTGCCCCAATTAACACTTTACAGGTGCCATTCCTCGGCATTGTGGCCATTGTCGGTGCTCACACGCGATAAGATAAGGCGGAGGAGAGCGGGGCATGCCCAGCGGCAGACATTCAAGGAGGGGGCAGTGCGAGGTGAGGTGAGGTGCGACACGCCGGAGCCCCGACGCAGCTAATGCGGAGCACTTGTTGGACTGGCATCGAAAGGACGTGTGCACACGGAGCGAGCCTTCCCTGCGGCGGAGCGCGGGAACTTTCTCCCCCCCTCCCGCTGCAGGAGTTGTGTGCACTGCAGCGGTGCCGAGAGAAAAGCACAGAAGGCAGCAGGCTCTGGAGAGCAGGTAAGAGACGGAGCCTTGTGGGCAGGCGAGCAGGCCCGTTTTTTGGAAATTGCTGAAAAGGTTTGTTCGGTGTGTGGCAGGCGCACGTCGCGAGCTTGCGTGGCGATCTGCCGGTCTGGAGTTATGCAAATGAGGCCGAATTGCATCCCGGGACATGCTGCGAATGCGCAACGGCGACTGCAGATGTGTAGGAAACGGCGCGCTCGTTTTCTCGTTTTGCCCACACTTTTGAGTGTTAGTGTGGCGTGTGAGTGTGTGAAAGAGTGGGCCCAGCAGGAGGCGGTGGCGTGCGGGGCGAGGAGGTGGCCTAGGCTGCGCGATTTGTGCTGTGGGTGCGGGCCGCTTGCAGGGGCCTGTTTAACTCATACTTACCTGGCAGGGGAGATACCTTGATCAGCCTGTAGGTGGAGTAGTTGGATTGTTTTTCTTTTGTTGGAAGCAGTGTTCGATTTGCGGTTTTTGAAATGGCAACCTTTGGATCCCGTAAGAATGCTGTACGTTTTGAGCTCTTGGATGACCTCTTCATGGATCGTATGCAGTTCAGCAGAAAAGTGTTGCAGAAGGAACTTGGCTTTGAACCTCGGCACTTGGATTTCATCTTCGCTCTCCCAGGTCAGAAAGCATTTGAGGTTGTATTTGCTACCTATCCTCTGTTTGAACAATGCGTGGATGTGTTTGAGGCAAAAAGAGGCAAAGTTCCTGCACTTGAGAAGATCAACTTGCAGCCTCTGACACAGAGAGAGAGAAAAACGGTGCATGTTGTTATGTTCTCGGAACTGGCAAAGACGGAGGACATTCACACCTGGCTTAACCAGTACTGCACCGTCCACCATGGAACTGAGGTTAGAGATGTTGATGGTATAAAAACAGGAGCAAGGAAATTCGAGGTTCGCTTGCTACCGGACAGCGTAAATGGAGGCTTAAGGCACCTGCCCTCTACAATCCGGCTGGGCGCCTGCAATGGCTATGTGTTTTATGTGGGACAACCAAAGGTGTGTCGGCGCTGTGGTGCTGTGGGACACCTGGCATCGTCCTGCACTGTGAAATGCTGCAAGACCTGTGGCAAACAGGGACATTTAGCCTCTGACTGTTCAATGCTGCCAAAGTGCAATTTATGTGGCTCGGAAGGACACGTTTTTAAGAACTGCCCTCACGCCTACGCCAATAAACTCAAAATGAGAAAGGATGAGGCAGTGCTTGTTTCAGCCAAACCGGCCCGAAAATCCAAAGCAAACAACAAGTCAAACAAAGAACCCTTGTTGGACAAAGACTCTCAGCCTCCAGCCAGGATCAGTCCTGCTGTGGCTCCGGGGCTGGTGGAAGAGAAATCCACTACGCCCCCACAACCGCAGACTGCACCAGACAAGCACGAGGGTTTGAAAACCCCCGAGAACAGCGAGGACCCCTCCCCCACTCCTGCTCCTCAGAACGAGGGCCAGTGTGGGCCCCCCCGGTGGAGCGGGTCCACCGAGGATACCCAGGATTCAGCGGAGCTGCTTTTCTCAGACTCTGCAAGTGCTACAGATGCCCTCCTCTCCTCCATCCAGTCCATCACGGAGGATCTGCAGCAGCTGGTGGGTGAGGGGGAAGAGGAGACTGGTTTATCGGCTGCACCCCTTTCCCCTCAGTGCTCCCAGGAGCTGGACTTGAGGAAAAGAAAAAATGACTCTGTTTTCTCCCCGAGCGAGGAGGAAGGAGAGCATGGCGATGGGGACAGCTGGAACCTCTCCACCCCTCCCTCTACCCCCTTCCTTGAAATGGACTCTGTGAACGCTTTTACTGCTGCCACCCTGATGAAGGCTCATTCAGAGGATGGCTGGCAGGAAATTGGTAAGAAGAAAAAGAAAAAGAAAAAGGTAACAGGTGAGACCGAAGAGAAATGTGTTTTGTAAAGACTGGTTCCACTTTCTTATGTAATATGGCTCTTAACATAATTTCTCTTAACACAAGAGGTATCAATGACAGAGTTAAATGCCAGTCTGTCTTTGATTACCTCCAGCAGAGAGAGGGAGATGTGTTGATGTTGCAGGAGTGTGCTTTAGCCTATCAAGAGAGGTATAAATGTTTTGAAGATAGGTGGGATAAAGGGCCTTCTGTTTGGTCAGGGGACAATAACAACAGAGCCTCTGGCGTGGCCATTCTTTTCAAAGGATGGGCATTCAAATTGAAAAGTATTCAGAGGGTCATAGATGGCAGGTTGCTGTGTGTGGATGTGGAATGGGGGACCGTTAACCTGCGGCTAATCAATGTGTATTGCCCTACTGACGTAGGAGGAAGGGTGGAGCTACTCAAGGCACTCTCCCCCCTATTGTTATGCAGCACAGACGTGATAGTGGGAGGGGATTTTAATTGTATCTTAGAGCACACAGACAGGCAGTCTAGCTCGCCGATAAAATTGGATTCCAGCTCACTGGCCCTGCAAAACTTAGTTCAAGACTTTAAACTCTCAGACACATATAGATGTATATATCCCACAACAGCAGGATATACATGGTCAGGGAGGAATAGCAGCTCCAGAATTGACTATTGCTTTGTCTCAGAGAGAGTGAAAGTTGTTGGGGTCACTCTTCAGCCTGTCTTCTTCTCAGATCATCAGGCTTTAGGGTGTAGAGTGGAACTCCAGGGCGGGACTGTCTTTGGCCCAGGCCTCTGGAAACTCAACACAAAGCTGCTAGAGAACGAGGGGGTAGTATCCCGCTACAAGGAGAAACTATCACAGTGGCTGTCCTTGCAGTGTCTGTACGGGTCAGTAGGAGAGTGGTGGGAGGAGGTGAAGGTGAGGACAAAGGCCTTTTTCATGGCTGAGGGAAGGAAGGCTGCTGCCAGACGGAGAGGAGTGCTAGCCAGGAAACAGAGGCAGCTGCAGCGTCTCTACACGATGCTGCACAGTGGCTTCGATGTGCTCGAGGATATCGCCCTTTTAAAAAAGGACATCCGGAGCATAGCCGAAGAAAGTAGTCGAGGAGTGCTGTTAAGAAGCAGAGTGCAGTTCTTGGAAGAAAATGAGAAGTGTACTCGCTTCTTTTTCAGGAAAGTGGTAGGCTCCAAGACTGTCATGGAAAGTGTAGTTGATGAGGAGGGACGAGAGAGAACAGAGCCGAGTGCTATCCTCTCCTGCACCGAGGCCTTCTACTCAAGACTGTACAGCTCTACAGAGGTAAAGGATGAAGATATTCATTTTTTTACCTCAAAGCTAGAAAACATTTTGAGTGAAGAAGATAGGGAAGTACTTGAGAGGGATTTGACAGTAGAAGAGCTGAGACAGGCTATGGAGAGCTTACAGAAGGGGAAAACTCCGGGTGCTGACGGGCTCCCTAAAGAATTTTATTGCACCTTTTGGGATCTGCTTCAGGATCCGCTACTGCTCCTATTCGAGGAAAGCTACAAGACAGAATTGCTGCCTGACTCCTTAAGAGAAGGCACTATCTCTCTCTTGTTTAAGAAAGGAGCAAAAAATGACATAAAGAACTGGAGACCCCTCAGCCTGTTAGGCGTGGACACTAAGATCCTGTCCAAAGCCCTTTTCCTGCGCCTACAAAATGTAGTGGCCTCACTGGTAGGGAAAGAACAGACTTGTGGGATAGCAGGACGCCTGATGAGCGACAACCTGGCCTTGTTGAGGGATGTCTGTCTGTACTCTGAGGATCGCTCCCTCCCTCTGTGCATTTTAGGTGTAGACCTAGAAAAGGCCTTTGACCGCCTAAACCGGCAGTACTTAACATCGGTACTTGAGCACATGAAGTTTGGCCCCATCATGAGAAAGTGGATTAACCTGCTGTACACAGGTAGCAACAGCAGAGTCATGGTTAATGGCAATAGATCACGCACCTTTGAAGTCTGTTCAGGGGTGAGGCAGGGCTGCCCATTATCCCCCTTGTTATTCGTTTTGGCTATGGAGCCCTTAGCCTGTGCCTTGCGCCAGGATCAGGCCATTAATGGGATACCAGTGCCTGGAAGTGGGGGAGGAGAGGTAAAGACATCTCTATACATGGATGACGTCACCCTGCTCCTCTCTGACAATGCCTCAATTAGCAGAGCTCTGCAGTGCTGTGATCGGTTCTCTTTGGCTTCCTCCGCAAAAATTAACACATCTAAGAGTGAGATTTTTTATCAGAACTGGAGGGAGCCAAAAGAAGGACATGATCTCAGGCTGCAAGAGAAGAGAATTAAGGTCCTGGGGGTGTATTTTGGAGAAGAGATGGGAACAGTAAATTGGCAGAACAAATTGCCAATCTTAAACAAAAAACTGATGCAATGGAAGGACCGAGACCTCACCATGACAGGGAAGGTGCTGGTCATCAAAGCCGAGCTCTTGCCTGTCTTGAATTTTCTGGCTTCTACCTTCCCAATCCCACACCGTGTTGCGGCGGTGCTGAGGAGATTGATGTTTCAATTTCTATGGGGTGGGAAGCAGGAAAGACTCAGAAGGGAAATAATGTACAGGCCACTACCCTCAGGGGGGAAGTCTGTCCCAGATATTGCTACGAAGCTGCTGTGCATTTTCCTGGCCTCTGTGCTGAGAGGCTTTGCAACAGCACCTGCAGCGCGTACCTGGACTTATTTTTCCAGGCTCTGGGTAGGTAGGGAGGTGTTCAGAGTGTGGGGTGTCAGACCCAAGCTGGACGTCCCACTCTCTGACACATGCCCTGCAATTTATGGGACAGTTAAAAGTTTTCTAAGATCTCACCCAATTGGCCATATTCCCCTCCGAGATGTCAGCGTCCAAAAACTGGAAGATTTCGTAGCACCCCAGAACAATAGGCAGACCCCTGTGGGCATTTTAACATCAGCCCAAACAAGGAAGGTGTGGAAACACACATCCTCTAAATTTCTGTGCAACATTCACAGAGATTTAGCCTGGAGTGTCGTCCACCAGTGCTTACCGGCACGAACTTTCTTGTACCGTAGGGGCCTCACCCCCAGCCCTCGCTGCGTTAGGGTGGGCTGCGGCGAGGAGGAGACTGTGACCCATCTCCTGTGGTCCTGCTTTTTTGCTAAGGCCTTCTGGGCACAGTTTGAAGATTGGTTGCAGGCTCTCTCGCCCCAATTTACCCTGACCGCTGCTTTCATCATATACGGCATCTCTCCTGTCAAACTTCCTCCTGACGTGTTTGACAGGATCTGGGCCGTGGTGAACAGTGGGAAAGACGCCCTGTGGAGAGTGAGGAACATGGGGCTGTTCAAAGGCATCGAGGTCCCAGTCAAGGCAGCAGGTAGCCTGGCCCTGTTCATCACCCGAGAGAACTATTACCTCAGAGATCTGTGGAGAGAAGGGAGGGAGGAAGCAGAAAATCTGTGGGAAATAGAGGGAATTGGACAGTATCTCAAGAAACTGTGAAAAACATTATCATGTTTAAATAAAGAATGTGATTTGCACCAGAAAAAAAGAAAATTGTTGCTATGTAACTGTTACCGTGTCAAAATGTAATGAGATGTGATCATATATACTGTTTTAAGTATGTATATTAATGTAAAGCTTTCTGATTTGTGATTTCCTGTAATTTTTTGTGAAAAGAAAATAAAGTTCTTAAAAATCGAAAAAAAAAATCGGTTCACCCAGGGCGAGGCTCGGCCATTGCACTCCGGCTGTGCTGACCCCTGCGAATTCCCCAAATGTGGGAATCTCGACTGCATAATTTCTGGTAGTGGGGGACTGCGTTCGCGCTCTCCCCTGATGTGCTTGGTCCAAAATCAGATACGGGAGGGTTAGGACACCACGAGCTGCGTGGCTGCGGAAGGATCCCGGTTCAACACGGTCTCACTGCAATACTATACCGCTGGAGGAAAGAGCCCGGGTTCGATAAGCCTTGGAATGTGACTAGGAAAGTGAAGCCTTTTGAAAGAGGTAAAGCACTGCACAACGGAACTGAGGGAGAATCTTACAGGGGATTCTGAGCGGTGTCTAAATAAATAAATTCTTCAGCGTCCGCGGATGGCATTTTGCAGCTGGAAGCAGATGTCGACGCTTTTTGCACAGAGCACCAAAAAAGCGTCTTTTTTGAAGGCTCAGGCACTGAGCATTGGTGGTTCAGTGGTAGAATTCTCGCCTGCCACGCGGGAGGCTCGGGTTCGATTCCTGGCCAATGCAGTGGCTTTTGCAGCGAGCGGCTCCATCACTTGCATCCCCTTGCAACTCGCAACTGAAAACCCACTGAAGCTAAGCAGGTGTGAGCCAGGTCAGTACCCGGATGAGGGTGAGCTACAGGGAAAAACAAAGCTTCCAGCTGGAAGTGGTGTTAATGGTGCCGGTGGGGGGGCGCTCACCCTGAGGTCTGTGCGGGTCCCAATGCCCCAGTATATTGACGGAGATGCTGTGTTGTAAAAGGGCGCTGTCTTTTGGATGAGATGTAAAACCGAGGTCACAGCGCTCTGTGGTCATTCAAAATGACCACCAAAACCTTTGACAAAAGCTCTTGGTAATTGATGGTCTTCAATAATGCTTCTCCTTTAGGTACATTTTAAATCAGCTGAAAAATGCTGTGAAATGGGGGGGCACTTCAGGCCAGTGTAGGATTTGGGTTACAAGAACCATGAAACTGCACGAGAAAGCCCGTACACTGAATTACACGGCTTTCTATTCAAAGGAGGACAAAAGAAATTCCCTGAGTTCGATTTTTTACAGCACAGAGAGGAGCACTGTCATGAGGCCGGTTAGCTCAGTTGGTTAGAGCGTGGTGCTAATAACGCCAAAGTCATGGGTTCGAGCCCCGTACGGGCCAGGTCCTTTACTCCTCTCTTACCAAAGCTGTTAGGTTCCTTTCCGTGGTGAGAGGGGTTGTCATGCAACGCTCCCACATAGTGCCGACAGACAAGAGTGTTGCGGGAGAAGAGAAAAGTGTTTGAAGACTTAAGAGTGTTTTAGGTGGAGCCAAAATCAAGTGTCACAAATGCAAGTGGTTGGATTTCCAATGTTTAATATGGTAAAAATAAGCGGAAGTTATCTGCTGGTCCGGCACAGTCTGCCATGCTTTTGTCAGATACTGTAAAGTGGTGTCGAACTGGGTGTCGAACTGGAGCAAAACCGTTTGCATATGTGAGGCTCCAGTTAAACATCGAGTGTCACATTAAATGACAAAAATGAAGAGAGTTAAAGCAGCTGGAGAGGTTTTCTTACAACTTTTGAGCTGACACAGTTTTGGAAAATGTTTCCTTCACGCTGCACTGTACCACATAGGCAGCCAATAGTCTCCAAAACAAAACAGAATTGACAGTCATATAATGTCCATTAACCCCGGTTTTAAACGCAGCATCATGTCTGCCATCATAAGAATATGAGTCCAATATTTTAGAATACAGTCAGAATGACTTCTAACCTTACCTGTGGTGTCTTTAATCCCTATTGCTCAATGCATGGTGTACGTACTGCATACATGTGTCTTGAGAATGAAGAATGGGCCCCTGAGACAGTCATTTACCTGTTTCACAAATTATAATATTTTACTAGAGATTCTGTTTGGGATTCAGATGTGCATTCGGACAGCAATCCCTTTCAGGAAATGATACGTTCTGGATGAGGTCAATGGTGCTGGAACACTGTATTTAGGATGTGATTGTGTGTCCCCTGCTTCAACGCAGTGATATATAGATGTGCTCCTGTAATTTATCGGTACATGCCCAGGGCAGTAAGCAGTCTGAGGATTTATTTCTAGACGGCATAGAGCAGTGAAGCAGTGAAGTAGTGCAACACACTGGATCATTATATTATTAGAATCTATTCTACTTAAATTATTACATTATACACAACTTGAGTTCATTTTAAAAATTAAAAGGTAATGAAAGGAATGCATATACATGATGGGAGCTAAAACAGAAGTTAAGAGAGAGCAAGGACGCCTACAGGAGGAAGGTATAGGACAAGCTGCAAAGGAAAAGCTACAACCCCCGACAGCTACTCACCCACCCATCCCACACAGGTACCACTCTCCAACACCTCCGCCATTAACACCTCAGGGACTGAAAGTGCTATGTGCACCATCCCCCAGGCCAGGCTGACCAGGCCAGTGCAACACACTGGATCTTTATATTATTAGAATCTTTCGCCTTTTACTAAAGATTTCCGTGGAGAGGAGCATGAATGAGTTCCATGTAATTTTTGTGCTTCCCTGCCTTCGGGTGGTTGCAGCGGGGCTGGTCAAGGAGAGAAAACAAAACTGCTCACAATCGCTCTTATTATGGTCGCCTGCTCTGCGAGTCCTCGGTCTCCACCTGTCTGATTGGCGCTCTCTTCTTTTGGGGGCGGGAAGTGTCCGGCCGCAGGGGATCTTCGGACCTCGCTTTGCATAGCGGCTTCCCAGAGTGCGCCATTTCTGGCACAGTGTGGCCAGGTGTTTTCCAAGTTATCACACGGATTGGACAGGCCCGCAAGCCGAGAGCTGCAGGCAATGAGCCCAGAGCTGAACGGACCCCACTGGTCTCCCATCCAAGTACTAACCAGGCCTGACCCTGCTTAGCTTCCGAGATCAGGCGTGTTCAGGGTGGTGAGGCCGTAAGCAAAAGCCCCGGCGCCTGACTCGCTACTTGAAGCTGTGTGTGGCGGGGGCTCCGTGCCCCCCGAGCGGGACTGAAGGATCGTTCGTGTGCAACTCTTTGGAAAGGAGCTGCTTTCCAAATCGCATTGCGTGCCTGGATGTTGGCGAATGCGCTCCCTTGTGTTGGCTCGTCCCGCACTGGAGGAGGACAAACAATCTGCACGGAGGAGCACCAGGCAAGTCTTCAGTGCACAGCACTCTGGAAACATTTCGGGGCTGTCGCGTGTTTATTTCAGCACGTAAAGCGCACCGGTCCAACACGTCGGCCGGGCGCGCGGCGCCTCCGCCCTCTTGCTGCCCCTGCAGCTGCTTCACTTTTCCCTTTAGTTGCCATCGATTTTTTTGTAGTGCTATACATATACGATTGAGGTATCTTAGAGTTCTCCTTCAAAGACCCAGCACTCTCTTTTCTTTTCCCAGTGTTACTCATATCGGACTTTTTAAACCTAAAAAAAAATCGTTTTTTTTTTCTTTCAATTATAACTGAAGTTTAACAACTAGTGTTAAGTCCTTATTTTTCTGTAGTCAAAAAAAGCAAAAATTAACATTCAGGTCATGAAAAACTCAAAAAAACTCCCCAACCACTAAACTTTACCTCCCACCTGAGCGCCATCTTGAACGCCCCTACCACCAGAGAATGCTCACGATTTCGGAAGCTGTCTCCGGGACGTGCTGATTCCACACATCCTGAATAAATCATGATATTGTTAGTTGCTGTAGCTAGACGTTTAAATGAGTTTCATGGCCAGATGGACTGTTTCCTCCAGCGGTATAGTATTGCAGTGAGACAGCACGATGCCTGCAAGACTATGTCACGCTAAACGCCACAGATTGTGTTTGTCCGTTCGTGTCAGTCGTCCCGCAGCCACGGGAAGTGGGACACAAACATGCTGCAATGCTTTCAAGACGTTAGGATTTGTTTGTGCAACATCCAAGAAGAGTACTTGTGGCTTGAATGTGAACTGTACGTGCCCGCCCCCTTTCCTCTGTAGTGCATGAGTTCCTCCCGGCATGCCCTTCGTCATTGTTCTGTCATCTTGTATTTAAAGGGTTGTATTTCTGCTGCTGAAAATAAGCAACGGTTTTCTCACAACGCCCTTTGATCCCAACGGAGCCCTTGTCTGTCATGAAATTCTTCAAAACCTCAAGCTAGAAGAAGAAGAAGACGACAAATATGAAGCGTTATAGCAACGACATGCCATGAGACGATCGATAACGATTTCCATAGGATCCCCGCGGTTGCCTGGCAACCGTCAGCTTTGCGCAGTGGCAGTATCGTAGCCTGTGAGGTTTAGCCGAGGCGCGATTATTGCTAGTTGAAAACTTTTCCCAATACCCCGCTTCCGCCGGTTTGCATACAATCGGCGAAAGCAATTTTTGACAGTCTCGTCAGAGACTGAGCAAGGTGTTTAAAGACAGATTTGGTCACGGTGATATCATGGTAGAAAGAAACGAGCTTGTTACGTGTCAACAGAAACGCTCTTTAGCTCTTTCAGCTTTATGCAGAGAACAGCGTCTGTCGAGATTACTTTTGTGTCAGCGCGAAACGCCGTGTGCTGTCAGTATGATTTCATATTGCTCGTAGCGGCGCCTGGCTTTGGTCTGTCAAACGTTAGGTTGCGCTTCTTCATGCTGCATCGTCGGCATGAGTGGAGCATTTTAAACGTCTGTACTTACTGCGCCCCATAAGAAATCGTTTGTCCCCATTCAAAAGAGATTGTGCGATGTCCTGCAGCGTTCGCAAAGCAAACCTTTGACAGTTTGAAAAGAGGAATTTATTCTGCTTCCTGTGCGTGCAGTAGTTACAAAGTTGAACGTCTTTACACGATCTGCTGCAGTTTTCAGTGGGTGGGCTTTGTCAAATGGCTTGGAAAACGCACTGTGTTTCGGCTCGGGAAACATCATGAGCAGTGTCCTGCATGTTTTCTGTGTATAGCTGTCTTTTAACGCATACAGAATTCATTCGAAATCATTGATTTCTCCAATTAACAAGGGTCCCTTTTTGAACCTGCCAGAAGCATTCTTTCAATGTAATAGATTTACTCCGGGGAAGGGCAGCATGACATTGAGAGTAGCTCAAGCTTTCAGCACCTTTATCTGACTGCATGTATGCAGACACTGCTCAGAATCCACTGTAAGATTCTCCTTCAATTCCGTTTTGCAGTGCTTTAGCTCTTTCAAAAGGCTTCGCTTTGCTAGTCACAATCCAAGGCTCATGACAGCATTTGAAAACATTCGCAACTACGTTGGCCGGGAATCGAACCTGGGTTAACTGCTTTGAAGGCAGCTATGCGCAACACTGGCTCGCTCCAGAGTAAATCTCACGTCGAGGGCATATTTTTTTCCATTTTACCGTGAGTCAGGCTCAGCTGCACAGAGGAGAGAGCAGAGCAATGAGGTCACGGGGACAGGGGAGTCACACGCTGGCGGTTTGAATACGCGGAAGATCACTGAGGGATCCACAGTATATGGACCCTCCGTGCGCCATCAGTCCGCACTCCGGACTCTGAATCCTGCCATCCGAGTTAAGATCTCAGCGGAACCTGAGGCGCAGTTCCTTCTTAAAACGTAATCTGGTGAGCATTTCTAGAATCGTACTTGTATAGATGCAGCCTTTAATGTGTTGCTAGGTTAAAATTGATGACTTCTTGTATTTCAGTAGGCAACTGCCCTCTTGATTTCGGATTTAATTTCTTTATTACAGGGGCGCTTTTATGAAGACAGAGTCATGTTCAGGTACTTTGCTTGATGGAGGAAGCTCATTTCGGACTCTGTGATCTGCTCACCTGGAAAGGTCTGCTATACTACTACAAGAGAGAAGTAGAGTCTGGAAGAAGGGACAATTTTATGATGCTTTGGAAGATAATGTTTTTTTTTCTTATACTGAAAATGAAAGGTAGTTGTTTCTATATGGACTCAGTCTTTGGAATTCGTATATATATATATTTCAGTGATCCCTCAGCCATTCCTTCTGTATTGTAATTCAATTTCTCTTTTAAAATTCCTTCCCCACTTCTAGGACCTGCAGTTGCTGAACTCCACAATGGCTTCTATTGGAAAGTCTGTGACTGAGACCAAGTAAGTGTTCACTTTTTTATGAAACCATTATTTATTTTGGAGCAATGAGCAATTCTTATATAAATGCAATAAAATCATTATGCTCAAACTATGAGAGAGAATTTTAAGGATAATTTAATAAATCAGTCTTAGCTTGTTTCTATACACAGATGGTATTATTTATTTTCAAAGGAAACCCGCGAGGATTCCCCTGGTGTGCAAGATTTGCCTGAATACTTTTGATCAGCTTCCTGCTCACTTGAAGAGGGCGTGTATGAAGCACGCCATGGCAGAAGAGATCAGGATGGCCTCTCAACAGGCGAGGGAGGACATGATGAATCACCTGAAGAACGGGGTCATCGTGGATTACCACAGAATAGAGATCGTGTCTGGTGAGGCAAACAGGATAGTGGTTGTAAGACTGCTAGAGTCCTTGGGCCTTTTTGTACATGGGAAGCCTGAAGACACATTGGCAAGGTGAGATATTTTTAATCTGTAAGGCTTCTGTAGTTTCTTTTTGAAATCATTGTTACAACATATTATGTAAAAGCATGTTGAAAAGAATCTACCTGCATTCCAGCGGCCCTGAGCAAGAGGCCGCTGTCCAGGAGGAAGAGATGCCAGAGGCTGCTCTAGAAACTGAAACAGAAGCAGATAAGGAAGGGGAAGATGTGAGCTCTGAAGAACTCTATCAGCAGTAAGACTTTTTATTTTTCAGATGTATCTATTTTTTACTAAAATTCTAATTTGTCTTATAGGTATAAAATGTTTAAACTGGTGTTTTATATCCTTACAGGCCCTGAGTAGTTAAAAAGTATCAGCAGGCCAGAAGAGAGTGGCCCAAGCTGCACTCTATAGAAAGCACTCCCTGGATGCTCCTCTCCTGATTGGATTCAAACAGTACCTTACCAAGGATCTGGGAGTGGCAAATTATTCTCAGGAGGTATTTATTTTTTAAAGGCATTTCAAATTAAGCAATGGTATCTTCATTGTAAATGTTTTTATTTCTTAGCTTAAAATTCACCCATGTGAAATGATGTCAGCCATAAACATCATGACTCTATATTTCCTACCTGAATCTATTCTACTTAAATTATTACATTATACACAATTTGAGTTCATTTTAAAAAGTAAAAGGTAATGAAAGGAATGCATTTTCATAAGAAAGATAATACCGATATGCATGTGATAATCTTCCTTATATCATGTAGTGCGTCATTTGGACACTTTGTGGGCTTCAAATACAAAGAAAATCATGTTCTATGGTAGAAAATACAAAACTTAAGCTTTTATTTTAATTAGATTTCTTTATAAAGCATAAGCAATCATTTATTACATCGCTTCTTGAATTAAATCTTTTGACAAGAGGTAAGACTTCTGTTACATTTAAACCCATGTTTAGCTGTGTTTTTTAGATTTAACTGAACCAATTTCTGTGTGTGATAATGTCCTTGAATTCTGACAACATCACACTAAATTACATGATATAAAACAGCTAATGTTTCTAGAGATAAAGTTTCTGAGATGCTTCTAATTACTTTTTATTACCAGGCACAGTTTAATTCACCTTGTACAGTACTGAAAGACCAAGATGCTTTTTTAAAAAGTTATTTAACATTTTATAGAACTTTGTCTACTATGGCAACATGATGAGCTTGGTGAAACTTGGAAAAATACTGCTTGGCCACTTATCTTAAGATAAAGATAGGATAAAGGTTTATCTTTTGCACCTACCTGACCCCCAGGGAAGGCCAATGCTTTCTAGGTTGATGGTTCCCTACAGTAGACTGTACTTTAATTTCAAAGGTAATGTATATTGACCCAAATCAGTTTTGGAATCCAATCTACTGACGAGATGGAGCACATCCTTTTTTCAGGATTTTAGCATCATACGTTTGGTATATTTAGTCCCTAATGCTGAAAGAAATGATCATAGAACATTTGGACACTTTGTGGGCTTGAAATACAAAGCAAATCATGTTCTATGGTACAAGATAAATACAAAACTTAAGCTTTTATTTAATTAGATTTGTTTATAAAGCATAAGCAATCATTTATTACATTAATATATGTGAAAATAACATTTTAGCATCATACGTTTAGTATATTTAGTCCCTAATGCTGAAAGAAATGATCATAGAACATGACATCTAACCTTACCTGCCGTTTTTTTAATCCCTATTGCTCAATGCACGGTGAAAGCATTGCATACATGTGTCTGACAATGAGGAATGGGCCCCTGAGACAGTCATTTGCCTGTTTCACAAATGATCGTATTTTCCTAGAGATTCTGTTTGGGATTCAGATGTGCATTCGGACAGCAATCCCTTTCAAGAAATGATACGTTCTGAATGAGGTCAAAGGTGCTGGAACACTGTATCTAGGATGTGTTTGCAGAGACTGTGTGTCTCCTGCTTCAATGCAGTGATAAACAGATGTGCTCCTTTAATTTATTGGTACATGCCCAGGGCAGTAAGCAGTCTGAGGATTTATTTCCAGATGGAATAGAGCAGTGAAGCAGTGAAGTAGTGCAAAACACTGGATCATTATATTATTAGAATCTATTCTACTTAAATTATTACATTATACTCAATTTGAGTTCATTTTAAAAAGTAAAAGGTAATGAAAGGAATGCATTTTCATAAGAAAGATAATACCGATATGCATGTGATAATCTTCCTTATATCATGTAGTGCGTCATTTGGACACTTTGTGGGCTTGAAATACAAAGAAAATCATGTTCTATGGTACAAGATAAATACAAAACTTAAGCTTTTATTTTAATTAGATTTGTTTATAAAGCATAAGCATTCATTTATTACATTAATATATGTGAAAATAACATTTTAGCATCATATGTTTAGTATATTTAGTCCCTAATGCCGAAAGAAATGATCATTTGTTTAACATGCACGGGTCTGTCTCAAAGGATGCAGTACTCCTGAAGGGTCTCAAACCCTACATTTCAGATGCCTAGCTGTATCCCTCACATGTAGCACCTCAGAATGACTTCTAACCTTACCTGTGGTGTATTAAGTCCCTATTGCTCAATGCACGGTGTACATACTGCATACATGTGTCTTGAGAATGAGGAATGGGCCCCTGAGACAGTCATTTGCCTGTTTCACAAACAGGGACCTGGACCTAGACCTGGCCCGTACGGGGCTCAAACCTGCGACCTTGGCGTTATTAGCACCACGCTCTAACCAACTGAGCTTACCAGCCTCACGACAGTGCTCCTCTCTGTGCTGCAAAAAATCAAACTCAGGGAATTTCTTTTGTCCTCCTTTGAATAGAAAGCCGTGTAATTCAGTGTACGGGCTTTCTCGTGCAGTTTCATGGTTCTTGTAACCCAAATCCTACACTGGCCTGAAGTGCCCCCCCATTTCACAGCATTTTTCAGCTGATTTAAAATGTACCTAAAGGAGAAGCATTATTGAAGACCATCAATTACCAAGAGCTTTTGTCAAAGGTTTTGGTGGTCATTTTGAATGACCACAGAGCGCTGTGACCTCAGTTTTACATCTCATCCAAAAGACAGCGCCCTTTTACAACACAGCATCTCCGTCACTATACTGGGGCATTGGGACCCGCACAGACCTCAGGGTGAGCGCCCCCCCGCCGGCACCATTAACACCGCTTCCAGCTGGAAGCTTTGTTTTTCCCTGTAGCTCACCCTCATCCAGGTACTGACCTGGCTCACACCTGCTTAGCTTCAGTGGGTTTTCAGTTGCGAGTTGCAATGGGATGCAAGTGATGGAGCCGCTCGCTGCAAAAGCCACTGCATTGGCTGGGAATCGAACCCGAGCCTCCCGCGTGGCAGGCGAGAATTCTACCACTGAACCACCAATGCTCAGTGCCTGGGCCTTCAAAAAAGACGCTTTTTTGGTGCTCTGTGCAAAACGCATCGACATCTGCTTCCAGCTGCAAAATGCCATTTGCAGACACTGAAGAACTTATTTCCAAGGCAGCGGGTACAAGCGATTGGGTGTTTTAGAACCACCAGGAACAGCAAAGAGGCGCTCTTCTTTGCTTGTGCCGAAACACACCGACTGAAGGCGGACAACGTAGTCGGCAGGATTGGAACCTGTGCGGGGAGACCCCAATGGATTTCTAGTCCATCGCCTTAACCACTCAGCCACGACTACAGAAAGCCCCACCGCCGCTGCATTCTTGCTACAATCTTACCTGGATCGCGAGGCGCCGGCGGAAGCCTATTTCAAAGTCGTTCTCCGTTTCAAAAAAACATTTCCAAAATACAAGCCTTGCAGACAGACACGCCTCAGAGGACTTAAGGGTGGCTTCATGTCGGAATGATAAAGTCTCCCCGTCCGGACATGAAAATGCCACTTTGTTACACACAAAAAAAGAATCAACAACAGAGAAATGCCCACAAGCATTTGAAAAGCCGCACCACGTCGCACTTGAAATAGCTCTTACATTAGTGGTAGACGCAGGAATCGCCTTTTTATTTACGCTTTTACCAACGCGATGGAAAGCAAAACAAAGCAAAGCAGAGCAAAACAAAACGAACAAACGAAAACCCTCACGTCCTGCACTTGCATATAACGCCGTTACGTGCCCAAGCGGTATTGTACGTCATCCTAGCACTGCACCCCGGGTCGTACGGTATATTGGAACGAGCACACGCCACGAATCGTCTCGAATCACTCCCTACAGCTGTAAGGCGCCTTGAAGCGTGCACCCCCAACATTCTTCTTTGCGCATCTGTGAAAGGTAAACTCTTGAGCAAACTCTGAACCAGCTCTAAGGAAACTAATCCGATTAGACGTTACTTTGACTCATCTTCTTACGCTCAGTGCCGGATTGCTCAAACTCCAGCTAGGGTTAGGGTTAGCATTCCCACGCTACTTAGACACTTTGTTTACGCTCAGTGCTGGATTTTGGGAACTTCAGGACGAGTGGGAATTTTCTCCTATCTGTCCATTCTGTTTTGTTTTGGAGACTCTTGGCTGCCTATGTTGTTCAGTGCAGCGTGAAGGAAACATTTTCCAAAACTGTGTCAGCTCAAAAGTTGTAAGAAAACCTCTCCAGGTGCTTTAACTCTCTTCATTTTTGTCATTTAATGTGATACTCGATGTATAACTGGAGCCTCACATATGCAAATGGTGAGGCTCCAGTTCGACACCCAGTTCGACACCACTTTACAGTATATGACAAAAGCATGGCAGACTGTGCCGGACCAGCTGGTAACTTCCGCTTATTTTGACCATATTAAACATTGGAAATCTTCCCACTTGCATTTGTGACACTTGATTTTGGCTCCACCTAAGACACTCTTAAATCTTCAAACACTTTTCTCTTCTCCCGCAACACACTTGTCTGTCGGCACTATGTGGCAGCGTTGCATGACAACCCATCTCACCACGGAAAGGAACCTAACAGCTCTGGTAAGAGAGTAGAATTACCTGAAGAACTGCTTTCCATGGAAGCAGGTCCCAGCGATGTAGCATTTTTATAGTACCAGGAAAGGAGAAGCTGCACTTCGCCTTTGCCGCACAGGCACAAGGTGACGTGCGGCAGACGCCGTAGTCGGCAGGATTCGAACCTGAGCAAGGAGTCCCCAATGGATTTCAAGTCCATCGCCTTAACTACTCGGCCACGACTACAGCGAGCTCGCCACCGCCGCATTCCTCCTATAATCTAACACGGAGTGCGAGGTGGCTGCGGAAACTTTATTAAAGTCGCTCTCCGTTAAAAAAAAAATACCTTTCACAAGATACATGCCGGCAGACAGACACGCCTCAGAGGGTTTAAGGCTGGCTTCACGTTCAAATGATAAAGTCTCCCCGTCCGGATGTCAAAATGCAACTTTGGCAGACAGAAAAAACATCAACAAACCACAAATGTGGACAAGGATTTTACAAGCTGCACCACACTGCACTTTCAAAAGCATTTACATTCGTGTTAGACGCAGGAATTGTCTTTGTTTTGCGCGCTTACGAACGCCATAGAAAACGAAACAAAACAAAAGCCCTCAGCTCCTGCACTTGATTATAATGCCGTTACGTGTCGAAGCAGGAATTTACGTCATCTTACCACTGCAACATGGGGAATAGAGGGAAATGAACACACGCTACGAATCGTCTCAATCACTCCCTAGAGTCGTAAGGCACATTGAAGGGTGCACCCCCATCATTAATCGTTGGGCCTCTGTAAAAGGAAAGCTGTTGAGCAGTCTTTGAAACAGCTCGGATGAAACACTTGATTGCTTCCATGTGCATCTGGAGCCCACTTCTTATTTTCACTTCACGCCGCCCAAAGCATTTCTAAAACAGGAGATTCGCGTTTGGGAATGCGCCCTGCCCTACAAATAAAACAGGTCTACGGGTCTGAAACCTGCTCCACGGAAAACAGTTCTGTTGCGCTTTTGATCCAAGGGAGATTCTCTGTTCTTGCTTTTTGATGACATAACACCCAAAGGGGCTTCTTTGGAGCTGGATTCCAACCAGCATCCTAAAGTTTCTTGGCGGTATCCTTTACAGTCCTCTGTTCGGTCGACAAGGAACAGAAGGGGGCAGCTTTCCTCACACATACAGTGCAATGTACTGTAGTGTTCCCGTTCATTGAATTCGCAGTTCTGCATCAGACCTCAAACTCGTTTCCTTAGCTTGGATTTAAGCCACGAAGCAGGCTTATACTGTATAAACGTCTAGAGGAATCACAAACTATTTGAGAGGCCATCATCCCAGGGGGAACTGACAAAGTCTATCCCTAAACACCTAGCGCAGTCTCTCGAGAGACTGTCAAAAATCGCTTTCTCCGTTTGTGCTGCAAGTAAGTGAAAACGCGGTCTCAACCCAGAGCCACTTGGCAGCAGCGGCACGTAAATACTGTTACTACCACTGCTCGATACCAACGTTAGCCTACTATACCATGTTCAGCCACCGCTAGAAAATGTAAGGCTCTAGTACTGGAGCAAACAACAGGAGAGCCAACGTCAAACGTAGAGAGCGACAAGGATGGGATTCAAACCCATGCGTGCAGAGCACAATGGATTAGCAGTCCATCACCTTAACCACTCAGCCACCTCGTCGATGAAACTGGGCTGTCCAGACATGGGTTGGCGCGCTCCAGATGATCTTTTTCTTTTTTTTCCCTCGTACTCGAGGGTCCTTTTCCTGTTCCACATGCGATTTCAACATTTTCCTTGGGAGATGTCAAGCCAGCAAGCCACTGCTGTGGTTCAGTGGCCAGTGTGGAGTTCAGTGGCCCTGTTGTACACAGAAAGCACATTGAGCTCCTTGGACATGAAAAGTTCCAGATAAAAGCCATTTGTCATCCTTTCTCTTGGTGTCGATGTTGCTATTGTATGTAAAGGTGGCAACTTGCTCAGCGAGCAGGCGGAGCACACACCGAATGCAGATGTGTCTGAGTGGTGTGTCCAAGTGGCTGCAAAAGGACAACACTACCGGGGCGCCGTTGCTTAGTTGGTTAAAGCGCTTGTCTCTTAAACAGGAGATCCTGAGTCCGAATCCCAGTGGTGCCTTGTTTGTTCTGTCTTCTCGAACAGAACTGGTCCTTACAGACAACCGCCTACGGCTAGACTTAATTAAATGCAAGTATTCATTTCCTGTCTTTAACGCGACTTGTTTTTCTTAAAATGGATGGAACTTGCAAAACATGAAATACAAACATTGCTAATCAGCGCTAGCGGCTGGCAAAAAAAAGAAGTCAGCAATGTTTTTTTTTCTTTAACCTTAACCCTGCTAATGGAGAAGAGTTAAACGACCGAGTCTATGCAGCTTAAACGGTGCTCACGTCGGGTTCTTAGCTGAAAGGGTGGTAAATCATGCTCACCCCAGTCCTTAATCTTTTAAAAGGATACAAAATTGAACCTAGTCGCCACATCACATACATCCTGTTCAACGATAAAAAGGTGACATCTATCCTCGATCCAGAGTAAATCCCACGATGAGGGCATATTTTTTTCCACTTTACCATGAGTCGGGCTCAGCTGCACAGAGGCGAGAGCAGAGCAATGAGGTCACGGGGACAGGGGAGTCACACGCTGGCGGTTTAAACACGCGGAAGAAAACTGAGGGATCCACAGTATGTGGACCCTCTGTGCGCCATCAGTCCGCACTCTGGACTCTGAATCCTGCCATCCAAGTTAAGATCTCGGCGGAACCTGAGGCGCAGTTCCTTCTTAAAACGTAATCTGGTGAGCATTTCTAGAATCGTACTTGTATAGATGCAGCCTTTAATGTGTTGCTAGGTTAAAATTGATGACTTCTTGAACTTCAGTATTCAACTGCCCTCTTGATTTCGGATTTAATTTCTTTATTACAGGGGCGCTTTTATGAAGACAGAGTCATGTTCAGGTACTTTGCTTGATGGAGGAAGCATATTTCGGACTCTGTGATCTGCTCACCTGGAAAGGTCTGCTGTACTACTACAAGAGAGAAGTAGAGTCTGGAAGAATGGACAATTTTATGATGCTTTGGAAGATAATGTTTTCTTTTTCTTTGAAATCGAAATGAATCAGAATATCAGTGCAAAAGACAAACTCTTGGTTTGGTTTAAAGAGATATGGTTTTAAAACAGACAAAATGTAGAAAACAGGTGTTTCTCACTTTTGGAAAAGAATGGACCGGGGGTAATATTTTACTAGGTGCAGTGCTGATCTCGCTGGGTTACAGTCCTGCAGTGTCACAGCAGGGCCAGTGACGCAATGGCTAACGCGTCTGACTACGGATCAGGAGATTGCAGGTTTGACTCCTGCCTGGGTCAGGTCGTTTTTAAACGCATCGGGTTACTCCCTAAGTAGTCTGTGCTACTTACTGCATTGTAATCGTACCCAGTAAGAGATTTCCTTCATGTAAATGAACTGCACCTGACAGCTTTAGAAAAACACCTGGGCTCAGTACGGTGCTGAGAGCTTAGCGTTGCTGTTCTAATTAGCACGCACTGCATCGGCTATGAGCCCGAACTTTTCAATTATTCCGATCAGTAAGTCAACACGTAGTCCACATGAACGGTAGAAATATTCTCTTGTCTGTCTCTTGTTTGTATAGAACTGAATGTCCCTGACAATGTACTGTTAGTTTTAATTGAAGAACGGCATTTGTGTTCAAATATACCAGACAAGTTTATATAACTGCTCATGCGACACTCAGTTGTAATTAGTCAAGAAATAAAGTCGAACAACAGCTGCGAGTTTGATTCTGAACGTATGAGATTGCAGCGCCTTTTACTTCCATTGACAAATGATAGAGATTCGAAGAGAGATCCTTCAGACCAGCAAGCAAACCCACGGCTTTTTCGGTTTTCTATCTAGGCAACGTTGGTGTCTGCAATAGCATACATGAAAGCGTGATGCAATTTCTGTGGCTACATTTGTTGCACGTCATGCACAGTAAGAGTGTTTCTAACACCAAATAAAAAGTCAACAATTAGCGATCACGCCTTCTCCTCAGTTAACCCACTGAAACCCTTGCTGTTAACAGTTCTTTACTGCGTGCTTTACCAGCACCTACATATCGTGTCGGTTCTTTCAGCTTTATTCATTAGGTTTTCAAAGGCATAAGTAGAGCACCAGAGGTGCGAACGCAAAATGTGTGGTTATCTGAAGAATTGCTTCCCATGGCAGCGGGTCCAAGTGATTTCGCGTTGTTATAGTACCAGGAAAGGAGAAGCGGCACTTCGCTTCTGCCGCGCAGGCACAAGGCGACGTGCGGCAGACGCCGGAGTCGGCAGGTTTCGAACCTGCGCGGGGAAGCCCCAACGCATTTCGAGTCCATCGCCTTAACCACTCGGCCATGACAAAAGTGAGCTCGCTGCCGCCGCATTCCTCCTATAATATAACACGGAGTGCGAGGTGGCTGCGGAAACCTTTTTAAAGTTGCTCTCCGTTAAAAAAAATACCTTTCACAAGATTTGTGCCGGCAGACAGACACGCCTCAGAGGGTTTAAGGCTGGCTTCACGTTCAAATGATAAAGTCCCCCAGTCCGGATGTCAAAATGCAACTTTGGCAGACAGAAAAAACATCAACAAACCAAAAATGTGGACAAGGATTTTACAAGCTGCACCACACTGCACTTTCAAAAGCATTTACATTCGTGTTAGACGCAGGAATTGCCTTTGATTTGCGCGCTTACGAACGCCATGGAAAACGAAACAAAACTAAAGCCCTCAGCTCCTGCACTTGATTATAATCCCGTTACGTGTCGAAGCAGGAATTTACGTTACATTGGTGTTAGCAGTGGGATGGGATAGCCCTTCGCCGGGGACGGCGATTTAAGCGGGGGAGAGTGTAACGCTTACGGCCGACAGGCACTGTGTAAGAGCCGGCGTACCAGAGCAGGTGACGTCGCCGCCCTTCCCTGTGATAGCAGGACTACAGCTACTGGGCTGTTGAGAGATCTCTCTTTAGCTCACGGGGCTAGGTCGCTGCAGAGAGACGCGGAAGTCCCGGGTTCGAGCCTCCAGTCGGGATGGGGCCGACCAGATGCGGCAAGGGCGCCCGCCTGAGCCCCCGTTGCGTTACATCTCTATTCCCCGTGTTGCATGTGATCTTATCTTTATCTAAGTCATAATAATTAATAAAGAGAGTCTGATTTAACAAACAACACACGCCCAACATTTGACATTGCTGTTTCTTTATTGACCAAATGGTTTAAACAATCAAGGTCATTGATGGAAAAAGTACGTGAACCCTTATATTAAGGAGCTAGTGGAACCTCCTTTATGACAAAAACCTCAACCCCCACTTTCTGTAGCGGCTGGTCAGACCTGAGCAGCGGTTAGGAGGTATTTTGGCCTATTCCTCTATGCAAAACTGTTTCAGTTCATGTATATTTTTGGGATGTCTTGCGCTGAACGGCCTGCTTCAGATCACGCCACAGCACTTCAATGGGATTGGGGTCAGGACTCTTACTTGGCCATCCCAAAATACGGAATTTCTTCTGTTTCAGCCACTCTGTTGTTGATGTACTCCTTTGTTTTTGTCATGCTGCATGACCCAGCGTCTTTCGAGTTTTAGATCACAGGCAGACACCCTGACATTCTGCTGTAGATTTTCCTGATACATCTTGGAATTCATCGGTCCCTCGATGATTGCAAGCCGTACAGCCTCCGCTATGCTTCCCAGGTGGGATGAGGTTTTGGAGTTGGTATGCAGTGTTTTGTTATCTCCAAACATAACGCTGTGCACATTTACCAACAAGTACCCTACCCTACCATTTTGTATATAGTATTCTCCGGTTTTATCTCTTGTGTATATAGTGATTCTGAATTTCCTTCTCTGGTTGTATATAGCCTGTGCTTGTGATATTCTTGTTGATAGTATTGCTCTTATTTTTTTTTAATTGTGTAGGGCGTCAGGAGCCGCCCTTGAAGGGGGGGGGTACTGTCACGCCCGACATCCCTCCCTAGAGGGCGCTCCACTGCTCCCATTATTGTTTGTGTGATTTAGTTCTCCAGGTGTACCCTTTTAGTGTTATTATTTAAAGACTAGCTCCTCCAGTCCTCGGGGCTCATCATTAGGGTAAGATGTCGCGAGGCCCGCCTAGCACCAGGAAACCCTACATCCGTCTCCTGAGGGCAGAGGCCTCATCCCCGACGCCTCCCGTTTCCTGAGCCCGGGGTCTGGAGGATCTCGCCCCGTCACCCTTGGACCTCCATGTTTCGTTTGTCTGTGTGCTCCCCCCTCCCGGGGATTTTAACTTTGTCGCGTTCCAGGATGGATTTCCAGTTTATGGACTTTCGGACCGTGCTTTGACCTGCCCTTGGACCCGTTTGGATTTGGATGCCGTTTTGTCTTCCCCATACACTGTCTCACGGACTGTCACTATTATTTTGTGCACTATTAAACCCCTGTGTGTTCCTTTTTACCACGCCTCCTGTTTTCTCCAGCTCTTACTGCATCGCATAGGGTCTTCTATAAGATCTGACACGGATTCCAGTCCGTGTCCGTTACAGGACCTATAATTAGTATGATGAATGTATCGCTTGCGTCAGGCGTTGTACCTGATCAATTTAAGGTAGCGGTTGTTAGACCGCTCCTTAAGAAGTCAAATTTGGATCCACAAGTTCTTAACAACTACAGGCCTGTCTCAAAGGTCCAATTTCAATCTAAAGGTCTTGGGAGAATAGTTGTTGCCCAACGTCAATCGTATCTGGATCCAAATAATATACTTGAGAAATTTCAGTCTGGTTTCTGAAACTGCATTAACAAGAGTCGTAAATGATATTCTCTTAGCTACTGATGCGGGGAATGCAACAGTGCTTGTGCTTCTAGATCTTAGAGCTGCCTTTGACACGGTTGACCTCTCTGTTTTGTTACACAGGCTTGAGTTTGAGGTTGGCTTTTCTGGAACCGTCCTTCAGTGGTTTACTTCACATTTTACTCATCGTTTTCATTATGTTCAAATATCTAATAATTGTACTGCTTCATCAATGTCACCAGTTCAATTTGGGGTACCAGAAGATCAGTGCTGGGACCAATATTGCTCTCTCTCTCTACATGCTGCTGCTAGGTAGGATAATATGAAAAAATAATATGAACTTTCATTCATATGCTGATGACACTCAAATAAACATTTTGTTTACACCAAACGACAACTCTTCTATTATCAGTTTAGTTAAATGCATTAAGGAAGGAAATACTTGGATGTGTGAAAACTTTTTGTTACTCAACTCTGAGAAAAATGAGGATCTGTTGATCGGAGGCAACAATACTGATAGGACTACTATAACTTCAGCACTTAACTCAGAGGATTTAAACATTTGCCTCAAAAAGACAGCACGTAACCTAGGCGGCATATTAGACACAAGGCTCTTAACAACTTGCATTGTTAAGTGCCTTGGGACAACCTTGTTGTGAAAGGCGCTATATAGAAATACATTGATTTGAATTGAATTGACAATGTAAAATGTTGTGTGTGTTGTTTGTTAAACAAGACTGTCTTTATTTATCAAAAAATAAAGGAATTTGCTAGGAATGCAAACGTTAGGTTGCGCTTCTTCATGCTGCATCGTCGGCATGAGTGGAGCTTTTTAAACGTCTGTACTTACTGTGCCCCATAAGAAATCGTTTGTCCCCGTTCAAAAGAGATTGTGCGATGTCCTGCAGTGTTCGCAAAGCAAACCTTTGACAGTTTGAAAAGAGGAATTTATTCTTCTTCCTGTGCGTGCAGTAGTTACAAAGTTGAACGTCTTTACACGATTTGCTGCAGTTTTCAGTGGGCGGGCTTTGTCAGATGGCTTGGAAAAACGCACTGTGTTTCGGCTCGGGAAACATCATGAGAAGTGTCCTGCATGTTTTCTGTGTATAGCTGTCTTTTAACGCATACAGAATTCATTCGAAATCATTGATTTCTCCAATTAACAAGGGTCCCTTAAAAGATTAGTCAAAGTAACGTCTAATCGGATTAGTTTCCTTAGAGCTGGTTCAGAGTTTGCTCAAGAGTTTACCTTTCACAGATGCGCAAAGAAGAATGTTGGGGGTGCATGCTTCAAGGTGCCTTACAGCTGTAGGGAGTGATTCGAGACGATTCGTGGCGTGTGCTCGTTCCCATATACCGTACGCCCCGGGGTGCAGTGCTAGGATGACGTACAATACCGCTTGGGCAAGTAACGGCGTTATATGCAAGTGCGGGACGTGAGGGTTTTCGTTTGTTCATTTTGTTTTGCTCTGCTTTGCTTTGTTTCGTGGTCAAGAGGCGTAAGGTAAGTCGTAATTCAGGGAGAACACTGGTGGCAAACAGTCCGAGGTGAGAGGCGAGGTCCAAAGTCGAAAAGGCAGAAGAGGAGTCCAATATCCAGAATAAACGAGGTAATGGAAAAAACGCCAGGTAGAGCTCTCAAGGAGTAGACTCAATACCAGCGGGAAGCAGGTAAAGATGGTAAAAATAGCACTGCGTACCGCACGGTGGAGTGTGTGCAGGTGGGTTAACTCGTGCGGCGGCCTTTGTTAATAATCACCCGCTGCTGGTGCTGTTTAGATTGCTTAAGAGTTGGTCTTTACTGCCTGGCGGTCATGACAAGCTCCCCTTTAAGCTGTGGTTTAGTTTTGCATTCATGTGTTTCTAGAGCAGTTATTTATGGGGGTGGGTGGGTCTTTCACAGAGGCTCAGGACAAATCCCCTGCATGAAAGTCTACTGTGTGCGTTCAAGCAGTCACAGGTCAAGAGCCAGGCAGGAGGACAATGGACAGAAGAAGCAACGAACTAAAAATAAAAGAACGAATATGAAAAAGCCACCATCTTTTTCTTTTTGACATTTTCCGACTTTCATGCAAGCCAGGACAAAGTTGCTCGTAGCTACTTGTGGATTCAAATACTCTATCGAGTGCTTTGATGAGTTTTTGCAATTTGATTGTCGTCCTGTCAGCCTGTTTCTGTTTTTTTTTTCAATCTAGTGATGGAAAGTAAGAGGGAAATGATGGAGCAATCAATAACCGCTCCGGAAAAATGGCAGAAAGAAATGGCCCGTCACTAAGGACATTTGCGAAGCAGAGGAGTGACATCACCACAAAGGCGACTTATTCTGCTGATCGTTTTGGTGAATAATGATTGAGGCGTGTTAAGAGAAAGGTAGCTGCGTCAGCATGCTTAGGCTGGAAAGGATAAAGCAAAGGTTTACTCCATGCTGAAAAGAGAAGAAAAGAAGCACAACGTTTCGGCTGTGGAGCCTTCTGCGCCATCTTCTTTAGCGAGAAGGTGATGATGTTTACATTGGAAAAACTGAGACACGCATACTGGAGGGGCTTGAACCACCAACTTTTCAGCACCACAGAGTCTGACAGTCTTTTGTGCACCCTACATTTGCAGGTTTATGGTCAAAGAAAACAATCACTAGCGCTTCTTGCAGCCGGCAATCTTTTTCCACTGACAACCAAGAAATGGATTTCATCTTTCACAAGCTGTATGGATTTCTTCAAAAACAAGTTATTCCAGAAAGGAAATGAATTCTTGCATTAAACTGAACCAAGCTGTACATGTTTGTCTGAAATGAGACATGCGGCACAACAAGACACGGAGAGAGGCACCGCTGGTATTCAGACCCAGGATCGCCTGTTTACTAGGCAGGCACTTTAAGCCACTAGGGAACAGCGCCAGCAGAGCACCGCGCTTTTACAGACACTTGGACACATCTGCGTTCGGTGTGCACTTAACCTGCTCTCTGAGCCCGTTGCCTCCGTCCCATTTAATAGCAGAACTGACGCCAAGAGAAATGATGAGAAATGGCATTTATCTGGCACTTCTCATGTCCAAGGAGCTCAATGCCCTTGACACCTCCCCAAGGCGACAGAGCTGTGCATTCTTTGGCGACAACATTTTTCTTTTGTTTTATTTCTATACTTATTGATAGAATAAAAACGATATGTCATGTACTGTAAGGGAAATGTCTCTTTTCATGGGGAAAGCTAGCACCAGCAAATGTTGTGTTTAGAAGAAGTGATTTAACATGACACGTGACCTAATTTACCGGAGCAAAAGCTCACCCAGCAAGCCCTGCTTTACTTCTACAGGAGAGAAGTACTGTAGAGTCTGCAAGATGTTCAGCTGGGTAGCTACATCAGCATGCCTCGGCTGCAAAGGAACAAGTAATTGGTTTATTGCATGCTGAAAAGAGAAGAACGGAAACACAGCGTTTCGGCCGTGAGATCTTCTCACACCTGAAGAAGCCTCACACCTGTAAAAGGCTCCATGGTTTTCTTTCTTCTCTTTTCAACATGGAATACACCTATTGTCTGCAAGATGTGACAATTTCACGGTGTTTTGGAAGAAAACCTTTTTTCTTTGAATTCAAAATCAATCAGAATTTCAGCACGACACACCAACACTTTTTCTGTTTTAAGGAGATGATATTTTAAACCTGATAAAAATAGTAGGAAACACAAGTTTCTTGCTGTGAAAATTTAGATGGGGAAGTGTACTACTGGTAGCAGTGTAGAGCTCTCTGTGGTGGAGTGCAAGCGCATGTTCTATGGGCCAGTGGCGTAATGGATAACGCGTCTGACTTCGGGTCAGAAGATTGTAGGTTTGAGTCCTGCCTGGCTCGTGAGGCTTTTAAACCTCTACGGGTTCCTCGGTAACAGGTTGCCGTCATGTATATGAACTATAGAAAAGCATCTGCCACAACACGTAAATTAGCACGCAAGTGCGGGCTAGTTAACACAGAACTGTATGGAGATCATCTCCAGCTCCGAGCTCAATTGCAATGAAAAAACATGCAGAACAGAACTGGAGAGCAGCTGAATTTGTGCTCAGTAGGGTGGGGAGGACTCAGCATTGCTATTGTTCTAATTGGCATGAACAGCAGGGGATCTGAATCAGAACATGTCAGTTAGTTCGATCATTGCGTCAATATGTAGGCCACGTTAATACAGAATTATTACTTTGTCTGTCTCGTCTTTGTATATAGCTGAATGTCCCTGACAATTTCATGTTAGTTTTTAAGAACGACATTGGTGCTAATATATACATATATAGCATATAAGGAACACGTAAAAGTTGAGTCCATGCTGAAAAGATAAGAAAACCGCCACAACGTTTCATCTTGGAATAAATCTTTACTTGTTGTTTTGCAGCCTACCCATTCTGACCTAACTCCTCCCTTGAAATTCCCTAACAGATAAGGGTACGTAACGGCTCATGCGATGCTCAGTTGCAATTTGTCCCAAAACAAACAAGAACAGCAGCTGAGGGTTTGAGTTTGAACATGCACTGTATTAAAGCAGCTTTTATTTCCATTGATAAATGCTAGATATTCCTACAGAGATTCTCCAGGTGAGTAAGCGATTCCTGTTTCTGTTTCTATTTCTGTTTCATATATATATACAGTATATATACAGTATTGTACTATTATTATATAATTTGTTACACTGTGGCTGTGTTGTGTGTGTTAAGCTGCTGTTGCACTGCAATTTCCCTCACGGGATCAATAAAGTATCTATCTATAAGAAGACATTACCAACAACGACCACAAGATGGAGATATTGTCCAAAGAGGCAAGAAGGGCAAAGCCGCGATAAGGTAAAATCATTTTTTGTAAGAGATTGCTGTCAGAATGCACATCCGTATCCCAAACAGAATCTCTAGTAAAATATGATCATTTGTGAAACAGGCAAATGAGTGTCTACTACAATATGATTGCTACAGATGCAGCCATTCAAAATTCGCGGGCGTACGCTGTACGCAGTCTACCACAAGTTACCGGTATATACCGCGAGTTACCGGTAAATACCGCTAGCAAAATAATAGTATCCGGAATTTCCGCAAGGTGGAGCTAATAAAGCTCAACTTCTCATGTTTGAGCTGTAGCCATCAAAGTCTTTAATGAAGATATTACTAATAGTATTAATAATAAATGACCTTGGACAAGCTGTAAACTCAAAGTATTGCCCTGGTCCACATTATTTTTTTCATTGACCGTCTTTGTAAAAGTAACACCACAGCATTTCGCAATCACGCATTTTTTTCCAATCATGCAAAGTACAGTAATTTTTGAGAATCGATTCACCATGCCTTTCACATGCTCATAAAAGAGGTTGATTTAGGAACATAAACATATTACCGTATGCAAACTGTACTGTATACAGTTTGTATATGTATATGTATATGTATATTTAATGTCTTAACTGTGCCCGTTTAAGTATTGAATATTTATATGGAATTTTACCACTGAAGGGAAATCTTAGTGCCTGAGCATAAAAAGAATAGGAGCATGCTGCAACGCGTGTGAAGGCCATAAACGATATTAATTTTGGAACATAAACATACAGTATATGGCTGGTCTCGGTACTTTAAAGAAAACATACACGAAACATGGTTTCATTATGACCAGAATCGGTCTTGAGATATTTTTAACTTGATTTACAGTATTTGAGAGGTATGTCTTGACACCGATACTACGTAAATACTCCTCAAGTATATGTTTCTAGGTTTATATTATGCATTTCATACGGTCAAATTGCTTTTGAGCAACTGATAAGAAGCGCGAAACGGTATGCCCAGGGCGTTTTAGTTTTCGTTTTGTTTTAATGCAGTGCAGTGGATTGATTAGAGATATCAAGTACATACAAGTCATTTTTTAAGTGTTGTAGTTCGTCTTGTAAAAATGGTACGAGTACATCATCTGTCAACAATTACACAGGTTCTGTTTCCATATTGCGGTTTTTGGTTACGTAATATTATTTTCTAATTTCACGTTGTGAATATATGATTTGGGCAAACAGAGCCGCAAAGAAGTACATTATGGGTTGTTGTTGTTTTTTTGCAGTTTTATCTAAAATAAGCGATGCTTAAACCTTTGTCTGATTCTTGTGAAACTATCCACACGACAGTTACCTAGGAGTTGACTTCAGTGATGTCATTGATGGGATGTTTCTAAAAATCCATCCTCTGTAAAACATCTTCTCTAGTTGGTCTGCATATGTATTCGCTAATGAAGCTGTGTGTTCTGAGCCTGGTTCTCTACATTTCTGTATGAACCAGCTTAGAGGGCTAAAGACAGCTTGTGTTTAAATTGAGTGTAAGGTAATTTATGCTTCTAAAGTCATGGTCAGCATTTATTATTGTACTGTGCTGTAAACTTCTTCTGTGCCTAATTACATTATTTTATAGTCGATAATGTTTCTGTAGTGCTTTTTCAGCCCTCAGCATGTGTCTGTGCTGGTGGTGCTGTGGGTTAGGTTCCTGACTCCTATGTCACATGGTCTGTGGTTGAATCTCATGGAACTATGACTTTAATTTTTAACAAACATTTCTTTGAAAAAATGAAACATTTCCCTTGGTCAGAGATTAAATAAAACCTCACTCGCATCAAAACAAATTTATATTTCTAAATATCACAACATGATCGAATTTACGTCTTTTTAATAACAATGAATAGTCACCTATGCGTTACAAAATAAACATTTATATTGATTTGAATCGCGTTTTGATTTAAATCGTAAACGCGTGTTTAAATATATGTGTTTAAAGGCGATATACTGTATAAAAGCGCTGATTCTTATGGAATGTGTTCGGCCGGGGATTCAAAAAAAATATTTTTTTTAATCGCGTATCTAAGGAAAATTGCAGTATAACTTTGTTCATGCACAAACAGTGGCATGTTACATTATAATTTGGGTGTCTCCTCTTGCCAGAAAGCTCTAAATTGCATTTTGAGTGCGGTTTTTGACTTTTTCTAAATTGCAACCCATAAATAAAGCTGATACAGTTTAGACTTACTGTATTCTAAACTGTATTACAACATCACATTGGACAATGCAACTTAAATTGCAAAAATGCACTTGGAATCTGTCCAAGCCCTACTACGAAAATTATTTAAACTGCGACACTTATCATTCATCTTTAAATAAACTTTATTTTATATAGCGTTTTAAGCGAATCGGTAATTAGATTGCTCATAAACCTAATCGCTTTTTCTACATAAACACAGTGTGATTGCTCTCTGAAAATGCTTTTTTCTTTATATTTAGGCTCAGATTTCAACTATAGATCGTATTATTATAAACTTTCTTGGAAAAATGTCTTTTATGTAAACCATGTTTGCTATTAATTCATTTAGGGCTAAAATACGTTCATTGTCTTCCAATCGAGTCGAGTTGACATTGGAAGCTTGCCACGCCGGGACTGTTACACCAACCCATTAGCATGTTGAAGTGATTTCATTGAGGAGGCCATCTACTAGTTAACACTGTACTTCCTACTTTGAAAATACCTGTGAAATTGGTTTAATTCATCACAGCCAGCACTCCGGCAGAGAGGGGGGTTGTACTCGTTAATGTCTGATGACATACAAGTGGAAAGATTACAGATTTTAATCGTCTTTTTTCTGAACCAGGGAAAATCTGATCATGTTTCTCTATAACAATAATAAAAAACTTTATTTAAAATTATTTTACATATCCCGCTTGCACATCGCATGACTTTAATAAATCTATTCTTTATTAATACTAAATAAATAATACTAAAAATACTACAGCAAAGAGGTCACTTGATTTTTGGAATAATTCCAAATAGCACAATGATCCACTGGCATCCCTGAAGTCTGTTTAGTGCATAATCTTCCAAATACAATCACTAAGCAATTATAAGAATTATACCATCCTATTTCTTTGTGATGTCCTGTAAAAACTAAACCTATTTTTATAAGGCTTTTACTCAAAAGATTTCCAAACACACAAAGCATTTGTGAAGTACTATAGTATTTCTAAAGGTTACTGGTACAACATCAATCATTAAAGCTTAACAATAAAGTTTAGATTGCTGACTATGGACTAACTACATTAACTAACTGCAATGCAACAGTATACATTTTACAAGAATATCTGGTTGAATTCTTGCATTTGTAGCCATTTTAATGCGAGAGAAATAAGCCAATTTAATTATTTCACAAAAAATAATGTAATATAAAATGGATGTTTTTAACTTTATTGTAGTGTTTTAGAAACTAATATGTCTTCAAAAATGGTTGTTTTTCACTCCTAGGAATGAAAGCTGTTGTTATATAATGTTTATTTTCAAATTTTGAAAAATCAAAGGATTCTAGCTTTCTCCCCTTGCAGGCATCGGACACAGAGAACCTCATGGTTTTCCTAAAAATCATTTTTTATGTTCCCTGGTGTTCCAAACTTAGTTTTAATCAATTTTAATTTGTTATTATGTTAAAAACAGGGTAATAAATTTCTAATTGGACTATAAATAATGTCATATTGTCTGCTATAAAACTGATGTTTTCAACTCTATTGTAGAGATTCTAGAATCAACTAATAGAGAATTGAAATAAAAAAAGGGCATAAGAAAACATTACCAACAACGACCACAAGATGGAGATATTGTCTAGACATTACCAACAACGACCACAAGATGGAGATATTGTCCAAAGAGGCAAGAAGGGCAAAGCCGCGATAAGGTAAAATCATTTTTTGAAAGAGATTGCTGTCAGAATGCACAACTGAATCCCAAACAGAATCTCTAGTCAAATATGATCATTTGTGAAACAGGCAAATGAGTCTCTCAGGTGCCCATTGCTCATTTTCAGACACATTTATGCAATACTTTCACCATGTGTTGAGCAATAGGGATTAAAGATACCAGAGGTAAGGTTTAAAAGTGATTCTGAGGTGCAACACATCAGCGATACAGCTAGGCATCTGAAATGCGGGGTTTGAGAGCCCTTCAGGGAACACCATACCCTAAAGGTACCAGAAGTCCACTAGTATAAGCATTAAGTAGTATAAGCATTAAGTCACTGTCACCCCTGTTACCCCTGATTGCTACATATCTTCATTTCTTTGGTTTTTAAGGAGTAAGAGTGCAGGGGGTCTAAATCTGCGATCCAGTGTGTTGAAGTATTTCACAACACTACCTGTAGCCCGTATGGAAATAAATACTAATTCTGATTTATTCCTCTGGGCATGTACCAATAAATCACTGAGCATATATATATATATCACTGTGTTGAAGCTAGAGACCTGTATGTAATATTATGGTGCTAAAATGTCATTTTCACATATATTAATGTAATAAATGATTGCTTATGCTTAATAAACAAATCTAATTAAAATAAAAGCTTAAGTTTTGTATTTGTCTTGTACCATAGAACATGATTTTCTTTGTATTTCAAGCCCACAAAGTGTCCAAATGATGCACGACATGATATAAGGAAGATTATCACATGCATATCGGTATTATCTTTCTCATGAAAATGCATTCCTTTCATTACCTTTTAATTTTTAAAATGAACTCAAGTTGTGTATAATGTAATAATTTAAGTAGAATAGATTCTAATAATATAATGATCCAGTGTGTTGCACTACTTCACTGCTTCACTGTTCTATGCCGTCTGGAAATAAATCCTCAGACTGCTTACTGCCCTGGGCTTGTACCAATAAATTACAGGAGCACATCTATATATCACTGCGTTGAAGCAGGAGACACACAATCACTGCAAACACATCCTAAATACAGTGTTCCAGCACCTTTGACCTCATCCAGAACGTATCATTTCTTGAAAGGGATTGCTGTCCGAATGCACATCTGAATCCCAAACAGAATCTCTAGTAAAATACGATCATTTGTGAAACAGGCAAATGACTGTCTCAGGGGCCCATTCCTCATTCTCAAGACACATGTATGCAGTACGTACACCATGCATTGAGCAATAGGGATTAAAGACACCACAGGTAAGGTTAGAAGTCATTCTGACTATATTCTAAAATATTGGACTCATATTCTTATGATGGCAGACATGATGCTGCGTTTAAAACCGGGGTTAATGGACATTATATGACTGTCAATTCTGTTTTGTTTTGGAGACTCTTGGCTGCCTATATGGTACAGTGCAGCGTGAAGGAAACATTTTCCAAAACTGTGTCAGCTCAAAAGTTGTAAGATAACCTCTCCAGCTGCTTTAACTCTCTTCATTTTTGTCATTTAATTGTCTGTCGGCACTATGTGGCAGCGTTGCATGATAACCCATCTCACCACGGAAAGGAACCTAACAGCTTTGGTAAGAGAGGAGAAAAGGACCTGGCCAGTAAGGGGTTCGAACCCGCAACTCTGGCATTATTAGCACGATGCTCTAACCAACTGAGCTAACCGGCCTCACAACAGTGGTCCTCTCTGTGCAGCGCCTTTTACTTCCATTGACAAATGATAGCGATTCGAAGAGAGATCCTTCAGACCAGCAAGCAAACCCACGGCTATTTCGGTTTTCTATCTAGGCAACGTTGGTGTCTGCAATAGCATACATGAAAGCGTGATGCAATTTCTGTGGCTACATTTGTTGCACGTCATGCACAGTAAGAGTGTTTCTAACACCAAATAAAAAGTCAACAATTAGCGATCACGCCTTCTCCTCAGTTAACCCACTGAAACCCTTGCTGTTAACAGTTCTTTACTGCGTGCTTTAAGAGCACCTACATATCGTGTCGGTTCTTTCAGCTTTATTCATTAGGTTTTCAAAAGCATAAGTAGAGCACAAGAGGCGCGAACGCAAGATGTGTGGTTATCTGAAGAACTCATTTCCATGGCAGCGGGGCCAAGTGATTTAGCGTATTTATAGCACCAGGAAAGGAGAAGCAGCACTTCGCCTTTTCCCGCCTAGTAAGCAGGCGATCCTGGGTCTGAATACCAGCGGTGCCTCTCTCCGTGTCTTGTTGTGCCAAATGTATCATTTCAGACAAACATGTACAGCTTGGTTCAGTTTAATGCAAGAATTCATTTCCTTTCTGGAATAACTTGTTTTTGAAGAAATCCATACAGCTTGTGAAAGATGAAATCCATTTCTTGGTTGTCAGTGGAAAAAGATTGCCGGCTGCAAGAAGCGCAAGTGATTGTTTTCTTTGACCATAAACCTGCAAATGTAGGGAGCACAAGCAGCCGTCAGTCTCTGTGGCGCAATCGGTTAGCGCGTTCGGCTGTTAACTGAAAGGTTAGTGGTTCAAGCCCACCCAGGGACGCATGTCTCCGTTTTTCCAATGTAAACAGCATCACCGCTAAAGAAGATGGCGCAGAAGGCTCCACAGTCGAAACGTTGTGCTTCTTTTCTTCTCTTTTCAGCATGGAGTAAACCTTTGCTTGATCCTTTGCAGCCTACGCATGCTGACACAGCTACCTTTCTCTTAACGCGCCTCAATCATTATTCACCAAAACCATCAGCAGAATGTGTCGCCTTTGTGGTGATGTCACTCCTCTGCTTCACAAATATCCTTAGTGACGGACCATTTCTTTCTGCCATTTTTCCGGAGCGGTTATTGATTGCTCCATCATTTCCCTCATACTTTCCATCCCTAGATTGAAAAAAAAAAAAACAGAAACAGGCTGACAGGACGACAATCAAATTGCAAAAACTCATCAAAGCACTCGATAGAGTATTTGAATCCACAAGTAGCTACGAGCAACTTTGTCCTGGCTTGCATGAAAGTCGGAAAATGTCAAAAAGAAAAAGATGGTGGCTTTTTCATATCTGTTCTTTTATTTTTAGTTCGTTGGCTCTTCTGTCCATTGTCCTCCTGCCTGGCTCTTGACCTGTGACTGTCTGAACGCACACATTAGACTTTCAGGCGGGGGATTTGTCCTGAGCCTCTGTGAAAGACCCACCCACCCCCATAAATAACTGCTCTAGAAACACATGAATGCAAAACTAAACCACAGCTTAAAGAGGAGCTCCAACTCAGTGCCATACTAATGTAAACGAAGTAATACTAAGACATGTTCTTATGGATTTGTCTTACCTTGAGATATGTAATTGGATTTCAGGATTAACTTCCTCATTCAATGTAGTGGTGATTCTTTGCCTGGTCAGTACCTGGGTGGGAGACCTCCAGCGAACAATTAAGCTTGCTGCTGGAAGTGGTGTTAAGAGACTCTTAGGATCTTCCAGAGGCGTCTGTCCAATAGCACTAGTTGCCTTAGAGCTGGCTCAAACATTGCTCAAGAGTCTACCTTTCACAGATGCGCAAAGATGAATGATGGGGGTGCACGCTTCAAGGAGCCTTCCAACTGTAGGGACCGATTAGAGACGATCCGTAGCATGTGTTCGTTTCCATATACGCCCCGTGTCTCAACGGTAGGACAGAGTCAAATACTGCCTCGACACGTAACAGCGTTATATTAAACCGCAGGACTTGAGGGCTGTTTTGTTTGAATGTTCAAGGCATTGGTAAGAGCGTAGGTCAAGGGCCATTGGTGCATCTCCTGTAACTGGAGTAAAAATGCTATTCAAAGTGCAGTGACTAAAATCGTCGTCCACATGTCTTCGTTGTTGATTGCTTTCTGTCTAAGAACGTTCTGTTTTCATGTCCGAACGGGGAGACTTTATCATTCCAACTTGAAGCCACCCTTAAGTCCTCTGAGGTGTGTGTGTGTGTGTGTGTGTGTGCTTGCACGTATGGCGTAAAAGGTTTCTTAAACGGAGAGCGAACTTGAAAAAAGTTGCCTCCGCTGCCGCCGCCGCCTCGCACTCCCTGTTCGATTGTAGCAAGAAGGCAGCGGCCGCGGCGCTTGCTGTAGTCGTGGCCGAGTGGTTAAGGTGACGGACTTGAAATCCGTTGGGGTCTCCCCGCGCAGGTTCAAATCCTGCCGACTACGGCGTCCTTTGCATTTGGTTGCGTGCGTGCGTGTAAAAGGACCAGCGCCGTTTCGTTTTCGCTGGGACCTTTAACACTCTAAATCGCCTGGACCCGCAGCCTGTGAAATCGATTCTCAGCACCCACGAAGGACGCTTTGCCGCTGGACACAGATAACGATGCTTTTCTGCAACGAGCTTTCCAGCTGAATTTTCTCGACAGCTCCGTACTGAACCTGTTCTCCATTGCAACATAGCGGAGGCTCGTCACGTCTATAGCAAGGCTGTGTAGGACCGCATACGCCACAGTGACTTGTACACAGACCACATGAAAGGCAAGCAAAATACACTTTTAAAATTCCAAAGACTCACAAGGTCAGAGAAACAGCGATGACCTGAACAGATCTGTTACAGAAGTCTAGGTTGACCTTTTTAGAGCTGTAATTGCATTTTTGTTTAATAGAAGATCAAATCTACTCGCATGTACCAGCACCTTACAGTTTATTGATGTTAATTCTGTTTAAGTAATAAGATTGCTAACGATGTTGGGCTTTAGCCGGTGTTTTTTAGAACAAATTGCTTACACTTCTGTAAGGAATACGCAGTACGTGCCTTTGTCAGTCATTGCTCACCATACCTGTAACTTTCTTATCTAACTCACTTCCTCAAATGGTGAAGGTCCACAAACATAAATGAAAAAAAACCCTTGTTGTAGATGAGGTGCACAAAAAAGCAGCCCCTGATAGTGTATAACACATTTATACTATTGCAGAGTCACATGTAACATATATATGTATATACTGTATATATATATGAAACAGAAATAGAAACAGAAACAGGAATCGCTTACTCACCTGGAGAATCTCTGTAGGAATATCTAGCATTTATCAATGGAAATAAAAGCTGCTTTAATACAGTGCATGTTCAAACTCAAACCCTCAGCTGCTGTTCTTGTTTGTTTTGGGACAAATTGCAACTGAGCATCGCATGAGCCGTTACGTACCCTTATCTGTTAGGGAATTTCAAGGGAGGAGTTAGGTCAGAATGGGTAGGCTGCAAAACAACAAGTAAAGATTTATTCCAAGATGAAACGTTGTGGCGGTTTTCTTATCTTTTCAGCATGGACTCAACTTTTACGTGTTCCTTATATGCTATATATGTATATATTAGCACCAATGTCGTTCTTAAAAACTAACATGAAATTGTCAGGGACATTCAGCTATATACAAAGACGAGACAGACAAAGTAATAATTCTGTATTAACATGGCCTACATACTGACGCAATGATCGAACTAACTGACATGTTCTGATTCAGATCCCCTGCAGTTCATGCCAATTAGAACAATAGCAATGCTGAGTCCTCCCCACCCTACTGAGCACAAATTCAGCTGCTCTCCAGTTCTGTTCTGCATGTTTTTTCATTGCAATTGAGCTCGGAGCTGGAGATGATCTCCATACAGTTCTGTGTTCACTCGCCCGCACTTGCGTGCTAATTTACGGGTTGTGGCAAATGCTTTTCTATAGTTCATGTACATGACGGCAACCTGTTACCAAGGAACCTGAGAGGTTTAAAAGCCTCACGAGCACACGTGTCAGACATGGAGAGCGACGAGGATGGGATTCAAATCCATGCGTGCAGAACACAATGGATAAGCAGTCCATCGCCTTAACCACTTGGCCACCTCATCGACGAAAGTGGGCTGTCCGGACATGAGTTGGCGCGCTCCAGATGCTCTTTTTCTTTTTTTTCCCTCGTACTCAAGGGTCATTTTCCTGTTCCACATGCGATTTCAACATTTTCCTTGGGAGATGTCAAGCCAACAAGCCACTGCTGTGGTTCAGTGGCCCTGTTGTACACAGAAAGCACATTGAGCTCCTTGGACATGAAAAGTTCCAGATAAAAGCCATTTGTCATCCTTTCTCTTGGTGTCGATGTTGCTATTGTATGTAAAGGTGGCAACTTGCTCAGTGAGCAGGCGGAGCACACACCGAATGCAGATGTGTCTGAGTGGTGTGTCCAAGTGGCTGCAAAAGGACAGCACTCCCGGGGTGCCATGGCTTAGTTGGTTAAAGCGCCTGTCTAGTAAACAGGAGATCCTGGGTCCGAATCCCAGCGGTGCGTTCTTTGTTCTGTCTTCTCGAACAGAACTGGTCCTTACGGACAACCGCCTACGGCTAGACTTAATTAAATGCAAGTATTCATTTCCTGTCTTTAACGCGACTTGTTTTTCTTAAAATGGATGCAACTTGCAAAACATGAAATACAAACCTTGCTAATCAGCGCTAGCAGCTGGCAAAAAAAAAAGAAGTCAGCAATGTTTTTTTTCTTTAACCTTAACCCTGCTAATGGAGAAGAGTTAAACGACCGAGTCTATGCAGCTTAAACGGTGCGCACGTCGGGTTCTTAGCTGAAAGGGTGATAAATCACGCTCACCCCAGTCCTTAATCTTTTAAAGAGGATACAAAATTGAACCTAGATGCCACATCACATACATCCTGTTCACTGATAAAAAGGTAACATCTATCCTCGCTCCAGAGTAAATCTCACGTTGAGGGCATATTTTTTTTCACAGGGGAGTCACACGCTGGCGGTTTGAATACGCGGAAGTTCACTGAGGGATCCACAGTATATGGACCCTCTGTGCGCCATCAGTCCGCACTCCGAACTCTGAATCCTGCCATCCGAGTTAACATCTCGGCGGAACCTGAGGCGCAGTTCCTTCTTAAAACGTAATCTGGTGAGCATTTCTAGAATCGTACTTGTATAGATGCAGCCTTTAATGTGTTGCTAGGTTAAAATTGATGACTTCTTGTATTTCAGTAGGCAACTGCCCTCTTGATTTCGGATTTAATTTCTTTATTACAGGGGCGCTTTTATGAAGACAGAGTCATGTTCAGGTACTTTGCTTGATGGAGGAAGCTCATTTCGGACTCTGTGATCTGCTCACCTGGAAAGGTCTGCTATACTACTACAAGAGAGAAGTAGAGTCTGGAAGAAGGGACAATTTTATGATGCTTTGGAAGATAATGTTTTTTTTTCTTATACTGAAAATGAAAGGTAGTTGTTTCTATATGGACTCAGTCTTTGGAATTTATATATATATTTCAGTGATCCCTCAGCCATTCCTTCTGTATTGTAATTCAATTTCTATTGGAAAGTCTGTGACTGAGACCAAGTAAGTGTTCACTTTTTTATGAAACCATTATTTATTTTGGAGCAATGAGCAATTCTTATATAAATGCAATAAAATCATTATGCTCAAACTATGAGAGAGAATTTTAAGGATAATTTAAGAAATCAGTCTTAGCTTGTTTCTATACACAGATGGTATTATTTATTTTCAAAGGAAACCCGCGAGGATTCCCCTGGTGTGCAAGATGTGCCTGAATACTTTTGATCAGCTTCCTGCTCAGTTGAAGAGGGCGTGTATGAAGCACGCCACGGCAGAAGAGATCAGGATGGCCTCTCAACAGGCGAGGGAGGACATGATGAATCACCTGAAGAACGGGGTCATCGTGGATTACCACAGAATAGAGATCGTGTCTGGTGAGGCAAACAGGATAGTGGTTGTAAGACTGCTAGAGTCCTTGGGCCTTTTTGTACATGGGAAGCCTGAAGACACATTGGCAAGGTGAGATATTTTTAATCTGTAAGGCTTCTGTAGTTTCTTTTTGAAATCATTGTTACAACATATTATGTAAAAGCATGTTGAAAAGAATCTACCTGCATTCCAGCGGCCCTGAGCAAGAGGCCGTTGTCCAGGAGGAAGAGATGCCAGAGGCTGCTCTAGAAACTGAAACAGAAGCGGATAAGGAAGGGGAAGATGTGAGCTCTGAAGAACTCTATCAGCAGTAAGACTTTTTATTTTTCAGATGTATCTATTTTTTACTAAAATTCTAATTTGTCTCATAGGCATAAAATGTTTAAACCGGTGTTTTATATCCTTACAGGCCCTGAGTAGTTAAAAAGTATCAGCAGGCTCTCCGGAAGAGAGTGGCCCAAGCTGGACTCTATAGAAAGCACTCCCTGGATGCTCCTCTCCTGATTGGATTCAAACAGTACCTTACCAAGGATCTGGGAGTGGCAAATTATTCTCAGGAGTTATTTATTTTTTAAAGGCATTTAAAATTAAGCAATGGTATCTTCATTGTAAATGTTTTTATTTCTTAGCTTAAAATTCACCCATGTGAAATGATGTCAGCCATGATAAACATCATGACTCTATATTTCCTACCTGAATCTATTCTACTTAAATTATTACATTATACACAATTTGAGTTCATTTTAAAAAGTAAAAGGTAATGAAAGGAATGCATTTTCATAAGAAAGATAATACCGATATGCATGTGATAATCTTCCTTATATCATGTAGTGCGTCATTTGGACACTTTGTGGGCTTGAAATACAAAGAAAATCATGTTCTATGGTACAAGATAAATACAAAACTGAAGCTTTTATTTTAATTAGATTTGTTTATAAAGCATAAGCAATCATTTATTACATTAATATATGTGAAAATAACATTTTAGCATCATATTATTACATACAGGTCTCTAGCTTCAACACAGTGATATATATATATATATGCTCAGTGATTTATTGGTACATGCCCAGGGCAATAATCAGAATGAGGATTTATTTCCAGACGGGCTACAGGTAGTGTTGTGAAATACTTCAACACACTGGATCGCAGATTTAGACTCCCTGCACTCTTACTCCTTAAAAACCAAAGAAATGAAGATATGTAGCAATCACATTGTAACAGGTGTGACAGTGACTTAATGCTTATACTAGTGGACTTCTGGTACCTTTAGGGTATGGTGTTCCCTGAAGGGCTCTCAAACCCCGCATTTCAGATGCCTAGCTGTATCGCTGATGTGTTGCACCTCAGAATCACTTTTAAACCTTACCTCTGGTATCTTTAATCCCTATTGCTCAACGCATGGTGAAAGTATTGCATAATTGTGTCTGAAAATGAGCAATGGGCACCTGAGAGACTCATTTGCCTGTTTCACAAATGATCATATTTGACTAGAGATTCTGTTTGGGATTCAGTTGTGCATTCTGACAGCAATCCCTTTCAAAAAACGATACATTCTGGATGAGGTCAAAGGTGCAGGAGCACTGTATTTAGGATGTGTTTGCACTTATTCTGTGTCTCTAGCTTCAACACAGTGATAAATATATATATGCTCACTGATTTTTTGGTACATGCCCAGGGCAATAATCATTATGAGGATTTATTTCCAGATGTGCTAGGGGTAGTGTTGTGAAATACTTCAACACACTGGATCACAGGTTTAAACCCCCTGCACTCTTACTCCTTAAAAACCAACAAATGCAGATATGTAGCAATCATATTGTAGCAGACACTCATTTGCCTGTTTCAAAAATGATCATATTATACTAGAGATTATGTTTGGGATACGGATGTGCATTCTGACAGCAATCTCTTTCAAAAAATGATTTTACCTTATCGCGGCTTTGCCCTTCTTGCCTCTTTGGACAATATCTCCATCTTGTGGTCGTTGTTGGTAATGTCTTCTTATGCCCTTTTTTATTTCAATTCTCTATTAGTTGATTCTAGAATCTCTACAATAGTAAAGAATAGTAGTTTCTAAAACACTACAATAAAGTTAAAAACATCAGTTTTATATTACATTATTTTTGGCGAAATTAGTCATTTATTACACTATTTTTAATATACTATCTAATTAAAAGTGATTAGAATTAAGTTTGGAACAACAAGGAATACAAAAAAAAAAGATTTTTAGGAAAACCATGAGGTCCTCTGTGCCCAATGCCTGCAAGGGGAGAAAGCTAGAATCCTACACAGGCTACTGGAGCTCTGGCCTGGCTAAAGAGGCTGAATTCATCCCCTTCAAAGCTCCATGAAAAATGATCATTTAAAATTTGAAAAAAACCCATCATATAACATCATATAACAACAGTTTTCATTCCTAGGAGTGAAAAACAACCATTTTTGAAGACATATTAGTTTCTAAAACACTACAATAAAGTTAAAAACATCCGTTTTATATTACATTATTTTTTGTGAAATTTGTCATTTTTTGCACTATTTTTAATAAAATCTCTAATTAAAAGTGATTAAAATTAAGTTTGGAACAACAAGGAACACAAAAAAAAAAAGATTTTAAGGAAAAAAATGATGTCTTCTGTGCCAGGTGCCTGCAAGGGGAGAAAGCTAGAATCCTACGCAGGCTCCTGGAGCTCTGTCCTGGCTAAAGGAGGGTGAATCCATCCCATTCAAAGCTCCATGAAAAAATGATATTTTTAAATTAAAAAAAAAAAAACATTATAGAACAACATCTCTTGGTCCACAGAGTGCAAAAATCCAACTTTGAAGAAAATCCATTGACTGATCCCCGAATCCTGAAGTTTCTTCGCATGATATCGGGCTTGCAACCACTTTCTAGAAAATTATGAAAAATGCCAAATGTATATCTCCAAATAATTTTATGTGCTTCAGAAGAGCCCAGGAAAGTTTTTTGCATACATGAAACCACGCCCGTTTGCACGTAAGCAGACATGGTTGCACACACGACTGCATGAAAGCACGCGTGCATGCGAAGTCATCCTGTTGAGCATTTGAAAAGCCGCACCACGCCGCACTTGAAATAGCTCTTACATTAGTGGTAGACGCAGGAATCGCCTTTTTATTTACGCTCTTACCAACGCGATGAAAAGCAAAACAAAGCAAAGCAGAGCAAAACAAAACGAACAAACGAAAACCCTCACGTCCCGCACTTGCATATAACGCCGTTACGTGCACCCCCAACATTCTTCTTTGCGCATCTGTGAAAGGTAAACTCTTGAGGAAACTCTGAACCAGCTCTAAGGAAACGAATCAGATTAGACGTTACTTTGACTCATCTTTTTACGCTCAGTGCTGGATTACTCAAACTCCAGCTAGGGTTAGGGTTAGCATTCCCATGCTACTTAGACACTTTGTTTACGCTCAGTGCTGGATTTTGGGAACTTTAGGACGAGTGGGAATTTTCTCCTATCTGTCAATTCTGTTTTGTTTTGGAGACTCTTGGTTTCCTATGTTGTACAGTGCAGCGTGAAGGAAACATTTTCCAAAACTGTGTCAGCTCAAAAGTTGTAAGAAAACCTCTCCAGCTGCTTTAACTCTCTTCATTTTTGTCATTTAATGTGACACTCGATGTATAACTGGAGCCTCACATATGCAAATGGTGAGGCTCCAGTTCGACACCCAGTTCGACACCACTTTACTGTATATGACAAAAGCATGGCAGACTGTGCCGGACCGGCAGATAACCTCCGCTTATTTTTACCATATTAAACATTGGAAATCCAACCACTTGCATTTGTGACACTTTATTTTAGCTCCACCTTAGACACTCTTAAATCTTCAAACACTTTTCTCTTCTCCCGCAACACTCTTGTCTGTCCGCACTATGTGTCAGTGTTGCATGACAACCCATCTCACCACGGAAAGGAACCTAACAGCTTTGGTAAGAGAGGAGAAAAGGACCTGGCCCGTACGATTAGGCGTTATTAGCACCACGCTCTAACCAACTGAGCTAACCGGCCTCACGACAGTGCTCCTCTCTGTGCTGCAAAAAATCGAACTCAGGGAATTTCTTTTGTCCCCCTTTGAATAGAAAGCCGTGTAATTCAGTGTACGGGCTTTCTCGTGCAGTTTCATGGTTCTTGTAACCCAAATCCTACACTGGCCTGAAGTGCCCCCCCATTTCACAGCATTTTTCAGCTGATTTAAAATGTACCTAAAGGAGAAGCATTATTGAAGACCATCAATTACCAAGAGCTTTTGTCAAAGGTTTTGGTGGTCATTTTTAATGACCACAGAGCGCTGTGACCTCGGTTTTACATCTCATCCAAAAGACAGCGCCCTTTTACAACACAGCATCTCCGTCACTATACTGGGGCATTGGGACCCGCACAGACCTCAGGGTGAGCGCCCCGCCGCCGGCACCATTAACACCGCTTCCAGCTGGAAGCTTTGTTTTTCCCTGTAGCTCACCCTCATCCGGGTACTGACCTGGCTCACACCTGCTTAGCTTCAGTGGGTTTTCAGTTGCGAGTTGCAAGGGGATGCAAGTGATGGAGCTGCTCGCTGCAAAAGCCACTGCATTGGCCGGGAATCGATCCCAAGCCTCCCGCGTGGCAGGCGAGAATTCTACCACTGAACCACCAATGCTCAGTGCCTGGGCCTTCAAAAAAGACGCTTTTTTGGTGCTCTGTGCAAAAAGCGTCGACATCTTCCAGCTGCAAAATGCCATTCGCGGCCGACGTGTTGGACCGGTGCGCTTTACGTGCTGAAATAAACACGCGACAGCCCCGAAATGTTTCCAGAGTGCTGTGCACTGGAGGTTTTTGTCTGGTGAAGACTTGCCTGGTGCTTCTCCTTGCAGATTGTTTGTCCTCCTCCAGTGCGGGACGAGCCAACACAAGGGAGCGCATTCGCCAACATCCAGGCACGCAATGCGATTTGGAAAGCAGCTCCTTTCCAAAGAGTTGCACACGAACGATCCTTCAGTCCCGCTCGGGGGGCACGGAACCCCTGCCACACACAGCTTCAAGTAGCGAGTCAGGCGCCAGGATTTTCACTTACGGCCACACCACCCTGAACACGCCCGATCTCGTCTGATCTCGGAAGCTAAGCAGGGTTGGGCCTGGTTAGTACTTGGATGGGAGACCGCCTGGGAATACCAGGTGCTGTAAGCTTTTGCTCTCCCGGCCAGCAGGGGTCGCCGTTGGTGCCGTAGGCTTTGGGAGGAAAACCTGCAGGATGGAAAGGTGATCTATAGCCTCATCTCTAGAGATGTTTTGTTGCTGTAGCATGTGTGTGACCCATATTCAAAAAAAAAAAACCCGTCTGTAAAACGAATATCGAAGCTGCCTCTAAATCTGCAAATGAAGATGAGTCGATAAACCACTCGTTTTTCGTATAACTAGACATATATTCATTTGTTACCGATTTCATTCATTGAGCACGGATACAATAGAGGTACAGCCATTCACTGTTTGACATGTCTGCACTGGTACAGAACCGAGCAATCAGAAAACGGGTGAAACTGTCTTTAGACTCAGCATACAGTACCGAGGCCCCCCATGACCAAATAAAGGCTAACCTCGATAATCAGCCTAAAGAACGCAGACTACAGCAAAACGACTGACTTTGAAAAGGGAATGAACGTCCGGAAGGAGTAGTGGAACTAGCTTGAGATGCTTCTCCGGACCCCTAACTAAAAGCAGCGGCGTCCACTCCTGTCGAACCGGGATCCTTCCGCAGCCAAGCAGCTCGTGGTGTCCTAACCCTCCCGTATCTGATTTTGGACCAAGCACATCAGGGGTGAGCACGAACGCAGTCCCCCACTACCAGAAATTATGCAGTCGAGATTCCCACATTTGGGGAATACGCAGGGGTCAGCACAGCCGGAGTGCAATGGCCGAGCCTCGCCCTGGGTGAACCACTTCAATTTTTAAGAACTTTATTTTCTTTTCACAAAAAAATACAGGACATCACAAATCAGAAAGCTTTACATTAATATACATACTTAAAACAGTATATATGATCACATCTCATTACATTTTGACACGGTAACAGTTACATAGTAACAATTTTCTTTTTTTCTGGTGCCAATCACATTCTTTACTTAAACATGATAATGTTTTTCACAGTTTCTTGAGATATTGACCTATGCTCTCTATTTCCCACAGATTTTCTGCTTCCTCCCTCCCTTCTCTCCACAGATCTCTGAGGTAATAGTTCTCTCGGGTGATGAACAGGGCCAGGCTACCTGCTGCCTTGACTGGGACCTCGATGCCTTTGAACAGCCCCATGTTCCTCACTCTCCACAGGGCGTCTTTCCCACTGTTCACCACGGCCCAGATCCTGTCAAACACGTCAGGAGGAAGTTTGACAGGAGAGATGCCGTATATGACGAAAGCAGCGGTCAGGGTAAATTGGGGCGAGAGAGCCTGCAACCAATCTTCAAACTGTGCCCAGAAGGCCTTAGCAAAAAAGCAGGACCACAGGAGATGGGTCATAGTCTCCTCCTCGCCGCAGCCCACCCTAACGCAGCGAGGGCTGGGGGTGAGGCCCCTACGGTACAAGAAAGTTTGTACCGGTAAGCACTGGTGGACGACACTCCAGGCTAAATCTCTGTGAATGTTGCACAGAAATTTAGAGGATGTGTGTTTCCACACCTTCCTTGTTTGGGCTGATGTTAAAATGCCCACAGGGGTCTGCCTATTGTTCTGGGGTGCAACGAAATCTTCCAGTTTTTGGACGCTGACATCTCGGAGGGGAATATGGCCAATTGGGTGAGATCTTAGAAAACTTTTAACTGTCCCATAAATTGCAGGGCATGTGTCAGAGAGTGGGACGTCCAGCTTGGGTCTGACACCCCACACTCTGAACACCTCCCTACCTACCCAGAGCCTGGAAAAATAAGTCCAGGTACGCGCTGCAGGTGCTGTTGCAAAGCCTCTCAGCACAGAGGCCAGGAAAATGCACAGCAGCTTCGTAGCAATATCTGGGACAGACTTCCCCCCTGAGGGTAGCGGCCTGTACATTATTTCCCTTCTGAGTCTTTCCTGCTTCCCACCCCATAGAAATTGAAACATCAATCTCCTCAGCACCGCCGCAACACGGTGTGGGATTGGGAAGGTAGAAGCCAGAAAATTCAAGACAGACAAGAGCTCGGCTTTGATGACCAGCACCTTCCCTATCATGGTGAGGTCTCGGTCCTTCCATTGCATCAGTTTTTTGTTTAAGATTGGCAATTTGTTCTGCCAATTTACTGTTCCCATCTCTTCTCCAAAATACACCCCCAGGACCTTAATTCTCTTCTCTTGCAGCCTGAGATCATGTCCTTCTTTTGGCTCCCTCCAGTTCTGATAAAAAATCTCACTCTTAGATGTGTTAATTTTTGCAGAGGAAGCCAAAGAGAACCGATCACAGCACTGCAGAGCTCTGCTAATTGAGGCATTGTCAGAGAGGAGCAGGGTGACGTCATCCATGTATAGAGATGTCTTTACCTCTCCTCCCCCACTTCCAGGCACTGGTATCCCATTAATGGCCTGATCCTGGCGCAAGGCAAAGGCTAAGGGCTCCATAGCCAAAACGAATAACAAGGGGGATAATGGGCAGCCCTGCCTCACCCCTGAACAGACTTCAAAGGGGCGTGATCTATTGCCATTAACCATTACTCTGCTGTTGCTACCTGTGTACAGCAGGTTAATCCACTTTCTCATGATGGGGCCAAACTTCATGTGCTCAAGTACCGATGTTAAGTACTGCCGGTTTAGGCGGTCAAAGGCCTTTTCTAGGTCTACACCTAAAATGCACAGAGGGAGGGAGCGATCCTCTGAGTACAGACAGACATCCCTCAACAAGGCCAGGTTGTCGCTCATCAGGCGTCCTGCTATCCCACAAGTCTGTTCTTTCCCTACCAGTGAGGCCACTACATTTTGTAGGCGCAGGATCTTAGTGTCCACGCCTAAGAGGCTGAGGGGTCTCCAGTTCTTTATGTCATTCTTTGCTCCTTTCTTAAACAAGAGAGAGATAGTGCCTTCTCTTAAGGAGTCAGGCAGCAATTCTGTCTTATAGCTTTCCTCGAATAGGAGCAGTAGCGGATCCTGAAGCAGATCCCAAAAGGTGCAATAAAATTCTTTAGGGAGCCCGTCAGCACCCGGAGTTTTCCCCTTCTGTAAGCTCTCCATAGCCTGTCTCAGCTCTTCTACGGTCAAATCCCTCTCAAGTACTTCCCTATCTTCTTCACTCAAAACGTTTTCTAGCTTTGAGGTAAAAAAATGAATTTCTTCATCCTTTAACTCTGTAGAGCTGTACAGTCTTGAGTAGAAGGCCTCGGTGCAGGAGAGGATAGCACTCGGCTCTGTTCTCTCTCGTCCCTCCTCATCAACTACACTTTCCATGACAGACTTGGAGCCTACCACTTTCCTGAAAAAGAAGCGAGTACACTTCTTATTTTCTTCCAAGAACTGCACTCTGCTTCTTAACAGCACTCCTCGACTACTTTCTTCGGCTATGCTCCGGATGTCCTTTTTTAAAAGGGTGATATCCTCGAGCACATCGAAGCCACTGTGCAGCATCGTGTACAGAGACGCTGCAGCTGCCTCTGTTTCCTGGCTAGCACTCCTCTCCGTCTGGCAGCAGCCTTCCTTCCCTCAGCCATGAAAAAGGCCTTTGTCCTCACCTTCACCTCCTCCCACCACTCTCCTACTGACCTGTACAGACACTGCAAGGACAGCCACTGTGATAGTTTCTCCTTGTAGTGGGATACTACCCCCTCGTTCTCTAGCAGCTTTGTGTTGAGTTTCCAGAGGCCTGGGCCAAAGACAGTCCCGCCCTGGAGTTCCACTCTACACCCTAAAGCCTGATGATCTGAGAAGAAGACAGGCTGAAGAGTGACCCCAACAACTTTCACTCTCTCTGAGACAAAGCAATAGTCAATTCTGGAGCTGCTATTCCTCCCTGACCATGTATATCCTGCTGTTGTGGGATATATACATCTATATGTGTCTGAGAGTTTAAAGTCTTGAACTAAGTTTTGCAGGGCCAGTGAGCTGGAATCCAATTTTATCGGCAAGCTAGACTGCCTGTCTGTGTGCTCTAAGATACAATTAAAATCCTCTCCCACTATCACGTCTGTGCTACTTAACAATAGGGGAGAGAGTGCCTTGAGTAGCTCCACCCTTCCTCCCACGTCAGTAGGACAATACACATTGATTAGCCGCAGGTTAATGGTCCCCCATTCCACATCCACACACAGCAACCTGCCATCTATGACCCTCTGAATACTTTTCAATTTGAAAGCCCATCCTTTGAAAAGAATGGCCACGCCAGAGGCTCTGTTGTTATTGTCCCCTGACCAAACAGAAGGCCCTTTATCCCACCTATCTTCAAAGCTTTTATACCTCTCTTGATAGGCTAAAGCACACTCCTGCAACATCAACACATCTCCCTCTCTCTGCTGGAGGTAATCAAAGACACACTGACATTTAACTCTGTCATTGATACCTCTGGTGTTAAGAGAAATTATGTTTAGAGCCATATTACATAAGAAAGTGGAACCAGTCTTTACAAAACACATTTCTCTTCGGTCTCACCTGTTACCTTCTTCTTTTTCTTTTTCTTCTTACCAATTTCCTGCCAGCCATCCTCTGAATGAGCCTTCATCAGGGTGGCAGCAGTAAAAGCGTTCACGGAGTCCATTTCAAGGAAGGGGGTAGAAGGAGGGGTGGAGGGGTTCCAGCTGTCCCCATCGCCATGCTCTCCTTCCTCCTCGCTCGGGGAGAAAACAGCCATTTTTCCTTTTCCTCAAGTCCAGCTCCTGGGAGCACTGAGGGGAAAGGGGTGCAGCCGATGCACCAGTCTCCTCTTCCCCCTCACCCACCAGCTGTTGCAGATCCTCCGTGATGGACTGGATGGAGGAGAGAAGGGCATCTGTAGCACTTGCAGAGTCTGAGAAAAGCAGCTCTGCTGAATCCTGGGTATCCTCGCTGGACCCGCTCCACCGGGGGGCCCCACACTGGCCCTCGTTCTGAGGAGCAGGAGTGGGGGAGGGGTCCTCGCTGTTCTCTGGGGTTTTCAAACCCTCGTGCTTGTCTGGTGCAGTCTGCGGTTGTGGGAGCGTAGTGGAATTCTTTTCCACCGGCCCCGGAGCTACAGCAGGACTGATCCTGGCTGGAGGCTGAGACTCTTTGTCCAACAAGGGTTCTTTGTTTGACTTGTTGTTTGCTTTGGCTTTTCGGGCCGGTTTAGCTGAAACAAGCACTGCCTCATCCTTTCTCATTTTGAGTTTATTGGCGTAGGCGTGAGGGCAGTTCTTAAAAACGTGTCCTTCCGAGCCACATAAATTGCACTTTGGCAGCATTGAACAGTCAGAGGCTAAATGTCCCTGTTTGCCACAGGTCTTGCAGCATTTCACAGTGCAGGACGATGCCAGGTGTCCCACAGCACCACAGCGCCGACACACCTTTGGTTGTCCCACATAAAAAACATAGCCATTGCAGGCGCCCAGTCGTATTGTAGAGGGCAGGTGCCTTAAGCCTCCATTTACATTGTCCGGTAGCAAGCGAACCTCGAATTTCCTTGCTCCTGTTTTTATACCGTCAACATCTCTAATCTCAGTTCCATGGTGGACGGTGCAGTACTGCTTAAGCCAGGTGTGAATGTCCTCCGTCTTTGCCAGTTCCGAGAACATAACAACATGCACCGTTTTCCTCTCTCTCTGTGTCAGAGGCTGCAAGTTGATCTTCTCAAGGGCAGGAACTTTCCCTCTTTTTGCCTCAAACACATCCACACATTGTTCAAACAGAGAATAGGTAGCAAAAACAACCTCAAATGCTTTCTGACCTGGGAGAGCGAAGATGAAATCCAAGTGCCGAGGTTCAAAGCCAAGTTCCTTCTGTAACACTTTTCTGCTGAACTGCATACGATCCATGAAGAGGTCATCCAAAAGCTCAAAACGTACAGCATTCTTGCGGGATCCAAAGGTTGCCATCTCAAACTGCAAAACAAACACTGCTTCCACAAAACAAGAAAACAATCCAACTACTCCAACTACAGGCTGATCAAGGTATCTCCCCTGCCAGGTAAGCCGAGAGCCGCAGGCGATGAGCCCGGAGCTGAACGGGCCCCACTGGCTCGTTTGTAAGGCCAGGTGCATTGCCAACCACGACCGGCAGGGCAGAGGCCTTGAAGGCGGCCTGGGCTCCTGCAGCTGTCCAGCCACGCACTCTGGTTTCTCTTCATCTCGTACAAATCTTTTGCCTTTTACTAAAGATTTCCATGGAGAGGAGCATGAATGAGTTCCATACAATTTTTGTGCTTCCCTGCCTTCGGGTGGGGCGCAGCTGGGCTGGTCAAAGAGAGAAAACAAAACCGCTCACAATCGCTCTTATTACGGCGACTGTGGCCGTCTGCTCTGCGAGTCCTCGGTCTCCGCCTGTCTGATTGGCGCTCTTTCCTTTGGGAGGCGGGAAGTGTCCGGCCGCAAATATGAAGCGTTACAGCAACGACATGCCATGAGACGATTGATAAAAACAAGCTTGTTACGTCTCAACAGAAACGCTCTTTAGCTCTTTCAGCGTTATGCAGAGAACAGCGTCTGTCGAGATCACTTTTGAGTCAGCGCGAAACGCCGTGTGCTGTCAGTTTGATTTCATATTGCTCGTAGCGGCACCCGGCTTTTGTCTGTCAAACGTTAGGTTGCGCTTCTTCATGCTGCATCGTCGGCATGAGTGGAGCTTTTTAAACGTCTGTACTTACTGCGCCCCATAAGAAATGGTTTGTCCCCGTTCAAAAGAGATTGTGCGATGTCCTGCAGCGTTCGCAAAGCAAACCTTTGACAGTTTGAAAAGAGGAATTTATTCTGCTTCCTGTGCGTGCAGTAGTTACAAAGTTGAACGTCTTTACACGATCTGCTGCAGTTTTCAGTGGGCGGGCTTTGTCAGATGGCTTGGAAAAACGCACTGTGTTTCGGCTCGGGAAACATCATGAGCAGTGTCCTGCATGTTTTCTGTTTATAGCTGTCTTTTAACGCATACAGAATTCATTCGAAATCATTGATTTCTCCAATTAACAAGGGTCCCTTTTTGAACCTGCGAGAAGCATTCTTTCAATGTAACAGATTTACTCCGAGGAAAGGCAGCATGACATTGAGAGTAGCTCAAGCTTTCAGCGCCCGTATCGGACTGCGTGTATGCAGACACCGCTCAGAATCCCCTGTAAGATTCTCCCTCAGTTCCGTTGTGCAGTGCTTTACCTCTTTCAAAAGGCTTCACTTTCCTAGTCACATTCCAAGACTCATCGAACCCGGGCTGTTTCCTCCAGCGGTATAGTATTGCAGTGAGACAGCACGATGCCTGCAAGACTATGTCACGCTAAACGCCACAGATTGTGTTTGTCCCTTCGTGTCAGTCGTCCTGCAGCCACGGGAAGTGGGACACAAACATGCTGCAATGCTTTCAGGACGTTAGGATTTGTTTGTGCAACATCCGAGAAGAGTACTTGTGGCTTGAATGTGAACTGTACGTGCCCGCCCCCTTTCCTCTGTAGTGTATGAGTTCCTCCCGGCATGCCCTTCGTCATTGTTCTGTCATCTTGTATTTAAAGGGTTGTATTTCTGCTGCTGAAAATAAGCAACGGTTTTCTCACAACGCCCTTTGTTCCCGACGGAGCCCTTGTCTGTCATGAAATTCTTCAAAACCTCAAGCTAGAAGAAGAAGACGACAAATATGAAGCGTTACAGCAACGACATGCCATGAGACGATTGATAACGATTTCCATAGGATCCCCGCGGTTGCCTGGCAACCGTCAGCTTTGCGCATTGGCAGTATCGTAGCCTGTGAGGTTTAGCCGAGGCGCGATTATTGCTAGTTGAAAACTTTTCCCAATACCCCGCTTCCGCCGGTTTGCAATACAATCGGTGAAAGCAATTTTTGACAGTCTCGTCAGAGCGTGACATAGTCTTGCAGGCATCGTGCTGTCTAACTGCAATACTATACCGCTGGAGGAAACAGCCCGGGTTCAATGAGCCTTGGAATCTGACTAGGAAAGTGAAGCCTTTTGAAAGAGGTAATGTCGACGCTTTTTTAACAGAGCACCAAAAAAGCGTCTTTTTTGAAGGCCTGGGTATTGAGCATTGATGGTTCAGTGGTAGAATTCTCGCTTCCCATGTGGGAGGCTCTGGTTCGATTCCCAGCCAAAACAGTGGCTTTTGCAGCGAGCGGCTCCATCACTTGCATCCCCTTGCAACTCGCAACTGAAAACCCACTGAAGCTAAGCAGGTGTGAGCCAGGTCAGTACCCGGATGAGGGTGAGCTACAGGGAAAAACAAAGTTTCCAGCTGGAAGCGGTGTTAATGGTGCCGGCGGGGGGGCGCTCACCCTGAGGTCTGTGCGGGTCCCAATGCCCCAGCATAGTGACGGAGACGCTGTGTTGTAAAAGGGCGCTGTCTCTTGGATGAGATGTAAAACCGAGGTCACAGCGCTCTGTGGTCATTAAAAATGACCACCAAAACCTTTGACAAATGCTCTTGGTAATTGATGGTCTTCAATAATGCTTCTCCTTTAGGTACATTTTAAATCAGCTGAAAAATGCTGTGAAATGGGGGGGCACTTCACGCCAGTGTAGGATTTGGGTTACAAGAACCATGAAACTGCACGAGAAAGCCCGTACACTGAATTACACGGCTTTCTATTCAAAGGAGGGCAAAAGAAATTCCCTGAGTTCGATTTTTTGCAGCACAGAGAGGATTGCTGTCGTGAGGCTGGTTAGCTCAGTTGGTTAGAGCGTGGTGCTAATAACGCCAAGGTTGTGGGTTCGATCTCCGTACAGGCCAGGTCCCTTTCTCCTCTCTTACAAAAGCTGTTAGGTTCCTTTCCGTGGTGAGATGGGTTGTCATGCAACCCTACCACATAGTGCCGACAGACAATTAAATGACAAAAATGAAGAGAGTTAAAGCAGCTGGAAAGGTTTTCTTACAACTTTTGAGCTGACACAGTTTTGGAAAATGTTTTTTTCACGCTGCACTGTACCACATAGGCAGCCAAGAGTCTCCAAAACAAAACAGAATTGACAGTCATATAATGTCCATTAACCCCGGTTTTAAACACAGCATCATGTCTGCCATCATAAGAATATGAGTCCAATATTTTAGAATATAGTCAGAATGTCTTCTAACCTTACCTGTGGTGTCTTTAATCCCTATTGCTCAATGCATAGTGTACGTACTGCATACATGTGTCTTGAGAATGAGGAATGGGCCCCTGAGAGAAATTATACATTCTGGATGAGGTCAAAGGTGCTGGAACACTGTATTTAGGATGTGTTTGCAGTGATTGTGTCTCCTGCTTCAACGCAGTGATATATAGATGTGCTCCTGTAATTTATTGGTACATGCCCAGGGCAGTAAGTAGTCTGAGGATTTATTTCCAGACGGCATAGAGCAGTGAAGCAGTGAAGTAGTGCAACACACTGGATCATTATATTATTAGAATCTATTCTACTTAAATTATTACATTATACACAACTTGAGTTCATTTTAAAAATTAAAAGGTAATGAAAGGAATGCATATTCATGAGGAAGATAATACCGATATGCATGTGATAATCTTCCTTTTGTCATGTAAATCATGTTCATCATTACATGATGGGAGCTAAAACAGAAGTTGAGAGAGAGCAAGGACGCCTACAGGAGGAAGGTATAGGACAAGCTGCAAAGGAAAAGCTACAACCCACGACAGCTACTCACCCACCCATCCCACACAGCTATCACTCTCCAACACCTCCGCCATTAACACCTCCAGCACTGAAAGTGCTATGTGCACCATCCACCAGGCCAGGCTGACCAGGCCAGTGCAATACACTGGATCTTTATATTATTAGAATCTATTCTACTTAAATTATTACATTATACACAATTTGAGTTCATTTTAAAAAGTAAAAGGTAATGAAAGGAATGCATTTTCATAAGAAAGATAATACCGATATGCATGTGATAATCTTCCTTATATTATGTAGTGCATCATTTGGACACTTTGTGGGCTTGAAATACAAAGAAAATCATGTTCTATGGTACAAGATAAATACAAAACGTAAGCTTTTATTTTAATTAGATTTGTTTATAAAGCATAAGCAATCATTTATTACATTAATATATGTGAAAATAACATTTTAGCATCATATTATACATACAGGTCTCTAGCTTCAACACAGTGCTATATATATATATGCTCAGTGATTTATTGGTACATGCCCAGGGCAACAATCAGAATGAGGATTTATTTCCAGACGGGCTACAGGTAGTGTTGTGAAATACTTCAACACACTGGATCGCAGATTTAGACCCCCTGCACTCTTACTCCTTAAAAACCAAAGAAATGAAGATATGTAGCAATCACATTGTAACAGGGGTGACAGTGACTTAATGCTTATACTAGTGGACTTCTGGTACCTTTAAGGTACGGTGTTCCCTGAAGGGCTCTCAAACCCCGCATTTCAGATGCCTAGCTGATGTGTTACACCTCAGAATCACTTTTAAACCTTACCTCTGGTATCTTTAATCCCTATTGCTCAACGCGAAAACCTTACCTGTGGTGTCTTTAATCCCTATTGCTCAATGCATGGTGAAAGTATTGCATAAATGTGTCGGAAAATGAGCAATGGGCACCTGAGAGACTCATTTGCCTGTTTCACAAATGATCATATTTGACTAGAGATTCTGTTTGGGATTCAGTTGTGCATTCTGACAGCAATCCCTTTCAAAAAAGGATACATTCTGGATGAGGTCAAAGGTGCAGGAACACTGTATTTAGGATGTGTTTGCAGTTATTCTGTGTCTCTAGCTTCAACACAGTTATATATATATATATGCTCACTGATTTTATGGTACATGCCCAGGGCAATAATCATTATGAGGATTTATTTCCAGATGTGCTAGGGGTAGTGTTGTGAAATACTTCAACACACTGGATCGCAGGTTTAAACTCCCTGCACTCTTACTCCTTAAAAACCAACAAATGCAGATATGTAGCAATCATATTGTAGCAGAGTGCATCGTTTCCGGCATAGTATGGCAGGGTGTTTTCCGAGTTATTGCACGGATTGGGCACGCCCGCAAGCCAAGAGCCGCAAGCGATGAGCCCGGAGCTGAACGGGCCCCACTGGCTCGTTTGTAAGGCCAGGTGCATTGCCAACCACGACCGGCAGGGCAGAGGCCTTGAAAGCAGCCTGGGCTCCTGCAGCTGTGCAGCCACGCACTCTGGTTTCTCTTCATTTCGTACAAATCTTTCGCCTTTTGCTAAAGATTTCCGTAGAGAGGAGCATGAATGAGTTCCGTGCAATTTTTGTGCTTCCCTGCCTTCGGGTGGTTGCAGCTGGGCTGGTCAAAGAGAGAAAACAAAACCGCTCACAATCGCTCTTGTTATGGCGATTGTGGTTGTCTGCTCTGCGAGTCCTCGGTCTCTGCCCGTCTGATTGCCGCTCTCTTCTTTGGGGGGCGGGAAGTGTCCGGCCGCAGGGGATCTTGGGACCTCGCTTTGCAAAGCGGCTTCCCAGAGTGCGTCGTTTCCGGCACAGTGTGGCCGGGTGTTTTCCGAGTTATCGCACGGATTGGGCACGCCCGCAAGCCGAGAGCCGCAGGCGATGAGCCCGGAGCTGAACGGACCCCACTGGCTCGTTTGTAAGGCCAGGTGCATTGCCAACCACGACCGGCAGGGCAGAGGCCTTGAAGGTGGCCTGGGCTCCTGAAGCTGTGCAGCCACGCACTCTGGTTTCTATTCATTTCATACAAATCTTTTGCTTTTTACTAAAGATTTCCGTGGAGAGGAGCATGAATGAGTTCCATGCAATTTTTCTGCTTCCCTGCTTTCGGGTGGGGCGCAGCTGGGCTGGTCAAAGAGAGAAAACAAAACCGCTCACAATCGCTCTTGTTATGGCGATTGTGGTTGTCTGCTCTGTGAGTCCTTGGTCTCCGCCTGTCTGATTGGCGCTCTTTTCTTTGGGGGGCGGGAAGTGTCTGCCCCCACTGCCCCTTTCAAGTTTGCTAAAGACCACGTGGATGTTCCAGAGCAACTCCTGGAACAATGTTCTGTGGACAGACGTGACAAAAGCTGAACTTGTTGGTAAATGTGCACAGCGTTATGTTTGGAGATAACAAAACACTGCATACCAACTCCAAAACCTCATCCCACCTGGGAAGCATGGCGGAGGCTGTACGGCTTGCAATCATCTAGGATCACCCAGGATCTCCTGTTTATTAGGCATAATAAACAGGGCCACTGAACTCCACACTGGCCACTGAACCACAGCAGTGGCTTGCTGGCTTGACATCTCCCAAGAAAAATGTTGAAATCGCATGTGGAACAGGAAAATGACCCTCGAGTACGAGGGAAAAAAAAGAAAAAGATCATCTGGAGCGTGCCAACCCATGTCCGGAGCGTGCCAACCCATGTCCGGACAGCCCAGTTTCCTCGACGAGGTGGCCGAGTGGTTAAGGCGATGGACTGCTAATCCATTGTGCTCTGCACGCGTGGGTTCGAATCCCATCCTCGTCGCTCCGGTACTAGAGCCGTACATTTTCTAGCGGTGGCTGAACATGGTATAGTAGGCTAACGTTGGCTCTGGGTTGAGACCGCGTTTTCACTTATTTGCAACGCAAACGGAGAAAGCGATTTTTGACAGTCTCTCAGAATCACAGTTTGTCATTCCTCTAGACGTTTATACAGTAGAAGCCTGCTTCGTGGCTTAAATCCAAGCTAAGGAAACGGGTTAGAGGTCTGATGCAGAACTGCAAATTCAATGAACGGGAACACTACAGTACATTGCACTGTATGTGTGAGGAAAGCTGCCCCCTTCTGTCCCTTGTCGACCGAACAGAGGACTGTAAAGGATACCGCCAAGGATGCTGGTTGAAATCCAGCTCCAAAGAAGCCCCTTTGGGTGTTATGTCATCAAAAAGTAAGAACAGCGAATCTCCCTTTGATCAAAAGCGCAACAGAACTGTTTTCCGTGGAGCGGGTTTCAGACCCGTAGACCTGTTTTATTTGTAAGGCAGGGCGCATTCCCAAGCGCGAATCTCCTGTTTTAGAAATGCTTTAATGGGCGTGAAGTGAAAATAAGAAATGGGCTCCAGATGCACATGGAAGCAATCAAGTGTTTCATCCGAGCTGTTTCAAAGACTGCTCAAGAGCTTTCCTTTCACAGAGGCGCAACGATTAATGATGGGGGTGCACCCTTCAATGCGCCTTAGGACTCTAGGGAGTGATTGAGACGATTCGTAGCGTGTGCTCATTTCCCTCTATTCCCCGTGTTGCAGTGGTAGGATGACGTAAATTACTGCTTCGACACGTAACGGCATTATAATCAAGTGCAGGAGCTGAGGGCTTTTGTTTTGTTTCGTTTTCCATGGCGTTTGTAAGCACGCAAATCAAAGGCAATTCCTGCGTCTAACAGGAATGTAAATGCTTTTGAAAGTGCAGTGTGGTGCAGCTTGTAAAATCCTTATCCACATTTGTGGTTTGTTGCTGTTTGTTCTGTCTGCCAAAGCTGCATTTTGACCTCCGGACGGGGAGACTTTATCATTTGAACGTGAAGCCAGCCTTAAACCCTCTGAGGCGTGTCTATCTGCCGGCACGTATTTTGTCAAAGGTATTTATTTTTTTTAACGGAGAGCGACTTTGAAAAGGTTTCCGCAGCCACGTCGCACTCCGTGTTAGATTAAAGGAGGAATGCAGCGATGGCGAACTCGCTGTAGTCGTGGCCGAGTGGTTAAGGCGATGGACTCGAAATCCATTGGGGACTCCCCGCGCAGGTTCGAATCCTGCCGACTACGGCGTCTGCCGCACGTCTCCTTGTGCCTGCGCGGCAAAGGCGAAGTGCTGTTTCTCCTTTCCTGGTACGATAAAAACGCTAAATCGCTTGGCCCCGCTGCCATGGAAATGAGTTCTTCAGATAACCACACATCTTGCGTTCGCACCTCTGGTGTTCTACTTATGCCTTTGAAAACCTAATGAATAAAACTGAAAGAACCGACACAATATGTAGGTGCTCGTAAAGCACGCATTAAAGAACTGTTAACAGCAAGGGTTTCAGTGGGTTAACTGAGGAGAAGGCGTGATCGCTAATTGTTGACTTTTTATTTGGTGTTAGAAACACTCTTACTGTGCATGACGTGCAACAAATGTAGCCACAGAAATTGCATCACGCTTTCATGTATGCTATTGCAGACACCAACGTTGCCTAGATAGAAAACCGAAATAGCCGTGGGTTCGCTTGCTGGTCTGAAGGATCTCTCTTCGAATCTCTATCATTTGTCAATTGAAGTAAAAGGTGCTGCAATCTGATACGTTCAGAATCAAACCCGCAGCTGTTGTTCGACTTTATTTCTTGACTAATTACAACCTTTTACTGTCAAGTTTATTGGTACAACTTGAGCTCTCAGCACCGTACTGAGCCCAGGTGTTTTTCTAAAGCTGTCAGGTGCAGTTCATTTACATGAAGGAAATCTCTTACTGGGTACGATTACAATGCAGTAAGTAGCACAGGCTACTTAGGGAGTAGGCTGATGTGTTTAAAAACAACCAGCGCCAGGCAGGAGTCAAACCTCCAAACTCCTAATCCATAGTCAGACACATTATCCATTGCACCACTGGCCCTGGTGTGACACTGCAGGACTGTAACCCAGTGAGCTTAGCACTGCAACTAGTAAAATATTACCCCCGGTCCATTCTTTTCCAAAAGTGAGAAACACCTGTTTTCTACATTTTGTCTGTTTTAAAACCATATCTCTTTAAACCAAACCAAGAGTTTGTCTTTTGCACTGATATTCTGATTCATTTCGATTTCAAAGAAAAAAAAAACATTACCTTCCAAAGCATCATAAAATTGTCCCTTCCTCCAGACTCTACTTCTCTCTTGTAGTAGTACAGCAGACCTTTCCAGGTGAGCAGATCACAGAGTCCGAAATGAGCTTCCTCCATCAAGCAAAGTACCTGAACATGACTCTGTCATCATAAAAGCGCCCCTGTAATAAAGAAATTCAATCCGAAATCAAGAGGGCAGTTGCCTACTGAAATACAAGAAGTCATAAATTTTAACCTAGCAACACATTAAAGGCTGCATCTATACAAGTACGATTCTAGAAATGCTCACCAGATTACGTTTTAAGAAAGAACTGCGCCTCAGGTTCCGCCGAGATCTTAACTCGGATGGCAGGATTCAGAGTCTGGAGTGTGGAATGATGGCGCACGGAGGGTCCACATACTGTCGATCCCTCAGTGATCTTCCGCGTGTTCAAACCGCCAGCGTGTGACTCCCCTATCCCCCTGACCTCATTGCTCTGCTCTCGCCTCTGTGCAGCTGAGCCCGACTCATGGTAAAGTGGAAAAAAATATGCCCTCAACGTGAGATTTACTCTGGAGTGAGGATAGTTGTTACCTTCTTATCGTTGAAACGGATGTATGTGATGTGGCGACTAGGTTCTTCTCCATTAGCAGGCTTAAGGTTAAAGAAAAAAACATTGCTGACTTCTTTTTTTTTTGCCAGCCGCGAGCGCTGATTAGCGAGGTTTGTATTTCATGTTTTGCAAGTTGCATCCATTTTAAGAAAAACAAGTCGTTCAAGACAGGAAATGAATACTTGCATTTAATTAAGTCTAGACGTATGCGGTTGTCCATAATGACCAGTTCTGTTCGAGAACACAGAACAAAAAAAGGCACCGCTGGGATTCGGACCCAGGACTTTCTGTTTACTAGACAGGCGCTTTAACCAACTAAGCCACGGCGCCCCGGGAGTGCTGTCCTTTTGCAGCCACTTGGACACACCACTCAGACACATCTGCATTCGGTGTGTGCTCCGCCTGCTCGCTGAGCAAGTTGCCACCTTTACATACAATAGCAACATCGACACCAAGAGAAAGGATGACAAATGGCTTTTATCTGGAACTTTTCATGTCCAAGGAGCTCAATGTGCTTTCTGTGTACAACAGGGCCACTGAACTCCACACTGGCCACTGAACCACAGCAGTGGCTTGCTGGCTTGACATCTCCCAAGGAAAATGTTGAAATCGCATATGGAACAGGAAAATGACCCTCGAGTATGAGGGAAAAAAAAGAAAAAGATCAACTGGAGTGCGCCAACCCATGTCAGGACAGCCCAGTTTCCTAGACGAGGTGGCCGAGTGGTTACTGTATGCTGAGTCTAAAGACAGTTTCACCCATTTTCTGATTGCTCGGTTCTGTACCAGTGCAGACATGTCAAACAGTGAATGGCTGTACCTCTATTGTATCCGTGCTCAATGAATGAAATCGGTAACAAATGAATATATGTCTAGTTATACGAAAAACGAGTGGTTTATCGACTCATCTTCATTTGCAGATTTAGAGGCAGCTTCGATATTCGTTTTACAGACGGGTTTTTTTTTTTGAATATGGGTCACACACATGCCACAGCAACAAAACATCTCTAGAGATGAGGCTATAGATCACCTTTCCATCCTGCAGGTTTTCCTCCCAAAGCCTACGGCACCAACGGCGACCCCTGCTGGCCGGGAGAGGAAAAGCTTACAGCACCTGGTATTCCCAGGCAGTCTCCCATCCAAGTACTAACCAGGCCCGACGCTACTTAGCTTCCAAGATCAGACGAGATCGGGCGTGTTCAGGGTGGTGTGGCCGTAAGCGAAAGCCCAGCCCCTGACTCGCTACTTGAAGCTGTGTGTGGCGGGGGTTCCGTGCCCCCCGAGCGGGACTGAAGGATCGTTCGTGTGCAACTCTTTGGAAAGGAGCTGCTTTCCAAATCGCATTGCGTGCCTGGATGTTGGCGAATGCGCTCCCTTGTGTTGGCTCGTCCCGCACTGGAGGAGGACAAACAATCTGCACGGAGGAGCACCAGGCAAGTCTTCACCAGACAAAAACCTCCAGTGCACAGCACTCTGGAAACATTTCGGGGCTTTCGCGTGTTTATTTCAGCACGTAAAGCGCACCGGTCCAACACGTCGGCCGGGCGCGCGGCGCCTCCGCCCTCTTGTGGCCTTGCGGCGTCAGAGCAAGAGGCTCCTTCTCGCTGCCCTTCCGCTGTGTTGCAGGGCCCCGAGAGGGAACCCGGAGCGCGCACTTTGTGGGGGGCGGGGGACCGCGTTCGCGCTCTGCCCCCGGTCTCTTGCGCGAGTACTAAATCTCACGGACAGGGGGGCCTCGTCATTGATTGTTACAGGTGAGACGGGGATTAGGAGGAGACCCCGACTGATGGGTAAAGGGGAGCACTAACACCAGAGGGACACCCCCGGCATCTCTTTTTGAGAGACGCCCTGGGGTTTCCTAATGGCCAAGGAGGGTCGGGACCTCGGTTTGACGCCTCCCCCGAAGGACGGCGCCTGTTTGTGCAGCAGAGTGTCGCCATCAGGAGGCTGGGGCGTAAGAGAGCCACACAGCCCGCAGGGTGAGCGCTCCCTACTGGTCCCAGTCACACCTCTTGCAGGAGCAGCAGCAACCGGAGCTTTTCCGGGGTGGAATCTCCCATCCGGGTGCCGGCCAGGCTCACACCTGCTGGGCTGCCCCGGGGGTGAGCCCAGTCGAGAGTCGCAGGGCCAGATCTAGTCACCGGGGAGAAACGATACAAGTGAAGGATTGCTCGGCTCTCGGCACTTGAAAAGACCGACAAATGTCTCGTTCCCGCCGGAGCTGAATGTACCCGCATGTGTGGTGTCGTCTTCTTCCCCCGCCCCGCTGTGTTTGCTGTATTGTCTCTGAAGCCGGCCCCCCCGAGACGAGACGGGCTGTTCCTGTGCCCCAATTAACACTTTACAGGTGCCATTCCCCGGCATTGTGGCCATTGTCGGTGCTCACACGCAATAAGATAAGGCGGAGGAGAGCGGGGCATGCCCAGCGGCAGACATTCAAGGAGGGGGCAGTGCGAGGTGAGGTGAGGTGCGACACGCCGGAGCCCCGACGCAGCTAATGCGGAGCACTTGTTGGACTGGCATCGAAAGGACGTGTGCGCACGGAGCGAGCCTTCCCTGCGGCGGAGCGCGGGAACTTTCTCCCCCCCTCCCGCTGCAGGAGTTGTGTGCACTGCAGCGGTGCCGAGAGAAAAGCACAGAAGGCAGCAGGCTCTGGAGAGCAGGTTAGAGACGGAGCCTTGTGGGCAGGCGAGCAGGCCCGTTTTTTGGAAATTGCTGAAAAGGTTTGTTCGGTGTGTGGCAGGCGCACGTCGCGAGCTTGCGTGGCGATCTGCCGGTCTGGAGTTATGCAAATGAGGCCGAATTGCATCCCGGGACATGCTGCGAATGCGCAACGGCGACTGCAGATGTGTAGGAAACGGCGCGCTCGTTTTCTCGTTTTGCCCACACTTTTGAGTGTTAGTGTGGCGTGTGAGTGTGTGAAAGAGTGGGCCCAGCAGGAGGCGGTGGCGTGCGGGGCGAGGAGGTGGCCTAGGCTGCGCGACTTGTGCTGTGGGTGCGGGCCACTTGCAGGGGCCTGTTTAACTCATACTTACCTGGCAGAGGAGATACCTTGATCAAGAAGGAGGTTCACCCAGGGTGAGGCTCGGCTATTGCACTCCGGCTGTGCTGACCTCTGCGAATTCCCCAAATGTGGGAATCTCGACTGCATCATTTCTGATAGTGGGGGACTGCGTTCGCGCTCTCCCCTGATGTGCTTGGTCCAAAATCAGATATGGGAGGGTTAGGACACCACGAGCTGCGTGGCTGCGGAAGGATCCCGGTTCGACAGGAGTGGACGCCGCTGCTGGTTCTCGCTGGCTTTTAGTTAGGGGTCCGGAGAAGCATCTCAAGCTAGTTCCACTACTCCTTCCGGACGTTCATTCCCTTTTCAAAGTCAGTCGTTTTGCTGTAGTCTGCGTTCTTTAGGCTGATTATCGAGGTTAGCCTTTATTTGGTCATGGGGGGCCTCGGTACTGTATGCTGAGTCTAAAGACAGTTTCACCCGTTTTCTGATTGCTCGGTTCTGTACCAGTGCAGACATGTCAAACAGTGAATGGCTGTACCTCTATTGTATCCGTGCTCAATGAATGAAATCGGTAACAAATGAATATATGTCTACTTATACGAAAAACGAGTGGTTTATCGACTCATATTCATTTGCAGATTTAGAGGCAGCTTCGATATTCGTTTTACAGACGGGTTTTTTTTTTGAACATGGGTCACACACATGCCACAGCAACAAAACATCTCTAGAGATGAGGCTATAGATCACCTTTCCATCCTGCAGGTTTTCCTCCCAAAGCCTACGGCACCAACGGCGACCCCTGCTGGCCGGGAGAGGAAAAGCTTACAGCACCTGGTATTCCCAGGCAGTCCCCCATCCAAGTACTAACCAGGCCCAACGCTGCTTAGCTTCCGAGATCAGACGAGATGGGGTGTGTTCAGGGTGGTGTGGCCGTAAGCGAAAGCCCCGGCGCCTGACTCGCTACTTGAAGCTGTGTGTGGCGGGGGTTCCGTGCCCCCCGAGCGGGACTGAAGGATCGTTCGTGTGCAACTCTTTGGAAAGGAGCTGCTTTCCAAATCGCATTGCGTGCCTGGATGTTGGCGAATGCGCTCCCTTGTGTTGGCTCGTCCCGCACTGGAGGAGGACAAACAATCTGCACGGAGGAGCACCAGGCAAGTCTTCACCAGACAAAAACCTCCAGTGCACAGCACTCTGGAAACATTTCGGGGATTTCGCGTTTTTATTTCAGCACGTAAAGCGCACCGGTCCAACACGTCGGCCGGGCGCGCGGCGCCTCCGCCCTCTTGTGGCCTTGCGGCGTCAGAGCAAGAGGCTCCTTCTCGCTGCCCTTCCGCTGTGTTGCAGGGCCCCGAGAGGGAACCCGGAGCGCGCACTTTGTGGGGGGCGGGGGACCGCGTTCGCGCTCTGCCCCCGGTCTCTTGCGCGAGTACTAAATCTCACGGACAGGGGGGCCTCGTCATTGATTGTTACAGGTGAGACGGGGATTAGGAGGAGACCCCGACTGATGGGTAAAGGGGAGCACTAACACCAGAGGGACACCCCCGGCGTCTCTTTTTGAGAGACGCCCTGGGGTTTCCTAATGGCCAAGGAGGGTCGGGACCTCGGTTTGACGCCTCCCCCGAAGGACGGCGCCTGTTTGTGCAGCAGAGTGTCGCCATCAGGAGGCTGGGGCGTAAGAGAGCCACACAGCCCGCAGGGTGAGCGCTCCCTACTGGTCCCAGTCACACCTCTTGCAGGAGCAGCAGCAACCGGAGCTTTTCCGGGGTGGAATCTCCCATCCGGGTGCTGGCCAGGCTCACACCTGCTGGGCTGCCCCGGGGGTGAGCCCAGTCGAGAGTCGCAGGGCCAGATCTAGTCACCGGGGAGAAACGATACAAGTGAAGGATTGCTCGGCTCTCGGCACTTGAAAAGACCGACAAATGTCTCGTTCCCGCCGGAGCTGAATGTACCCGCATGTGTGGTGTCGTCTTCTTCCCCCGCCCCGCTGTGTTTGCTGTATTGTCTCTGAAGCCGGCCCCCCCGAGACGAGACGGGCTGTTCCTGTGCCCCAATTAACACTTTACAGGTGCCATTCCCTGGCATTGTGGCCATTGTCGGTGCTCACACGCGATAAGATAAGGCGGAGGAGAGTGGGGCATGCCCAGCGGCAGACATTCAAGGAGGGGGCAGTGCGAGGTGAGGTGAGGTGCGACACGCCGGAGCCCCGACGCAGCTAATGCGGAGCACTTGTTGGACTGGCATCGAAAGGACGTGTGCGCACGGAGCGAGCCTTCCCTGCGGCGGAGCGCGGGAACTTTCTCCCCCCCTCCCGCTGCAGGAGTTGTGTGCACTGCAGCGGTGCCGAGAGAAAAGCACAGAAGGCAGCAGGCTCTGGAGAGCAGGTTAGAGACGGAGCCTTGTGGGCAGGCGAGCAGGCCCGTTTTTTGGAAATTGCTGAAAAGGTTTGTTCGGTGTGTGGCAGGCGCACGTCACGAGCTTGCGTGGCGATCTGCCAGTCTGGAGTTATGCAAATGAGGCCGAATTGCATCCACATGCTGCGAATGCGCAACGGCGACTGCAGATGTGTAGGAAACGGCGCGCTCGTTTTCTCGTTTTGCCCACACTTTTGAGTGTTAGTGTGGCGTGTGAGTGTGTGAAAGAGTGGGCCCAGCAGGAGGCGGTGGCGTGCGGGGCGAGGAGGTGGCCTAGGCTGCGCGATTTGTGCTGTGGGTGCGGGCCGCTTGCAGGGGCCTGTTTAACTCATACTTACCTGGCAGGGGAGATACCTTGATCAGCCTGTAGGTGGAGTATTTGGATTCTCGGCCTTTTGGCTAAGATCAAGTTCAAGTGGCATGCCCGCAGTTCTTGTCTTGCCAGAGGTCTAGAAGGCGATCGAAGATTCTGAAGAGTGCTTGAGCTGGTATCGCTCTAGGTTGAGCCTAGGGGGTTAAGGCCAAGCAGCAGCTGAGCCGGGTGGAATCCGGCATCAACGTTCTCTCTCTCTGCTCTCTCCTCTCCTCTCCCCTCCCCCTTTCTCTTGCTCCGCCTCCTTGGCCTCTTGGCTGGAAGTGGGTACACGTGGCCTGCCCGCGGTGCTTGCTTTCTTCCTCGAGACTCGGAAGCGCTATCCGCTCCCTCTCTCTCTCGCTCTCCCTCTCTCTCTGCCTCCTTGGCCTCTTGGCTGGGAGTAGGTACACGTGGCCTGCCCGCGGTGCTTGCTTTCCACCTCGAGACTCGGAAGCGCTATCCGCTCCCTCTCTCTCTCGCTCTCCCTCTCTCTCTCTGCCTCCTTGGCCTCTTGGCTGGGAGTAGGTACACGTGGCCTGCCCGCGGTGCTTGCTTTCCACCTCGAGACTCGGAAGCGCTATCCGCTCCCTCTCTCTCTCGCTCTCTCTCTCTCTGCCTCCTTGGCCTCTTGGCTGGGAGCAGGTACACGTGGCCTGCCCGCGGTGCTTGCTTTCCACCTCGAGACCCGGAAGCACTTTCCGCTCTCCTCTCTCTCTCTCCTCCTGAGCCTGCACCTCGCTGGGCTTTGCCCACAAGGACAAAGGCCAGGGCTCCCTCGCTGCTCCTTTTGCTCTCTCTCTTTCCCTCCTTTTTTTTCCCTTTTGTTCCCTTTTTTCTCCCTCAGAGATGGCGGACAAGAGAACTTTGATCCGGTTCCACTGGACAAAGAAGACGGAGCCGATGCCGACTGCTAAGGCCTTTTTCGTGACCTTCCTGCGAGGGATCTTGCAGTTGGTTGCCGGCGATCTCTACTGCCTTCAGGACAACAAGGCAGAGAGATACATGGAGGCCTACATGGCCACGGACGCGGCGTATGAAAAGGCAACGAGACTGGTCAGGGAGAAAGGTAAGCACCCTGGTTTCTCTGATTTCAGGCCGGAGCCTATGAGGAAGACGAACCAGAGGACCATTACGGTTTGCACGTACAATCCCTACGTGCCTGCGGAGCGGGTAACAGCGTACCTAGGGAGGTATGTAACCGTAGTGGGGAAACCGACAGAGGTCAGGGACGAAGGCGTCTGGTACGGCAAACGCCAGTACCGAGTCCTCCTGAAGGAGGACCCAGAGGGCGCTGACGGTTTCCAGCACCCCCCGGCTCGCTTCAACATCGGAGCCGACAGGGGGTACCTCTACTACCCCAGGATGCCGGATTTCTGCAGCAAATGCAGACGGTCCGGCCACAAGACAAATACATGTGACATCGTCAGATGTCACAACTGCAATGAGGACGGGCACCTGGCAAAAACCTGCCGGGCAGCCAAAAAGTGTGACGGATGCGGCGCCGAGGGACACCTCCTTCGCCAATGCAAGGTAAGCAAACCTTCGTTTGCGCAGGTGGTGGAAGCCGGCAGGCAGAAACCGGTCTCCAGACAAAGGGAGAGGGCTGAGAACAAAGAACCCGCACCTCCCCCGCTGAGACCCGAAACTGCCGAGGCCACACCCCCAGCCGCATCGGTGCCACAAGATGGCCGCCAGGAAGAGGGACAAGATGGCCGACCGGAGGAAGGGACCTGGATAACTCCCAGCAAAAAGGGAAAGCGCAAGCGGGAGAAGAGACCCAGGACGGACCCACCTTCGGAAGGACAGAAGAAGAGAGTGGTAAGGGAAAACCGTTTCCTCGTCCTAGAGGAAACGGAACTTTCTTCCCTCCAGGCCCAGGAACAACCGGAGGAGGCGCTCCAGGAAATGGAAACCCTCCCCCCCGAGGCCCAGGAAACGGAACCCCCCTCCCCCGAGTCCCACGGACAAAAGGAGGAGGCAGCCCTGGAAGAGGCAACCCCCTCCCCCGAGGCCCAGGGACAAAAGGAGGAGGCAGCCCAGGAAGAGGTAACCCCCTCCCCCGAGGCCCAGGGACAAAAGGAAGAGGCAGCCCAGGAACTGGAGCCCCCTTCCCCCGAGGCCCAGGAGAAACTGGAGGCCCCCGAAACCCCCCGAGAGAGGGAAGAAAGGAGCCTCCCCGAAGCGGTGGCTGAGAGTATCCTCGAGGACGACGAGGATTATTTTGAAGCCGCCCTGGAGCCCGGACTGATGGTAGGGCTGGACCTGTCCAGCATGTTTTCCTTTCAGTCCCCAGCGAAACCTGGAGGGAGCCCAGTATATTCCCCCCAGGACCCGAACGAGAGGAGTTACATCTAGGCTAAACAGTGCCCAGATGTAGACTCCCAAGTTCCTACTGTAAGTACAGAGAGGAGGTTTACTTTTCACTAGTTTAACCATGACTGTGAAACTAACCTTCTTGACAACTAACGTGAGAGGGCTGAGAGACCCAGTGAAAAGACGGGGAGTCTTTCAGGATCTGGCCTCAAAGTCTTTCTCAGTTTGTTTCTTACAGGAGGTCCACCTGAAGGATGAAAGCGACAAGCTGACATTCACCAGGGAATGGACGAAGGGAGAATCATGCTGGAGCGTAGGAGGGGTCCACTCTTCCGGAGTGGGAATCCTCCTCGGGAACCCAGAGATGACGCTGGTTTCCTCCTTCTCGGTGGTGCAGGGCCGGATCCTGGTCGCAGACATCGACTGGAGGGGGCAGAAGTTGAGAGCGATTAACGTCTATGCTCCGACGGAACCCTCTATCCGGAAGGAAGTGTTTGCTGACCTGGCCAGCTGCTGCACCACTAACAGACAGGTGGTGCTCGGCGGGGACTTCAACGTCGACCGGGAGAAGGGGAGCGACGCTAGCTCGGCAGAGCTGGAGTCGCTACTCAAGCAGTTCTCCCTAGTAGACGGCTTCAGACGGTGCCGCCCGAACGACGCCGGACCGACCTGGAAGAACTCCCGGGGAGTGTGCAGCCGCCTGGACTACATCTTCGTGCACACGACCTGCTCCCTGGAGTCGGCGACGGTGTCCCCGGCGTGGTATTCCGACCACGAGCGCTTGACGGTGGTGGCTAACACCAGCCTGCCGGCATTCGGTCGCGGGTACTGGAAGCTGAACCGGGAGATACTGGAGGAAGACGACTTCAGGGCACTGTTCCGGAAAGACTACGCGAGCTGGGGAGACCTGAGAGACGGCTACAGCTCCGTGGTGGAATGGTGGGAGTCGGTGAAGGACAGGACCCGAACCCTGGCGCAGACGTACTGCAGACGGAAGGCGGCCAGGGAGAGGAAGGAAGCTGCACGACTCCAGAGGCAACTCGAGGAGGAGTACAGCTCGGCTAACGGGGGAGGAGCCTTCAATTCAGCCCGGGCACGGGACCTGAAGGAGAGGCTCCGCAGACTGCACACGGAGAAAGCCAAGGCTTTCCTCGTCAAAGCACAGAGGGAGCATTATGAAAATAATGAAACCTGTTCCTCCTATTTCTTCAACCAGGTCCGGGGAGCCCAGAAAAAGAGGGTGATCCACAGCCTGAGACGGGGAGATGGAGAGGAAGTGCTGGACGAGAGCGACAAAGTAGAGGCGGCCACCGCTTTCTACACGGAGCTCTTTTCAGAAAAGCAGACGGAGGTGGAGGCAGGCGATGCTTTTCTGGAGGGGCTGACGGCACGAGTACCGGAGGAGGTGAGGGAGGACTTGGAGGGTCCGATCACGGCCGAGGAGCTGAAGGCGGCGCTCTTGTCCATGGAGAATGGCAAGGTGCCGGGGCCGGACGGACTCCCCAAGGAATTCTACACCTGCTTCTGGGACACCCTGGCGGCAGATCTGGTGGAAGTGGCGCAGGAGATCTTCCGCCGGGGGAAACTCGGAGACACCATGAGGGAGGGCGTCATCTCCCTGCTCTTCAAGGGAGGAGACGCCGCCGACCTCAAAAACTGGAGGCCGATCACGATGCTCTGCGTGGACGTAAAGATCCTGTCCAAGCTCCTGACCGGCAGACTGAGAACCGCCCTCCCCCACATCATCCACAGCGACCAGACGTGTGGGGTGGAGGGGCGATCCGTCAGCTGGAACCTCCAGCTGACCAGAGACGCCATCGCCTGGGCCGAGGACCGGAACGTGCCCATGATGGTGGTCAGCCTGGACCAGGAGAAAGCCTTCGACAGAGTGAACCACAGCTATCTGTTCAGGGTGCTGGAACGCTTCGGTTTCGGAGAAAGTTTCAGCCGCTGGATTCAGATTCTGTACTCTGACGTGGGCAGCAGAGTGAACGTGAACGGAAACCTGGGGGATTTCATTCCCCAGGAATCCGGAGTACGACAGGGCTGCCCCCTTTCACCCCTTCTCTATGTTCTCTTCACAGAGCCCCTAGCAGAGGCGGTGAGACGGGACCCCGTCATCGACGGCCTGGAGATACCGGGAGGCGCGGGGGAAACCCTGAAGATCTCCCAGTACGCCGACGACACGACGCTGTTCCTGAGGTCGGACAGGGGGTTGAGGAGGGCCCTGCAGGTCATGGAGCAATACTCCAGAGCCTCGGGGTCGAAGCTCAACCGCCGAAAGAGCAAACTGAAGTTCTTCGGGCCCTGGAAGCACAGGACGACGGCGCCGGAGGGTCTCGAGCTCTGCACGGAGCCCCTCAGAATACTGGGGGTTTCCTTCCAGAGCCAGGACAACGAGACCAACAACTGGACTGAGAGGATCGCCAAGGTGAACGCGAAGCTGGGTCTGTGGAAAACGCGGTCGCTGTCCTACACAGGGAAAGTGATGGTGTTGAAAGCAGACGTCCTGCCGGCTTTGGTTTACCTGGCGGTGGTGTACCCGCTGCCGGCCAGACTCAGACGAGCGCTGCAAGGGATGATCTTCGGCTTCGTCTGGGGCGGCAGGTACGAGTCCATCACCAGAAACCGGATGTGTCAGCCGGTCGAGGAAGGGGGTCGAGATGTCCCACATTTCCCCCTGAAACTCGACTGCATCTTCTTCTGCAACCTCTGTCGGGCGCTGCGGGAGCCCATCGGCCACAAGTACCAGTACTTTGTCAGGCTGTGGCTCTCCATCCCGATGAGGCACTTGGTCCAGTGGTCAAACACTGGGCCCAAGGCAGAGAGGCGACCGGAGTTCTACACCCACGCTGTCAAGTGGAGCAGGAGGTACGAGGCCACGAGACAGCCAGAGCTCTGCACCAACCACAGAGCTCTGTACAAAGAGGTGAGGGGGCACCTGGTCGCCAACGAAAGGCTGCGAGTTCCCAGACAAGTCTGGGAAAGAACGCAGCCGAAAGAACTGGACAACGAACTGAAGGACCTCAACTGGATGGCCGTTCACAAGAGACTGGCTACCAGAGAGGTCCTCTACAGACACTCGATTTCCAGGAATCCGCATTGCCCCCGGGACACGTGTTTCGTCGAGGAGACTCAGGAGCACGTTTTCTGGAGCTGCCCCTTCGCCAAGGCGGTGTGGGGCAGAATGGACAACATAATGCAACTCCTGGAAACGAATGCGGTGCTCAGCTACCAGTACATCCTGCTGGGGCTGGCACCTACCGGACTGGACAGGGGGACGCAGTTCCTGATGTGGCTGCTGCTGTCCCTCACAAAGAAAGGCCTGTGGGACGCGAGGAACAATCTCATCCGGCACAACAACAAGTGGGGAGCGAGGGAGCTGGAAGAGAGGATCCTGGCGGACCTCAGGAGGAGGATGAAGCGCGACGTTGCTAAATGGGGTTTCCCCACGGCAAAGGAGCGCTGGAAAGGCCTATGGACCCTGTACAGGGATTAATGGGTTACAGCAAGCGGTAGGGTTTGGAGGGACACTCATAATAGCGCAAATCCGCCCACCCTTGCAAGGATTGAAAACGGACAATCACCGCCGTTCCGCCGTTGTTTTAACTTGTGGAGTGTTATTGTATGAGATGTTTTCCTTTTGAGATGGGTTTTTTTTCGGAATAAAGTATATTTTATAAGAAAAAAAAAAAATTTGGATTGTTTTTCTTTTGTTGGAAGCAGTGTTCGATTTGCGGTTTTTGAAATGGCAACCTTTGGATCCCGTAAGAATGCTGTACGTTTTGAGCTCTTGGATGACCTCTTCATGGATCGTATGCAGTTCAGCAGAAAAGTGTTACAGAAGGAACTTGGCTTTGAACCTCGGCACTTGGATTTCATCTTCGCTCTCCCAGGTCAGAAAGCATTTGAGGTTGTATTTGCTACCTATCCTCTGTTTGAACAATGCGTGGATGTGTTTGAGGCAAAAAGAGGGAAAGTTCCTGCACTTGAGAAGATCAACTTGCAGCCTCTGACACAGAGAGAGAGGAAAACGGTGCATGTTGTTATGTTCTCGGAACTGGCAAAGACGGAGGACATTCACACCTGGCTTAACCAGTACTGCACCGTCCACCATGGAACTGAGGTTAGAGATGTTGATGGTATAAAAACAGGAGCAAGGAAATTCGAGGTTCGCTTGCTACCGGACAGCGTAAATGGAGGCTTAAGGCACCTGCCCTCTACAATCCGGCTGGGCGCCTGCAATGGCTATGTGTTTTATGTGGGACAACCAAAGGTGTGTCGGCGCTGTGGTGCTGTGGGACACCTGGCATCGTCCTGCACTGTGAAATGCTGCAAGACCTGTGGCAAACAGGGACATTTAGCCTCTGACTGTTCAATGCTGCCAAAGTGCAATTTATGTGGCTCGGAAGGACACGTTTTTAAGAACTGCCCTCACGCCTACGCCAATAAACTCAAAATGAGAAAGGATGAGGCAGTGCTTGTTTCAGCCAAACCGGCCCGAAAATCCAAAGCAAACAACAAGTCAAACAAAGAACCCTTGTTGGACAAAGACTCTCAGCCTCCAGCCAGGATCAGTCCTGCTGTGGCTCCGGGGCTGGTGGAAGAGAAATCCACTACGCCCCCACAACCGCAGACTGCACCAGACAAGCACGAGGGTTTGAAAACCCCCGAGAACAGCGAGGACCCCTCCCCCACTCCTGCTCCTCAGAACGAGGGCCAGTGTGGGGCCCCCCGGTGGAGCGGGTCCAGCGAGGATACCCAGGATTCAGCGGAGCTGCTTTTCTCAGACTCTGCAAGTGCTACAGATGCCCTCCTCTCCTCCATCCAGTCCATCACGGAGGATCTGCAGCAGCTGGTGGGTGAGGGGGAAGAGGAGACTGGTGCATCGGCTGCACCCCTTTCCCCTCAGTGCTCCCAGGAGCTGGACTTGAGGAAAAGAAAAAATGACTCTGTTTTCTCCCCGAGCGAGGAGGAAGGAGAGCATGGCGATGGGGACAGCTGGAACCTCTCCACCCCTCCCTCTACCCCCTTCCTTGAAATGGACTCTGTGAACGCTTTTACTGCTGCCACCCTGATGAAGGCTCATTCAGAGGATGGCTGGCAGGAAATTGGTAAGAAGAAAAAGAAAAAGAAAAAGGTAACAGGTGAGACCGAAGAGAAATGTGTTTTGTAAAGACTGGTTCCACTTTCTTATGTAATATGGCTCTTAACATAATTTCTCTTAACACAAGAGGTATCAATGACAGAGTTAAATGCCAGTCTGTCTTTGATTACCTCCAGCAGAGAGAGGGAGATGTGTTGATGTTGCAGGAGTGTGCTTTAGCCTATCAAGAGAGGTATAAAAGTTTTGAAGATAGGTGGGATAAAGGGCCTTCTGTTTGGTCAGGGGACAATAACAACAGAGCCTCTGGCGTGGCCATTCTTTTCAAAGGATGGGCATTCAAATTGAAAAGTATTCAGAGGGTCATAGATGGCAGGTTGCTGTGTGTGGATGTGGAATGGGGGACCGTTAACCTGCGGCTAATCAATGTGTATTGCCCTACTGACGTAGGAGGAAGGGTGGAGCTACTCAAGGCACTCTCCCCCCTATTGTTATGCAGCACAGACGTGATAGTGGGAGAGGATTTTAATTGTATCTTAGAGCACACAGACAGGCAGTCTAGCTCGCCGATAAAATTGGATTCCAGCTCACTGGCCCTGCAAAACTTAGTTCAAGACTTTAAACTCTCAGACACATATAGATGTATATATCCCACAACAGCAGGATATACATGGTCAGGGAGGAATAGCAGCTCCAGAATTGACTATTGCTTTGCCTCAGAGAGAGTGAAAGTTGTTGGGGTCACTCTTCAGCCTGTCTTCTTCTCAGATCATCAGGCTTTAGGGTGTAGAGTGGAACTCCAGGGCGGGACTGTCTTTGGCCCAGGCCTCTGGAAACTCAACACAAAACTGCTAGAGAACGAGGGGGTAGTATCCCGCTACAAGGAGAAACTATCACAGTGGCTGTCCTTGCAGTGTCTGTACGGGTCAGTAGGAGAGTGGTGGGAGGAGGTGAAGGTGAGGACAAAGGCCTTTTTCATGGCTGAGGGAAGGAAGGCTGCTGCCAGACGGAGAGGAGTGCTAGCCAGGAAACAGAGGCAGCTGCAGCGTCTCTACACGATGCTGCACAGTGGCTTCGATGTGCTCGAGGATATCGCCCTTTTAAAAAAGGACATCCGGAGCATAGCCGAAGAAAGTAGTCGAGGAGTGCTGTTAAGAAGCAGAGTGCAGTTCTTGGAAGAAAATGAGAAGTGTACTCGCTTCTTTTTCAGGAAAGTGGTAGGCTCCAAGACTGTCATGGAAAGTGTAGTTGATGAGGAGGGACGAGAGAGAACAGAGCCGAGTGCTATCCTCTCCTGCACCGAGGCCTTCTACTCAAGACTGTACAGCTCTACAGAGGTAAAGGATGAAGATATTCATTTTTTTACCTCAAAGCTAGAAAACATTTTGAGTGAAGAAGATAGGGAAGTACTTGAGAGGGATTTGACAGTAGAAGAGCTGAGACAGGCTATGGAGAGCTTACAGAAGGGAAAAACTCCGGGTGCTGACGGGCTCCCTAAAGAATTTTATTGCACCTTTTGGGATCTGCTTCAGGATCCGCTACTGGTCCTATTCGAGGAAAGCTATAAGACAGAATTGCTGCCTGACTCCTTAAGAGAAGGCACTATCTCTCTCTTGTTTAAGAAAGGAGCAAAAAATGACATAAAGAACTGGAGACCCCTCAGCCTGTTAGGCGTGGACACTAAGATCCTGTCCAAAGCCCTTTTCCTGCGCCTACAAAATGTAGTGGCCTCACTGGTAGGGAAAGAACAGACTTGTGGGATAGCAGGACGCCTGATGAGCGACAACCTGGCCTTGTTGAGGGATGTCTGTCTGTACTCTGAGGATCGCTCCCTCCCTCTGTGCATTTTAGGTGTAGACCTAGAAAAGGCCTTTGACCGCCTAAACCGGCAGTACTTAACATCGGTACTTGAGCACATGAAGTTTGGCCCCATCATGAGAAAGTGGATTAACCTGCTGTACACAGGTAGCAACAGCAGAGTCATGGTTAATGGCAATAGATCACGCACCTTTGAAGTCTGTTCAGGGGTGAGGCAGGGCTGCCCATTATCCCCCTTGTTATTCGTTTTGGCTATGGAGCCCTTAGCCTGTGCCTTGCGCCAGGATCAGGCCATTAATGGGATACCAGTGCCTGGAAGTGGGGGAGGAGAGGTAAAGACATCTCTATACATGGATGACGTCACCCTGCTCCTCTCTGACAATGCCTCAATTAGCAGAGCTCTGCAGTGCTGTGATCGGTTCTCTTTGGCTTCCTCCGCAAAAATTAACACATCTAAGAGTGAGATTTTTTATCAGAACTGGAGGGAGCCAAAAGAAGGACATGATCTCAGGCTGCAAGAGAAGAGAATTAAGGTCCTGGGGGTGTATTTTGGAGAAGAGATGGGAACAGTAAATTGGCAGAACAAATTGCCAATCTTAAACAAAAAACTGATGCAATGGAAGGACCGAGACCTCACCATGACAGGGAAGGTGCTGGTCATCAAAGCCGAGCTCTTGCCTGTCTTGAATTTTCTGGCTTCTACCTTCCCAATCCCACACCGTGTTGCGGCGGTGCTGAGGAGATTGATGTTTCAATTTCTATGGGGTGGGAAGCAGGAAAGACTCAGAAGGGAAATAATGTACAGGCCGCTACCCTCAGGGGGGAAGTCTGTCCCAGATATTGCTACGAAGCTGCTGTGCATTTTCCTGGCCTCTGTGCTGAGAGGCTTTGCAACAGCACCTGCAGCGCGTACCTGGACTTATTTTTCCAGGCTCTGGGTAGGTAGGGAGGTGTTCAGAGTGTGGGGTGTCAGACCCAAGCTGGACGTCCCACTCTCTGACACATGCCCTGCAATTTATGGGACAGTTAAAAGTTTTCTAAGATCTCACCCAATTGGCCATATTCCCCTCCGAGATGTCAGCGTCCAAAAACTGGAAGATTTCGTAGCACCCCAGAACAATAGGCAGACCCCTGTGGGCATTTTAACATCAGCCCAAACAAGGAAGGTGTGGAAACACACATCCTCTAAATTTCTGTGCAACATTCACAGAGATTTAGCCTGGAGTGTCGTCCACCAGTGCTTACCGGTACGAACTTTCTTGTACCGTAGGGGCCTCACCCCCAGCCCTCGCTGCGTTAGGGTGGGCTGCGGCGAGGAGGAGACTGTGACCCATCTCCTGTGGTCCTGCTTTTTTGCTAAGGCCTTCTGGGCACAGTTTGAAGATTGGTTGCAGGCTCTCTCGCCCCAATTTACCCTGACCGCTGCTTTCATCATATACGGCATCTCTCCTGTCAAACTTCCCCCTGACGTGTTTGACAGGATCTGGGCCGTGGTGAACAGTGGGAAAGACGCCCTGTGGAGAGTGAGGAACATGGGGCTGTTCAAAGGCATCGAGGTCCCAGTCAAGGCAGCAGGTAGCCTGGCCCTGTTCATCACCCGAGAGAACTATTACCTCAGAGATCTGTGGAGAGAAGGGAGGGAGGAAGCAGAAAATCTGTGGGAAATAGAGGGCATTGGACAGTATCTCAAGAAACTGTGAAAAACATTATCATGTTTAAATAAAGAATGTGATTTGCACCAGAAAAAAAGAAAATTGTTGCTATGTAACTGTTACCGTGTCAAAATGTAATGAGATGTGATCATATATACTGTTTTAAGTATGTATATTAATGTAAAGCTTTCTGATTTGTGATTTCCTGTATTTTTTTGTGAAAAGAAAATAAAGTTCTTAAAAATCGAAAAATCGAAATCGGTTCACCCAGGGCGAGGCTCGGCCATTGCACTCCGGCTGTGCTGACCCCTGCGAATTCCCAAAATGTGGGAATCTCGACTGCATAATTTCTGGTAGTGGGGGACTGCGTTCGCGCTCTCCCCTGATGTGCTTGGTCCAAAATCAGATACGGGAGGGTTAGGACACCACGAGCTGCGTGGCTGCGGAAGGATCCCGGTTCGACAGGAGTGGACGCCGCTGCTGGTTCTCGCTGGCTTTTAGTTAGGGGTCCGGAGAAGCATCTCAAGCTAGTTCCACTACTCCTTCCGGACGTTCATTCCCTTTTCAAAGTCAGTCGTTTTGCTGTAGTCTGCGTTCTTTAGGCTGATTATCGAGGTTAGCCTTTATTTGGTCATGGGGGGCCTCGGTACTGTATGCTGAGTCTAAAGACAGTTTCACCCGTTTTCTGATTGCTCGGTTCTGTACCAGTGCAGACATGTCAAACAGTGAATGGCTGTACCTCTATTGTATCCGTGCTCAATGAATGAAATCGGTAACAAATGAATATATGTCTACTTATACGAAAAACGAGTGGTTTATCGACTCATATTCATTTGCAGATTTAGAGGCAGCTTCGATATTCGTTTTACAGACGGGTTTTTTTTTTGAACATGGGTCACACACATGCCACAGCAACAAAACATCTCTAGAGATGAGGCTATAGATCACCTTTCCATCCTGCAGGTTTTCCTCCCAAAGCCTACGGCACCAACGGCGACCCCTGCTGGCCGGGAGAGGAAAAGCTTACAGCACCTGGTATTCCCAGGCAGTCCCCCATCCAAGTACTAACCAGGCCCAACGCTGCTTAGCTTCCGAGATCAGACGAGATGGGGTGTGTTCAGGGTGGTGTGGCCGTAAGCGAAAGCCCCGGCGCCTGACTCGCTACTTGAAGCTGTGTGTGGCGGGGGTTCCGTGCCCCCCGAGCGGGACTGAAGGATCGTTCGTGTGCAACTCTTTGGAAAGGAGCTGCTTTCCAAATCGCATTGCGTGCCTGGATGTTGGCGAATGCGCTCCCTTGTGTTGGCTCGTCCCGCACTGGAGGAGGACAAACAATCTGCACAGAGGAGCACCAGGCAAGTCTTCAGTGCACAACACTCTGGAAACATTTCGGGGCTGTCGCGTGTTTATTTCAGCACGTAAAGCGCACCGGTCCAACACGTCGGCCGGGCGCGCGGCGCCTCCGCCCTGTTGCTGCCCCTGCAGCTGCTTCACTTTTCCCTTTAGTTGCCATCGATTTTTTTGTAGTGCTATACATATACGATTGAGGTATCTTAGAGTTCTCCTTCGAAGACCCAGCACTCTCTTTTCTTTTCCCAGTGTTACTCATATCGGACTTTTTAAACCTAAAAAAAAATCGTTTTTTTTTCTTTCAATTAAAACTGAAGTTTAAACAACTAGTGTTAAGTCCTTATTTTTCTGTAGTCAAAAAAAGCAAAAATTAACATTCAGGTCATGAAAAACTCAAAAAAACTCCCCAACCACTAAACTTTACCTCCCACCTGAGCGCCATCTTGAACGCCCCTACCACCAGAGAATGCTCACGATTTCGGAAGCTGTCTCCGGGACGTGCTGATTCCACACATCCTGAATAAATCATGATATTGTTAGTTGCTGTAGCTAGACGTTCAAATGAGTTTCATGGCCAGATGGACTGTTTCCTCCAGCGGTATAATATTGCAGTGAGACAGCACGATGCCTGCAAGACTATGTCATGCTAAACGCCACAGATTGTGTTTGTCCGTTCGTGTCAGTCGTCCCGCAGCCACGGGAAGTGGGACACAAACATGCTGCAATGCTTTCAAGACGTTAGGATTTGTTTGTGCAACATCCAAGAAGAGTACTTGTGGCTTGAATGTGAACTGTACGTGCCCGCCCCCTTTCCTCTGTAGTGCATGAGTTCCTCCCGGCATGCCCTTCGTCATTGTTCTGTCATCTTGTATTTAAAGGGTTGTATTTCTGCTGCTGAAAATAAGCAACGGTTTTCTCACAACGCCCTTTGTTCCCAACGGAGCCCTTGTCTGTCATGAAATTCTTCAAAACCTCAAGCTAGAAGAAGAAGAAGACGACAAATATGAAGCATTATAGCAACGACATGCCATGAGACGATCGATAACGATATCCATAGGATCCCCGCGGTTGCCTGGCAACTGTCAGCTTTGCGCAGTGGCAGTATCGTAGCCTGTGAGGTTTAGCCGAGGCGCGATTATTGCTAGTTGAAAACTTTTCCCAATACCCCGCTTCCGCCGGTTTGCAATACAATCGGCGAAAGCAATTTTTGACAGTCTTGTCAGAGACTGAGCAAGGTGTTTAAAGACAGATTTGGTCACGGTGATATCATGGTAGAAAGAAACGAGCTTGTTACGTGTCAACAGGAACGCTCTTTAGCTCTTTCAGCTTTATGCAGAGAACAGCGTCTGTCGAGATTACTTTTGTGTCAGCGCGAAACGCCGTGTGCTGTCAGTATGATTTCATATTGCTCGTAGCGGCGCCTGGCTTTGGTCTGTCAAACGTTAGGTTGCGCTTCTTCATGCTGCATCGTCGGCATGAGTGGAGCATTTTAAACGTCTGTACTTACTGCGCCCCATAAGAAATCGTTTGTCCCCATTCAAAAGAGATTGTGCGATGTCCTGCAGCGTTCGCAAAGCAAACCTTTGACAGTTTGAAAAGAGGAATTTATTCTGCTTCCTGTGCGTGCAGTAGTTACAAAGTTGAACGTCTTTACACGATCTGCTGCAGTTTTCAGTGGGTGGGCTTTGTCAAATGGCTTGGAAAAACGCACTGTGTTTCGGCTCGGGAAACATCATGAGCAGTGTCCTGCATGTTTTCTGTGTATAGCTGTCTTTTAACGCATACAGAATTCATTCGAAATCATTGATTTCTCCAATTAACAAGGGTCCCTTTTTGAACCTGCCAGAAGCATTCTTTCAATGTAACTGATTTACTCCGGGGAAGGGCAGCATGACATTGAGAGTAGCTCAAGCTTTCAGCACCTTTATCTGACTGCATGTATGCAGACGCTGCTCAGAATCCCCTGTAAGATTCTCCTTCAATTCCGTTTTGCAGTGCTTTAGCTCTTTCAAAAGGCTTCGCTTTGCTAGTCACAATCCAAGGCTCATGACAGCATTTGAAAACATTCGCAACTGCGTTGGCCGGGAATCGAACCTGGGTTAACTGCTTTGAAGGCAGCTATGCGCAACACTGGCTCGCTCCAGAATAAATCTCACGTCGAGGGCATATTTTTTTCCATTTTACCGTGAGTCGGGCTCAGCTGCACAGAGGAGAGAGCAGAGCAATGAGGTCACGGGGACAGGGGAGTCACACGCTGGCGGTTTGAATACGCGGAAGATCACTGAGGGATCCACAGTATATGGACCCTCCGTGCGCCATCAGTCCGCACTCCGGACTCTGAATCCTGCCATCCGAGTTAAGATCTCGGCGGAACCTGAGGCGCAGTTCCTTCTTAAAACGTAATCTGGTGAGCATTTCTAGAATCGTATTTGTATAGATGCAGCCTTTAATGTGTTGCTAGGTTAAAATTGATGACTTCTTGTATTTCAGTAGGCAACTGCCCTCTTGATTTCGGATTTAATTTCTTTATTACAGGGGCGCTTTTATGAAGACAGAGTCATGTTCAGGTACTTTGCTTGATGGAGGAAGCTCATTTCAGACTCTGTGATCTGCTCACCTGGAAAGGTCTGCTATACTACTACAAGAGAGAAGTAGAGTCTGGAAGAAGGGACAATTTTATGATGCTTTGGAAGATAATGTTTTTTTTTTCTTATACTGAAAATGAAAGGTAGTTGTTTCTATATGGACTCAGTCTTTGGAATTTGTATATTTATATATTTCAGTGAACCCTCAGCCATTCCTTCTGTATTGTAATTCAATTTCTCTTTTAAAATTCCTTCCCCACTTCTAGGACCTGCAGTTGCTGAACTCCACAATGGCTTCTATTGGAAAGTCTGTGACTGAGACCAAGTAAGTGTTCATTTTTTTATGAAACCATTATTTATTTAGGAGCAATGAGCAATTCTTATATAAATGCAATAAAATCATTATGCTCAAACTATGAGAGAGAAAATTAAGGATAATTTAAGAAATCAGTCTTAGCTTGTTTCTATACACAGATGGTATTATTTATTTTCAAAGGAAACCCGCGCGGATTCCCCTGGTGTGCAAGATGTACCTGAATACTCTTGATCAGCTTCCTGCTCACTTGAAGAGGGCGTGTATGAAGCACGCCACGGCAGAAAAGATCAGGATGGCCTCTCAACAGGCGAGGGAGGACATGATGAATCACCTGAAGAACGGGGTCATCGTGGATTACCACAGAATAGAGATCGTGTCTGGTGAGGCAAACAGGATAGTGGTTGTAAGACTGCTAGAGTCCTTGGGCCTTTTTGTACATGGGAAGCCTGAAGACACATTGGCAAGGTGAGATATTTTTAATCTGTAAGGCTTCTGTAGTTTCTTTTTGAAATCATTGTTACAACATATTATGTAAAAGCATGTTGAAAAGAAATCTACCTGCATTCCAGCGGCCCTGAGCAAGAGGCCGCTGTCCAGGAGGAAGAGATGCCAGAGGCTGCTCTAGAAACTGAAACAGAAGCGGATAAGGAAGGGGAAGATGTGAGCTCTGAAGAACTCTATCAGCAGTAAGACTTTTTTATTTTTCAGATGTATCTATTTTTTACTAAAATTCTAATTTGTCTTATAGGTATAAAATGTTTAAACCGGAGTTTTATATCCTTACAGGCCCTGAGTAGTTAAAAAGTATCAGCAGGCCGGAAGAGAGTGGCCCAAGCTGGACTCTATAGAAAGCACTCCCTGGATGCTCCTCTCCTGATTGGATTCAAACAGTACCTTACCAAGGATCTGGGAGTGGCAAATTATTCTCAGGAGGTATTTATTTTTTAAAGGCATTTAAAATTAAGCAATGGTATCTTCATTGTAAATGTTTTTATTTCTTAGCTTAAAATTCACCCATGTGAAATGATGTCAGCCATAAACATCATGACTTTTGTCTGTCAAAATATATTATATAATATATTTCCTACCTGAATCTATTCTACTTAAATTATTACATTATACACAATTTGAGTTCATTTTAAAAAGTAAAAGGTAATGAAAGGAATGCATTTTCATAAGAAAGATAATACCGATATGCATGTGATAATCTTCCTTATATCATGTAGTGCATCATTTGGACACTTTGTGGGCTTCAAATACAAAGAAAATCATGTTCTATGGTACAAGATAAATACAAAACTTAAGCTTCTTTATAAAGCATAAGCAATCATTTATTACATCGCTTCTTGAATTAAATCTTTTGACAAGAGGTAAGACTTCTGTTACATTTAAACCCATGTTTAGCTGTGTTTTTTAGATTTAACTGAACCAATTTCTGTGTGTGATAATGTCCTTGAATTCTGACAACATCACACTAAATTACATGATATAAAACAGCTAATGTTTCTAGAGATAAAGTTTCTGAGATGCTTCTAATTACTTTTTATTACCAGGGACAGTTTAATTCACCTTGTACAGTACTGTAAGACCAAGATACTTTTTTTAAAAGTTATTTAACATTTTATAGAACTTTGTCTACTATGGCAACATGATGTGCTTGGTGAAACTTGGAAAAATACTGCTTGGCCACTTATCTTAAGATAAAGATAGGATAAAGGTTTATCTTTTGCACCTACCTGACCCCCAGGGAAGGCCAATGCTTTCTAAGTTGATGGTTCCCTACAGTAGACTGTACTTTAATTTCAAAGGTAATGTATATTGACCCAAATCAGTTTTGGAATCCAATCTACTGACGAGATGGAGCACATCCTTTTTTCAGGATTTTAGCATCATACGTTTGGTATATTTAGTCCCTAATGCTGAAAGAAATGATCATAGAACATTTGGACACTTTGTGGGCTTGAAATACAAAGCAAATCATGTTCTATGGTACAAGATAAATACAAAACTTAAGCTTTTATTTTAATTAGATTTGTTTATAAAGCATAAGCAATCATTTATTACATTAATATATGTGAAAATAACATTTTAGCATCATACGTTTAGTATATTTAGTCCCTAATGCTGAAAGAAATGATCATAGAACATGACATCTAACCTTACCTGCGGTGTTTTTAATCCCTATTGCTCAATGCACGGTGAAAGCATTCCATACATGTGTCTGACAATGAGGAATGGGCCCCTGAGACAGTCATTTGCCTGTTTCACAAATGATCGTATTTTACTAGAGATTCTGTTTGGGATTCAGATGTGCATTCGGACAGCAATCCCTTTCAAGGATTGATACGTTCTGGATGAGGTCAAAGGTGCTGGAACACTGTATTTAGGATGTGTTTGCAGAGACTGTGTGTCTCCTGCTTCAACGCAGTGATAAACAGATGTGCTCCTTTAATTTATTGGTACATGCCCAGGGCAGTAAGCAGTCTGAGGATTTATTTCCAGATGGCATAGAGCAGTGAAGCAGTGAAGTAGTGCAAAACACTGGATCATTATATTATTAGAATCTATTCTACTTAAATTATTACATTATACTCAATTTGAGTTCATTTTAAAAAGTAAAAGGTAATGAAAGGAATGCATTTTCATAAGAAAGATAATACCGATATGCATGTGATAATCTTCCTTATATCATGTAGTGCGTCATTTGGACGCTTTGTGGGCTTGAAATACAAAGAAAATCATGTTCTATGGTACAAGATAAATACAAAACTTAAGCTTTTATTATAATTAGATTTGTTTATAAAGCATAAGCAATCATTTATTACATTAATATATGTGAAAATAACATTTTAGCATCATATGTTTAGTATATTTAGTCCCTAATGCCGAAAGAAATGATCATTTGTTTAACATGCACGGGTCTGTCTCAAAGGATGCAATACTCCTGAAGGGTCTCAAACCCTACATTTCGGATGCCTCGCTGTATCCCTCACATGTGGCACCTCAGAATGACTTCTAACCTTACCTGTGGTGTATTCAGTCCCTATTGCTCAATGCACGGTGTACATACTGCATACATGTGTCTTGAGAATGAGGAATGGGCCCCTGAGACAGTCATTTGCCTGTTTCACAAACAGGGACCTGGACCTAGACCTGGCCCGTACAGGGCTCAAACCCGCGACCTTGGCATTATTAGCACCACGCTCTAACCAACTGAGCTAACCGGCCTCACGACAGTGCTCCTCTCTGTGCTGCAAAAAATCAAACTCAGGGAATTTCTTTTGTCCTCCTTTGAATAGAAAGCCGTGTAATTCAGTGTACGGGCTTTCTCGTGCAGTTTCATGGTTCTTGTAACCCAAATCCTACACTGGCCTGAAGTGCCCCCCCATTTCACAGCATTTTTCAGCTGATTTAAAATGTACCTAAAGGAGAAGCATTATTGAAGACAATCAATTACCAAGAGCTTTTGTCAAAGGTTTTGGTGGTCATTTTGAATGACCACAGAGCGCTGTGACCTCGGTTTTACATCTCATCCAAAAGACAGCGCCCTTTTACAACACAGCATCTCCGTCACTATACTGGGGCATTGGGACCCGCACAGACCTCAGGGTGAGCGCCCCCCCGCCGGCACCATTAACACCGCTTCCAGCTGGAAGCTTTGTTTTTCCCTGTAGCTCATCCTTATCCAGGTACTGACCTGGCTCACACCTGCTTAGCTTCAGTGGGTTTTTAGTTGGAAGTTGCAAGGGGATGCAAGTGATGGAGCCGCTCGCTGCAAAAGCCACTGCATTGGCCGGGAATTGAACCCGAGCCTCCCGCGTGGCAGGCGAGAATTCTACCACTGAACCACCAATGCTCAGTGCCTGGGCCTTCAAAAAAGACGCTTTTTTGGTGCTCTGTGCAAAACGCGTCGACATCTGCTTCCAGCTGCAAAATGCCATTTGCGGACGCTGAAGAACTTATTTCCAAGGCAGCAGGTACAAGCGATTGGGCGTTTTAAAACCACCAGGAACAGCAAAGAGGCGCGCTTCTTTGCTTGTGCCGAAACACACCGACTGAAGGCGGACAACGTAGTCGACAGGATTGGAACCTGTGCGGGGAGGCCCCAATGGATTTCTAGTCCATTGCCTTAACCACTCAGCCACGACTACAGCAAGCCCCACCGCCGCTGCGTTCTTGCTACAATCTTACCTGGATCGCGAGGCGCCGGCGGAAGCCTATTTCAAAGTCGTTCTCCGTTTCATAAAAAACATTTCCAAAATACAAGCCTTGCAGACAGACACGCCTCAGAGGACTTAAGGGTGGCTTCATGTCGGAATGATAAAGTCTCCCCGTCCGGACATGAAAATGCCACTTTGTTACACACAAAAAAAGAATCAACAACAGAGAAATGCCCACAAGCATTTGAAAAGCCGCACCACGTCGCACTTGAAATAGCTCTTACATTAGTGGTAGACACAGGAATCGTCTTTTTATTTACGCTCTTACCAACGCGATGGAAAGCAAAACAAAGCAAAGCAGAGCAAAACAAAACGAACAAACGAAAACCCTCACGTCCCGCACTTCCATATAACGCTGTTACGTGCCCAAGCGGTATTGTACGTCATCCTAGCACTGCACCCCGGGTCGTACGGTATATGGGAACGAGCACACGCCACGAATCGTCTCGAATCACTCCCTACAGCTGTAAGGCGCCTTGAAGCGTGCACCCCCAACATTCTTCTTTGCGCATCTGTGAAAGGTAAACTCTTGAGCAAACTCTGAACCAGCTCTAAGGAAACTAATCCGATTAGACGTTACTTTGACTCATCCTTTAAGGGACCCTTGTTAATTGGAGAAATCAATGATTTCGAATTAATTCTGTATGCGTTAAAAGAGCTATACACAGAAAACATGCAGGACACTGCTCATGATGTTTCCCGAGCCGAAACACAGTGCGTTTTTCCAAACCATTTGACAAAGCCCGCCCACTGAAAACTGCAGCAGATCGTGTAAAGGCGTTCAACTTTGTAACTACTGCACGCACAGGAAGCAGAATAAATTCCTCTTTTCAAACTGTCAAAGGTTTGCTGCAGGACATCGCACAATCTCTTTTGAATGGGGACAAACGATTTCTTATGGGGCGCAGTAAGTACAGACGTTTAAAAAGCTCCACTCATGCCGACGATGCAGCATGAAGAAGCGCAACCTAACGTTTGACAGACAAAAGCCAGGCGCCGCTACGAGCAATATGAAATCAAACTGACAGCACACGGCGTTTCGCGCTGACTAAAAATGATCTCGACAGACGATGTTCTCTGCATAACGCTGAAAGAGCTAAAGAGCGTTTCTGTTGAGACGTAACCCATTGGGCAAAAGACGTATAATATACGTCTATTAAACGCATATCTTAGACGTCTAAATGTGGTCTACAATTCGTCTAGAATGAAATTCTAATATACGTCTAAAGTTAAACGTCAATTATACGTCTATATTTAGACGTTCATTATACATAAATGGTTGGAGTTCTATTATACGGATAAATTTAGAGGACTATTATACATATATGGTTGGAGTTCCGGATAACTTTAGAGGTCTATTATACGTATATGGTTAGAGGTCTATTATAGGGATAACATTAGAGGTCTATTATACGTATATGGGTAGAGGTCTATTATACATCAAAGATAGATTTTATAGGTGTAGAAACAAGTAAAACAAGCCAATGATTAGGTTTAGAAATGTATTCTGAAAATACACATTCACACCTGAAACATATGTATTTCAAATTATACATTGTATACAATCAATCAACAATCAACATATGGGCAATAATCATAAAAAACACAACTAGTCTTAAACTTCAGCTTCAAATTCTGGTAACATGGCAATATACAGTATAGTAATGACAAACACAAAACTAATTACATTAACACACTAACTCAAAACCACATTTTGATTCAGATATACATTTTAAAATGTACAACTTCTATATTTCCAAGAAAAAAATATTACATAAAATATAAAATATTACAATGGAAGTTAAGACGATTTTTGTCCACTATTTGCAAACCCTGTCTAATTGTCCTAACAGTTAGAACCAAAAACCTATTATTTTCAGAGTCCAGATCTCTTGGCCCCCTGCCTTGCATATGCATTCTTCAAGTAACACATTGCGTGCTCCTTTATTTCTTTTTCTGTTGATGTAGGGTGGGACTTCAGCACCGCAGCTAGGAGAAAATTATATAATATTACTTCCCAAATAATTGATGATTAATATCTTCTTTAGTATAATCTAAAAAATGAACGGTTTACTAAGCTCAAAGCTGAAATAAATGTATAAAATTTGGCTTGCATCATAGCAGTTGAGCAATAAAGTCTGTCCTAATTAAAGAGTACCCAAAGTTTGAAAGTACAACATAGAATAAGAATAAGAGAAACGGCAAAACGATTTTGTGTCATCTTCCCCATTCACACTATTTTATGTGCCATTTTTTTGCTTATTCACATACTATTTTAATCAAAATAATATTAAGAAAGATCTGTATGTATTCAGATAGTATTATTATTGTTCATACTTACTCGTCAAAAGAGGATTGCTGAGATATTTTCGGATATACTTCTACGTTTGAAAAACGTGTCCAAAATGGTGACCAACGAATACTAGCAATGCATTGTGGTATATAACCGGAAAATATGCTGGGTTCGATATTTTCTCAACGTATGCGTTTATTAATGTTGTCGATATTATGGTTGAAATTTAACATTGATAATACATCGCTGCTATGAGCTGATGTGCAATTTTAACGCATGCAATAAGTAAGGATCGGTCACTGTTGTATGGTATTATATATAATGACATTATGGAATAGGATGGGGACAGGCCTGGCATCACGGGGGGAGGGGGGAATGTCGCCCCTTCAGTTTTGGGCAAAAAGTTTTACCTAACTTAATTTGCACCCTAAAAAAATAGTTGTACTTTGTCAATGGTCAGACAACACTAAATGACACGAACAGTCACTCAGTCTGTTTGATGGGCAGGAGGGCTATCCGTCCAGGAACTGCACATATTATTGAGTGTCAACATTACGATCCTGTTTGCTCAGGTGGACCGATTCCTTGCAGTAGTTTATCATTATACTTAAAATCGTTATATAACTAGGACTAGTTATAGCAGTCTGTGCTTTCTGTTGGTTTTACAACATTTTTTTCTTAACGATTCAGAACGTCCATGTAGCTGCAAAAATGAACGCTTATGGTACTTTTCGCTCCAGGCAATACAAACCTTGAGAGTGACGAAAAATGTGAAACTGAACTTCATCGCAAATACCAGATTGCTAGTCGTTATCTTCTATCATGAAGCACTAATCAATGGTATAGCTGCGAGATTTCATTTGGGTAGCTGCACCGTACAGCTCCGTTTCAACCGAAATATCACTCCCCCCTCAGAATTTCAGACGCCCCCCTACAGATTTTTCCTCGGGCACCGCGCACTGATGGGGGACTTTTGTCAAGAAAATAAAAATAGAAACTCTATAGGCACTCAAACATTTTACTGTTTTTTTTCAGGCAGGTGGCAAGACCCCCTCAGCAAAACCCTTGTATGCCAAGCTGTGGGCATTGATTCGTCGAATATACGTATATTTACGGCGAAATTACGGCTATACGTATATATACGTCGCCTCGACGTATAATCAACGTCGAATTGCAACCGTAAAATCGACGACATGAATAAACGCATATATAACGTCGAAAAAACATCTAACACAGTGCCTGAGGCTTTTTACTGTATGTATCGTGTGTGCCGCAAGTAGGAGTATACGGCACTCTGCACAGTGTACGAAGTAAATTATTTTCGCAGTAATTAATTTATTATATTTACTATATTTATTATACACGTGTAAATTAATTGCTGCGAAAATAATTTACTTCGTACACTGTGCAGAGTGCCGTATACTCCTAGTTGCGGCACACACGATACATACAGTAAAAAGCCTCAGGCACTGTGTTAGATGTGTTTTCGACGTTATATATGCGTTTGTTAATGTCGTCAATTTTACGGTTGCAATTCGACGTTGATTATACTTCGAGGCGACGTATATATACGTATAGCCGTAATTTCACCGTAAATATACGTATATTCGACGAATCAATGCCCACTGGGAACAAGCTCGCTTCTTTCTACCATGATGTCACCATGACCAAATCTGTCTTTAAACACCTTGCTCAGTCTCTAACGAGACTGTCAAAAATTGCTTTCGCCGATTGTATTGCAAACCGGCGGAAGCGGGATATTGGGAAAAGTTTTCAACTAGCAATAATCCCGCCTCGGCTAAACCTCACAGGCTACGATACTGCCACTGCGCAAAGCTGACGGTTGCCAGGCAACCGCGGGGATCCTATGGAAATCGTTATCAATTGTCTCATGGCATGTCGTTGCTGTAACGCTTCATATTTGTCGTCTTCTTCTAGCTTGAGGTTTTGAAGAATTTCATGACAGACAAGGGCTCCGTTGGGAACAAAGAAAGCCGTTGATTCTTTTCAGCAGCAGAAATACAACCCTTTAAATACAAGATGACAGAACAATGACGAAGGGCATGCTGGGAGGAACTCATGCACTACAGAGGAAAGGGGGCGGGCACGTACAGTTCACATTCAAGCCACAAGTACTCTTCTCGGATGTTGCACAAACAAATCCTAACGTCTTGAAAGCATTGCGGCATGTTTGTGTCCCACTTCCCGTGGCTGCAGGATGACTGACATGAACGGACAAACACAATCTGTGGCGTTTAGCGTGACATAGTCTTGCAGGCATCGTGCTGTCTCACTGCAATACTATACCGCTGGAGGAAACAGTCCATCTGGCCATGAAACTCATTTGAACGTCTAGCTACAGCAACTAACAATATCATGATTTATTCAGGATGTGTGGAATCAGCACGTCCCGGAGACAGCTTCCGAAATCGTGAGCATTCTCTGGTGGTAGGGGCGTTCAAGATGGCGCTCAGGTGGGAGGTAAAGTTTAGTGGTTGAGGATTTTTTTTTGAGTTTTTCATGACCTGAATGTTAATTTTTGCTTTTTTTGACTACAGAAAAATAAGGACTTAACACTACTTGTTTAAACTTCAGTTATAATTGAAAGAAAAAAAAACGATTTTTTTTAGGTTTAAGAATTTCGATATGAGTAACACTGGGAAAAGAAAAGAGAGTGCTGGGTCTTCGAAGGAGAAGTCTAAGAAACCTCAATCGTATATGTATAGCACTACAAGAAAATTGATGGCAACTAAAGGGAAAAGTGAAGCAGCTGGAGGGGACGTGGAAAGAGTGCTGGAGATGCGCTCGTACGCGAGCGTTCGCAGCCCAAGTGAGACTCAGCTGCCAGAGGAAGAGCCGGAGTCCCTGCCCAGCACACCTGTGAAAACCCCGGCAGCCAAGAGAGGAAGGGGCGACCTGACGCTGGAGGAGCTCCAGACCAACATCTTCAACATGATGGCACAGAGCTTGGGTGAGCTGAAGGAAATGATTCGATCTAATACAGTCGCAATCGAAAGTCTTAAAAAGTCCATGGACTGTGTGTTTAAAGAGGTTGAAGACTTAAAGAGTGAAGTAAAAGTTCTTAAACAAGTAAATACCAAACAAGAAAAGCATATTAAAGAACTTGAATTGAAAGTGAACGATGTAGATAGATACCGTCGATGATGGAATTTAAAATTATTTGGAGTTAAAGAGGAACGTGATAAGGACCTTGTTGCAACAGTGAAGGGTATCTGTAAAAGGACCCTGCCGGACCAGGAGGACGTAATATCGGCCATTGACTTTGTTCACAGGCTCGGGAGAGCGAACATGTCTGGGCAAGTGCGCCCCAGATCGATTATAATACAGTTCACCAAGAGGACGGCGAGGGACATGCTGTGGCGAGCGGCGAGGGGGAATGAGTATTTGAATGGGAACAAACTGAGGTTTGCAGAGGACCTGTCTGCCGCGGACAGGAGCACCAGGAACCAGCTGTGGCCCCAGGTTGAAGCTGCCAGAAGAGAGGGGAGGAGAGCCTACTTTGTGGGAGCGAGGGCCTTTGTGGACGGGAAGGAGATTTGCTCCCAGTGACTGCTCAGTTAATGATTATGTTTGGTTATATTTGTTATACCAGTATATACTAGTGTTTCTTTAGTGTTAGTTTGGAATGGTGTAGTTAAGTGTTAAGGACTGTTATAGTTCTGGTTCTTTGAAAAACTCAATAGTTTAGACAGTCTTAGAGTTAGTTATTTGCTTTTGTGTATGTCTTTTTCATGAATGCCAGAGGTACTCGAAATGTTGTTAAAAGAAAAACTGTGTGCTGAGTTTTATTTTTTACAGGAAACGCATGCATGTTGAAACTAAAGTTTATAAATAATTGAGAAATATTAAAGCAAGGAAAATATGATACGTGTAAAATATACAATTTGATCACATAATTACTTAATTACCTCTGGTAGTTAAATGCTTTTTTCTGCTGCGTTTTTTTTCTCTTGTACATGACTCTGATCCTCTTGTTGTATTTGTATTTGTAAATTCTGTTTAATAAAAAAAATTAAAAAAGCATTCTCTGGTGGTGTCCTGCAGGCTTCCTGTGGGTGTGCGTTGGTGGTATAGTGGTGAGCATAGCTGCCTTCCAAGCAGTTGACCCGGGTTCGATTCCCGGCCAACGCAGTGGCGAATGTTTTCAAATGCTGTCATGAGCCTTGGATTGTGACTAGCAAAGCGAAGTCTTTTGAAAGAGCTAAAGCACTGAAAAACGGAATTGAGGGAGAATCTTACAGGGGATTCTGAGCGGTGTCTGCATACACGCAGTCCGATACGGGTGCTGAAAGCTTGAGCTACTCTCAATGTCATGCTGCCTTTCCCCGGAGTAAATCTGTTACATTGAAAGAATGCTTCTGGCAGGTTCAAAAAGGGACCCTTGTTAATTGGAGAAATCAATGATTTCGAATGAATTCTGTATGCGTTAAAAGACAGCTATACACAGAAAACATGCAGGACACTGCTCATGATGTTTCCCGAGCCGAAACACAGTGCGTTTTTTCAAGCCATCTGACAAAGCCCGCCCACTGAAAACTGCAGCAGATCGTGTAAAGACGTTCAACTTTGTAACTACTGCACGCACAGGAAGCAGAATAAATTCCTCTTTTCAAACTGTCAAAGGTTTGCTTTACGAACGCCGCAGGACATTGCACAATCTCTTTTGAACAGGGACAAACGATTTCTTATGGGGCGCAGTAAGTACTGTTACTGTCACTGCTCGATACCGACGTTGGCCTACTATACCATGTTCAGCCACTGCTAGAAAATGTACGGCTCTAGCACCGGAGCAAACAACAGGAGGGCCGATGTCGAACAGGCACACGTGTCAGACATGGAGAGCAATGAGAATGGGATTCAAACCCATGCCTGCAGAGCACAATGGATTAGTAGTCCATCACCTTAACCACTCAGCCACCTTGTTGACGAAACTGGGCTGTCCGGACATGGGTTGGCGCGCTCCAGATGATCTTTTTCTTTTTTTCCCCACGTACTCGAGGGTCATTTTCCTGTTCCACATGTGATTTCAACATTTTCCTTGGGAGATGTCAAGCCAGCAAGCCACTGCTGTGGTTCAGTGGCCAGTGTGGAGTTCAGTGGCCCTGTTGTACACAGAAAGCACATTGAGCTCCTTGGACATGAAAAGTTCCAGATAAAAGCCATTTGTCATCCTTTCTCTTGGTGTCGATGTTGCTATTGTATGTAAAGGTGGCAACTTGCTCAGCGAGCAGGCGGAGCACACACCGAATGCAGATGTGTCTGAGTGGTGTGTCCAAGTGGCTGCAAAAGGACAACACTCCCGGGGTGCCGTGGCTTAGTTGGTTAAAGCGCCTGTCTAGTAAACAGGAGATCCCAGCCTACGGCTAAACTTAATCAAATGCAAGTATTCATTTCCTGTCTTTAACGCGACTTGTTTTTCTTAAAATGGATGCAACTTGCAAAACATGAAATACAAGCCTTGCTAATCAGCGCTAGCGGCTGGCAAAAAAAAGGAGTCAGCTATTTTTTTTTCTTTAACCTTAACCCTGCTAACGGAGAAGAGTTAAACGACCGAGTCTATGCAGCTTAAACGGTGCGCAAGTCGGGTTCTTAGCTGAAAGGGTGGTAAATCACGCTCACCCCAGTCCTTAATCTTTTAAAGAGGATACAAAATTGAACCTAGTCGCCACATCACATACATCCTGTTAAATGATAAAAAGGTAACATCTATCCTCGCTCCAGAGTAAATCTCACGTTGAGGGCATCTTTTTTTTCACTTTACCGTGAGTCGGGCTCGGCTGCACAGAGGAGAGAGCAGAGCAATGAGGTCACAGGGACAGGGGAGTCACACGCTGGCGGTTTGAATACGCGGAAGATCACTGAGGGATCCACAGTATGTGGACCCTCCGTTCGCCATCAGTCCACACTCCGGACTCTGAATCCTGCCATCCGAGTTAAGATCTCGGCGGAACCTGAGGCGCAGTTCCTTCTTAAAACGTAATCTGGTGAGCATTTCTAGAATCGCACTTGTATAGATGCAGCCTTTAATGTGTTGCTAGGTTAAAATTGATGACTTCTTGTATTTCAGTAGGCAACTGCCCTCTTGATTTTGGATTTAATTTCTTTATTACAGGGGCGCTTTTATGAAGACAGAGTCATGTTCAGGTACTTTGCTTGATGGAGGAAGCTCATTTCGGACTCTGTGATCTGCTCACCTGGAAAGGTCTGCTGTACTACTACAAGAGAGAAGTAGGGTCTGGAAGAAGGGACAATTTTATGATGCTTTGGAAGATAGTTTTTTTTTCTTATACTGAAAATGAAAAGTAGTTGTTTCTATATGGACTCAGTCTTTGGAATTTGTATATTTATACATTTCAGTGAACCCTCAGCCATTCCTTCTGTATTGTAATTCAATTTCTCTTTTAAAATTCCTTCCCCACTTCTAGGACCTGCAGTTGCTGAACTCCACAATGGCTTCTATTGGAAAGTCTGTGACTGAGACCAAGTAAGTGTTCATTTTTTTATGAAACCATTATTTATTTAGGAGCAATGAGCAATTCTTATATAAATGCAATAAAATCATTATGCTCAAACTATGAGAGAGAATTTTAAGGATAATTTAAGAAATCAGTCTTATTCCCCTGGTGTGCAAGATGTGCCTGAATACTTTTGATCAGCTTCCTGCTCACTTCAAGAGGGCGTGTATGAAGCACGCCACGGCAGAAGAGATCAGGTGGCCTCTCAACAGGCGAGGGAGGACATGATGAATCACCTGAAGAACGGGGTCATCGTGGATTACCACAGAATAGAGATCAAAGGACACTTTGTGGGCTTGAAATACAAAGAAAATCATGTTCTATGGGACAAGATAAATACAAAACTTAAGCTTTTATTTTAATTAGATTTATTTATAAAGCATAAGCAATCATTTATTACATTAATATATGTGAAAATAACATTTTAGTATCATACGTTTAGTATATTTAGTCCCTAATGCTGAAAGAAATGATCATAGAACATGACATCTAACCTTACCTGCTGTGTTTTTAATCCCTATTGCTCAATGCACGGTGAAAGCATTGCATACATATGTCTGACAATGAGGAATGGGCCCCTGAGACAGTCATTTGCCTGTTTCACAAATGATCGTATTTTACTAGAGATTCTGTTTGGGATTCAGATGTGCATTCGGACAGCAATCCCTTTCAAGAAATGATACGTTCTGGATGAGGTCAAAGGTGCTGGAACACTGTATTTAGGATGTGTTTGCAGAGACTGTGTGTCTCCTGCTTCAACGCAGTGAGAAATAGATGTGCTCCTGTAATTCATTGGTACATGCCCAGGGCAGTAAGCAGTCTGAGGATTTATTTCCAGACGGCATAGAGCAGTGAAGCAGTGAAGTAGTGCAACACACTGGATCATTATATTATTAGAATCTATTCTACTTAAATTATTACATTATACACAATTTGAGTTCATTTTAAAAAGTAAAAGGTAATGAAAGGAATGCATTTTCGTAAGAAAGATAATACCGATATGCATGTGATAATCTTCCTTATATCATGTAGTGCGTCATTTGGACACTTTGTGGGATTGAAATACAAAGAAAATCATGTTCTATGGTACAAGATAAATACAAAACTTAAGCTTTTATTTTAATTAGATTTGTTTATAAAGCATAAGCAATCATTTATTATATTAATATATGTGTGTAGCGGCGAGGCTTATTAATAAGGCAGAATTAAGTGTTCTGAGCCTTCCCAAATGAGGCCCCATTTCTCTGTTCATCTCTGTGGTGCAGCCATAGAGAGACTATTCATGCAGGGTGATTTAAGGTCCTAGGACAGCTCCCAAAGGGGGATGCACTTAGCTAAGCCTGGCTATCATGATCAATGGTCATCCATTGGCGCCTATCTGTCTAGGGAGTGCCAGTTGGACATCTGGACTGCATTACTAAGTGTCAGGACTAAGTGACTCATATCTCACCTTGATCAATCAATCAGGGACTGGTAGGGCCGAGTAACCCACGTGGGACTCTGATGCCCATGGAACTTTCAGCCAATCAATGAGCTGAAGTTCCTCCAGGTAAAAACAGGCAACACAGAGAGCCTGTGAGATTCAGTAAGATTCAGAAGGGAGGATTCAGAGGATTCTGTGGACAATTCTAAAGGGAATTCAAAGGAGAATTCCAGGGCAGGGCGGCCCAGGAGCAGAAGGCTCCCAAGGGCAGGACATTCTCGCAGCGCGCCTCCTGACCATCCTGAGACTCAGCCCGGACAACCACGGAACGGCCAGTGTGTCTGAGTGCCAGAACTTTCCTTTGTTCTAAGAGTCTAGAGCGGAGGTTGCCAGAGAATAACCAGAGGATCCACCCGAGGTTAGCACCAGCAGCAGGCCTCGTGAACAGGTCGGAACTGTGGACAGCTGAATCACTATTCAGAACTAGCTCTTCATCAGAAACGAACCGGTCCTCTTCCTGACTTGCTGGGACCCACAGTCATCTTTTCTCCTGTGCACAAACTTTGCTAGTTAAAGCCCACAGTGAGCATCAGCAGCGCAGCGTCGCAAGCCGCACAGCACAGCCTGGCACGGAGCCAGAGAGCGCGGATTGGACAGCAACAGCCTGCAACTGTTTCTTTGTGCCCGCAGGAAGATCTGAATCCCCAAAGATTGGATGAGTATTCAACTTCAATGCATTACAGCTCGAGAATTCAATTGTTATCCCAACCAGTTGATATCAATTTAATTCCTAAGAGTTATGTACTTGTTTGAGTATCTAATGTAGAAGTTATAACCAAGTTCATTAACGAAACGGTCTTAATGAATGATATACTGAACGTATGTCCTCTTGATATGTGTAACACTTCGTAACTGACTGAATATATATCTTTTGTATTCTGATAACCCTCTCGATAAGATCTGTTAGGTTTACATGCATATTTTATGTATTAATAAATGTATCCTCGTGTATTAGTACCTGTGTGTGCGCGTTGTTTGAGTTATGTCACATGGTTGGATTCTAAAGCCATCAAAAGAATCAACTTTGTGATTTACTGCTACAATTAATAATTGTCTCAGTAAATGCCCAAACCCTACAGAACTGGTGCCTTCAGAGAGCCACTACATTTAATTTTGCTATGGCAACATTACATATTTGGCGTCCCTGAGCCGGTTTTCTTACATGTGAAAATAACATTTTAGCATCATATTATTACATACAGGTCTCTAGCTTCAACACAGTGATATATATATATACTCAGTGATTTATTGGTACATGCCCAGGTCAATAATCAGAATGAGGATTTATTTCCAGACGGGCTACAGGTAGTGTTGTGAAATACTTCAACACACTGGATCGCAGATTTAGACCCCCTGCACTCTTACTCCTTAAAAACCAAAGAAATGAAGATATGTAGCAATCACATTGCAACAGGGCTGACAGTGACTTAATGCTTATACTAGTGGACTTCTGGTACCTTTAGGGTACGGTGTTCCCTGAAGGGCTCTCAAACCCCGCATTTCAGATGCCTAGCTGTTTCGCTGATGTGTTGCACCTCAGAATCACTTTTAAACCTTACCTCTGGTATCTTTAATCCCTATTGCTCAACGCATGGTGAAAGTATTGCATAAATGTGTCTGAAAATGAGCAATGGGCACCTGAGAGACTCATTTGCCTGTTTCACAAATGATCATATTTGACTAGAGATTCTGTTTGGGATTCAGTTGTGCATTCTGACAGCAATCGCTTTCAAAAAACGATACATTCTGGATGAGGTCAAGGTGCAGGAACACTGTATTTAGGATGTGTTTGCACTTATTCTGTGTCTCTAGCTTCAACACAGCGATATATGTATATGCTCACTGATTTTTTGGTACATGCCCAGGGCAATAATCATTATGAGGATTTATTTCCTGATGTGCTAGGGGTAGTGTTGTGAAATACTTCAACACACTGGATCGCAGGTTTAAACCGCCTGCACTCTTACTCCTTAAAAACCAACAAATGCAGATATGTAGCAATCATATTGTAGCTGACACTCATTTGCCTGTTTCACAAATGATCATATTTTACTAGAGATTCTGTTTGGGATCCGGATGTGCATTCTGACAGCAATCTCCTTATCGCGGCTTTGCCCTTCTTGCCTCTTTGGACAATATCTCCATCTTGTGGTCGTTATTGGTAATGTAGATAGATAGATAGATACTTTATTGATCCCGTGAGGGAAATTGCAGTGCAACAGCAGCTTAACACACACAACACAGCCACAGTGTAACGAATTATATACTAATAGTACAATACATACAATACAATACAAGAGTTACTCACAGTCCGGACACACAAGAGGAAACTAGAACAGAACAGTACACAGAAAATCGTATCACACGTATGAATATAAATATAGATGTAACCATAGATATAAATATAAATATAAATGTATTGCACAGGTCCCTGGCATATATTGCACAAAAGTGGTTGTAAGCGGGAAAAAGAAAAAGAAAAAGAAAGAGAACAGATGTAGCAGTATATGTGTATATGCGTTTAGTCCAGAAACAGGTCACTGTCGCTGTTGCCTCTGCCAAGACGCAAGGTGGATGCGTTGTACAGTCTTATGGCAGACGGCAAGAATGACCTCCTGTAGCGCTCCCTGTCGCACCGTGGGTGAATCAGTCTATTGCTGAACGTGCTCTTCATTCCTGCAAGCCTGTCATAGAGGGGATGGGAGAAGTTGTCCATGATGGCCTCCAGTTTGGACATCATTCTCCTCTCAGCCACTACCTCCAAGGGGTCCAGGTCAGACCCAATGACAGAGCTCGCTCTCCTGATGAGCTTGTTCAGCCTTTTGGAATCTACTGCTCTAATCCCAGAGCCCCAGCACACCACTGCGTAGAAAATGGCACTCGCTACCACCGACTGATAAAACATGTGTAGCATCTTACTACACACATTGAAGGACCTGAGCCTCCTCAAGAAGTAAAGTCGGCTCTGTCCGTTCTTATAGATGGCCTCGATGTTCTTAGACCATTCCAGTCTATCGTCGATGTGCACTCCCAGGTACTTGTACGAGTCCACCATCTCCACGCCACTCCCATGGATGTAGACAGGAGTAGGTTTGACCTTCTTCCTCCTGAAATCTACCACCAGTTCCTTTGTCTTTGTAACATTCAGTTCCAAGTGGTTCACCCCTCCACATGTCTAGACAACATCTCCATCTTGTGGTCGTTGTTGGTAATCTCTTCTTATGCCCTTTTTTATTTTAATTCTCTATTAGTTGATTCTAGAATCTCTACAATGGAGATGAAAACATCAGTTTTATAGCAGACAATATGACATTATTTATAGTCCAATTAGAAACTTATTACCCTGTTTTTAACATAATAACAAATTAAAATTGATTAAAACTAAGTTTGGAACACCAGGGAACATAACAAATGATTTTTAGGAAAACCATGAAGTTCTCTGTGTCCAATGCCTGCAAGGGGAGAAAGCTAGAATCCTTAGATTTTTTCAAAATTTGAAAATAAACATCATATAACAACAGCTTTCATTCCTAGGAGTGAAAAATAACCATTTTTGAAGACATAGTAGTTTCTAAAACACTACAATAAAGTTAAAAACATCAGTTTTATATTACATTATTTTTAGTAAAATTAGTCATTTTTTGCACTATTTTTAATAAAATATCTAATTAAAAGTGATTAAAATTAAGTTTGGAACAACAAGGAACACAAAAAAAAAGATTTTTAGGAAAACCATGAGGTCCTCTGTGCCCGATGCCTGCAAGGGGAGAAAGCTAGAATCCTAAAAAAAAGTTATCAATTCTAGAGCCTAAGAGGAAAACAAGACAAATGTATATCTCCAAATAATTTTATGTGCTTCAGAAGAGCCCAGGAAAGTTTTTTGCATACATGAAACCACGCCCGTTTGCACATAAGCAGACATGGTTGCACACACGACTGCATGAAAGCACACGTGCATGCGAAGTCATCCTGTTAAGCATTTGAAAAGCCGCACCACGGCGCACTTGAAATAGCTCTTACATTAGTGGTCGACACAGGAATCGCCTTTTTATTTACGCTCTTACCAACGCGATGGAAAGCAAAACAAAGCAAAGCAGAGCAAAACAAAACGAACAAACGCAAAACCCTCACGTCCCGCACTTGCATATAACGCCGTTACGTGCCCAAGCGGTATTGTACGTCATCCTAGCACTGCACCCCGGGGCGTACGGTATATGGGAATGAGCACACGCCACGAATCGTCTGAAATCACTCCCTACAGCTGTAAGGCGCCTTGAAGCGTGCACCCCCAACATTCTTCTTTGCGCATCTGTGAAAGGTAAACTCTTGAGCAAACTCTGAACCAGCTCTAAGGAAACTAATCCGATTAGACGTTACTTTGACTCATCCTTTAACAGTTTTCAGTCTCTGTCTTTAAACACCTTGCTCAGTCACATTCAAGCCACAAGTACTCTTCTCGGATGTTGCACAAACAAATCCTAATGTCTTGAAAGCATTGCAGCATGTTTGTGTCCCACTTCCCGTGGCTGCAGGACGACTGACACGATCGGACAAACACAATCTGTGGCGTTTAGCGTGACATAGTCTTGCAGGCATCGTGCTGTCTTACTGCAATACTATACCACTTGAGGAAACAGTTCATCTGGCCATGAAACTCATTTGAACGTCTAGCTACAGCAACTAACAATAACATGATTTATTCAGGATGTGTGGAACCAGCACGTCCCGGAGACAGCTTCTGAAATCGTGAGCATTCTCTGGTGGTGTCCTGGAGGGCTCCCCGGGCATGTGTTGGTGGTATAGTGGTGAGCATAGCTACCTTCCAAGCAGTTGACCTGGGTTCGATTCCCGGCCAACGCAGTGGCAAGTGTTTTCAAATGCTGTCACAAGCCTTGGATTGTGACTAGCAAAGCAAAGCCTTTTGAAAGAGCTAAAGCACTGCAAAACGGAATTGAAGGAGAATCTTACAGGGGATTCTGAGCGGTGTCTAAATAAATAAATTCACAGCGTCCGCGGATGGCATTTTGCAGCTGGAAGTAGATGTCGACGCTTTTTGCACACAGCACCAAAAAAGCGTCTTTTTTGAAGGTACAGGCATTGAGCATTGGTGGTTCATTGTTAGAACTCTCGCCTGCCACGCAGGAGGCTTGGTTTCGATTCCTGGCCAATGCAGTGGCTTTTGCAGCGAGCTGCTCCATCACTTGCATCCCAACTTTTGCAACTCGCAACTGAAAACCCACTGAAGCTAAGCAGGTGTGAGCCAGGTCAGTACCTGGATGAGGGTGAGCTACAGGGAAAAACAAAGCTTCCAGCTGGAAGTGGTGTTAATGGGGCCAGCAGGGAGGCGCTCACCCTGAGGTCTGTGCGGGTCCCAATCTCCCAATATAGTGACGGAGAAGCTGTGTTGTAAAAGGGCGCTGTCTTTTGGATGAGATGTAAAACCGAGGTCATAGTGCTCTGTGGTCATTAAAAATGACAACCAAAACCTTTGACAAAAGCTCTTGGTAATTGATGGTCTTCAATAATGTTTCTCCTTTAGGTACATTTAAAATCAGCTGAATAATGCTGTGAAACCATGAAACTGCATGAGAAAGCCCGTACACTGAATTACACGGCTTTCTATTCAAAGGAGGACAAAAGAAATTCCCTGAGTTCGATTTTTTGCAGCACAGAGAGGGGCACTGTCACGAGGCCGGTTAGCTCAGTTGGTTAGAGCGTGGTGCTAATAACGCCAAGGTCGCGGGTTCGAGCCCCGTACGGGCCGTGTCCTTTTCTCCTCTCTTACCAAAGCTGTTAGGTTCCTTTCCGTGGTGAGATGGGTTGTCCTGCAACGCTGCCACACAGTGCCGACAGACAAGAGTGTTGCGGGAGAAGAGAAAAGTGTTTGAAGATTTAAGAGTGTCTTAGGTGGAGCCAAAATCAAGTGTCACAAATGCAAGTGGGAAGATTTCCAATGTTTAATATGGTCAAAATAAGCGGAACTTACCAGCTGGTCCGGCACAGTCTTCCATGCTTTTGTCATATACTGTAAAGTGGTGTCGAACTGGGTGTCGAACTGGAGCCTCACCATTTGCATATGTGAGGCTCCAGTTATACATCGATTGTCACATTAAATGACAAAAATGAAGAGAGTTAAAGCAGCTGGAGAGGTTTTCTTACAACTTTTGAGCTGACACAGTTTTGGAAAATGTTTCCTTCACGCTGCACTGTACAACATAGGCAGCCAAGAGTCTCCAAAACAAAACAGAATGGACAGATAGGAGAAAATTCCCACTCGTCCTGAAGTTCCCAAAATCCAGCACTGAGCGTAAACAAAGTGTCTAAGTAGCGTGGGAATGTTAAACCTAACCCTAGCTGGAGTTTGAGCAATCCAGCACTGAGAGTAAAAAGATGAGTCAAAGTAACGTCTAATCAGATTAGTTTCCTTAGAGCTGGTTCAGAGTTTGCTCAAGAGTTTACCTTTCACAGATGCGCAAAGAAGAATGTTGGGGGTGCACGCTTCAAGGCGCCTTACAGCTGTAGGGAGTGATTCGAGACGATTCGTGGCGTGTGCTCGTTCCCATATACCTTACGCCCCGGGGTGCAGTGCTAGGATGACGTACAATACCGCTTGGGCACGTAACGGCGTTATATGCAAGTGCAGGACGTGAGGGTTTTCGTTTGTTCGTTTTGTTTTGCTCTGCTTTGCTTTGTTTTGCTTTCCATCGCGTTGGTAAGAGCGTAAATAAAAAGGCGATTCCTGCGTCTACCACTAATGTAAGAGCTATTTCAAGTGCGGCGTGGTGCGGCTTTTCAAATGCTCAACAGGATGATTTTGCATGCACGCGTGCTTTCATGCAGTCGTGTGTGCAACCATGTCTGCTTACGTGCAAACGGGCGTGGTTTCATGTATGCAAAAAACATTCCTGGGCTCTTCTGAAGCACATAAAATTATTTGGAGATATACATTTGTCTTAGTTTCCTCTTAGGCTCTAGAATTGATAACTTTTTTTTCATTTTTGGCATTTTTCATCATTTTCCAGAAAGTGGTTGCAAGCCCGATATCATGCGAAGAAACTTCAGGATTCGGGGATCAGTCAATGGATTTTCTTCAAAGTTGGATTTTTGCACTCTGTGGACCAAGAGATGTTGTTCTATAATGTTTTTTTTTTTCAAATTTAAAAATATCATTTTTTCATGGAGCTTTGAATGGGATGGATTCACCCTCCTTTAGCTAGGACAGAGCTCCAGGAGCCTGGGTAGGATTCTAGCTTTCTCCCCTTGCAGGCACCTGGCACAGAAGACAATATTTTTTTCCTTAAAATCTTTTTTTTTGTGTTCCTTGTTGTTCCAAACTTAATTTTAATCACTTTTAATTAGAGATTTTATTAAAAATAGTGCAATAAATGACTAATTTCACAAAAATTAATGTAATATAAAACGGATGTTTTCAACTTTATTGTAGTGTTTTAGAAACTAATATGTCTTCAAAAATGGTTGTTTTTCACTCCTATGAATGAAAACTGTTGTTATATGATGGTTTTTTTTTCAAATTTTAAATGATCATTTTTTCATGGAGCTTTGAAGGGGATGGATTCACCCTCCTTTAGCCAGGACAGAGCTCCAGGAGCCTGGGTAGGATTCTAGCTTTCTCCCCTTGCAGGCACCTGGCACAGAAGACATCATTTTTTTCCTTAAAATCTTTTTTTTTTGTGTTCCTTGTTGCTCCAAACTTAATTCTATTCACTTTTAATTAGAGATTATATTAAAAATAGTGCAATAAATGACTAATTTCACTAAAAATACTAAAAGTAATATAAAACGGATGTTTTTAACTTTATTGTAGTGTTTTAGAAACTAATATGTCTTCAAAAATTGTTATTTTTCACTCCTAGGAATGAAAGCTGTTGTTATATGATGTTTATTTTCAAATTTTGAAAAAGCAAAGGATTCTAGCTTTCTCCCCTTGCAGGCATCGGACACAGAGAACCTCATGGTTTTCCTAAAAATCATTTTTTATGTTCCCTGGTGTTCCAAACTTAGTTTTAATCAATTTTAATTTGTTATGTTACAAACAGGGTAATAAAGTCTTAATTGGACTATAACTAATGTCATATTGTCTGCTACAAAACTGATATTTTCAGCTCTATTGTAGAGATTCTAGAATCAACTAATAAAGAATTGAAATAAAAAAAGGGCATAAGAAGACATTACCAACAACGACCACAAGATGGAGATATTTTCCAAAGAGGCAAGAGGGGCAAAGCTGCAATAAGGTAATATCATTTTTTGAAAGAGATTGTTGTCAGAATGCACATCCGTATCCCAAACAGAATCTCTAGTAAAATATGATCATTTGTGAAACAGGCAAATGAGTGTCAGCTACAATATGATTGCTACATATCTGCATTTGTTGGTATTTAAGGAGTAAGAGTGCAGGTTTAAACCTGCGATCCAGTGTGTTGAAGAATTTCACAACACTACCTCTAGCACATATGGAAATAAATCCTCATAATGATTATTGCCCTGGGCATGTACCAAAAAATCAGTGAGCATATATATATATATCACTGGGTTGAAGCTAGAAACACAGAATAACTGCAAACACATCCTAAATACAGTGTTCCAGCACCTTTGACCTCATCCAGAACGTATCATTTCTTGAAAAGGATTGCTGTCCGAATGCACATCTGAATCCCAAACAGAATCTCTAGTAAAATACGATCATTTGTGAAACAGGCAAATGACTGTCTCAGGGGCCCATTTCTCATTGTCAGACACATGTATGCAATGCTTTCACTGTGCATTGAGCAATAGGGATCAAAAACACCGCAGGTAAGGTTAGAAGTCATGTTCTATGATCATTTCTTTCAGCATTAGGGACTAAATATACTAAACGTATGATGCTAAAATGTTATTTTTACATATATTAATGTAATAAATGATTGCTTATGCTTTATAAACAAATCTAATTATAATAAAAGCTTAAGTTTTGTATTTATCTTGTACCATAGAACATGATTTTCTTTGTATTTCAAGCCCACAAAGTGTCCAAATGATGCACCTTTGATGCTCCAAATGATCTTTTTCTTTTTTTTCCCTCGTACTCGAGGGTCAATTTCCTGTTCCACACGTGATTTCAACATTTTCCTTGGGAGATGTCAAGCCAGCAAGCCACTGCTGTGGTTCAGTGGCCAGCGTGGAGTTCAGTGGCCCTGTTGTACACAGAAAGCACATTGAGCTCCTTGGACATGAAAAGTTCCAGATAAAAGCCATTTGTCATCCTTTCTCTTGGTGTCGATGTTGCTATTGTATGTAAAGGTGGCAACTTGCTCAGCGAGCAGGCGGAGCACACACCGAATGCAGATGTGTCTGAGTGGTGTGTCCAAGTGGCTGCAAAAGGACAGCACTCCTGGGGCGCTGTGGCTTAGTTGGTTAAAGCGCCTGTCTAGTAAACAGGAAGCCCTGGGTCTGAATCCCAGTGGATAACCGCCTACGGCTAGACTTAATTAAATGCAAGTATTCATTTCCTGTCTTTAACGCGACTTGTTTTTCTTAAAATTGATGGAATTTGCAAAACATGAAATACAAACATTGCTAATCAGCGCTAGCGGCTGGCAAAAAAAAAGAAGTCAGCAATGTTTTTTTTCTTTAACCTTAACCCTGCTAATGGAGAAGAGTTAAACGACCGAGTCTATGCAGCTTAAACGGTGCTCATGTCGGGTTCTTAGCTGAAAGGGTGGTAAATCACGCTCACCCCAGTCCTTAATCTTTTAAAGAGGATACAAAATTGAACCTAGTCGCCACATCACATACATCCTGTTCAACGATAAAAAGGTGACATCTATCCTCGATCCAGAGTAAATCCCACGTTGAGGGCATCTTTTTTTTCACTTTACCGTGAATCGGGCTCGGCTGCACAGAGGAGAGAGCAGAGCAATGAGGTCACGGGGACAGGGGAGTCACACGCTGGTGGTTTAAACACGCGGAAGAAAACTGAGGGATCCACATTATGTGGACCCTCCGTGCGCCATCAGTCCACACTCTGGACTCTGAATCCTGCCATCCAAGTTAAGATCTCGGCGGAACCTGAGGCGCAGTTCCTTCTTAAAACGTAATCTGGTGAGCATTTCTAGAATCGTACTTGTATAGATGCAGCCTTTAATGTGTTGCTAGGTTAAAATTGATGACTTCTTGAACTTCAGTAGGCAACTGCCCTCTTGATTTCGGATTTAATTTCTTTATTACAGGGGCGCTTTTATGAAGACAGAGTCATGTTCAGGTACTTTGCTTGATGGAGGAAGCATGTTTCGGACTCTGTGATCTGCTCACCTGGAAAGGTCTGCTGTACTACTACAAGAGAGAAGTAGAGTCTGGAAGAATGGACAATTTTATGATGCTTTGGAAGATAATGTTTTTTTTTTCTTTGAAATCGAAATGAATCAGAATATCAGTGCAAAAGACAAACTCTTGGTTTGGTTTAAAGAGATATGGTTTTAAAACAGACAAGATGTAGAAAACAGGTGTTTCTCACTTTTGGAAAAGAATGGACCGGGGGTAATATTTTACTAGTTGCAGTGCTGATCTCACTGGGTTACAGTCCTGCAGTGTCACACCAGGGCCAGTGGCGCAATGGATAACGCGTCTGACTACGGATCAGGAGATTGCAGGTTCGACGCCTACCTGGCTCGGGTCGTTTTTAAACGCATCGGGCAACTCCCTACGTAGTCTGTGCTACTTACTGCATTGTAATCGTACCCAGTAAGAGATTTCCTTCATGTAAATGAACTGCACCTGACAGCTTTAGAAAAACACCTGGGCTCAGTACGGTGCTGAGAGCTCAGCGTTGCTGTTCTAATTAGCACGCACTGCATCGGCTATGAGCCCGAACCTTTCAATTATTCCGATCAGTAAGTCAACACGTAGTCCACATGAACGGTAGAAATATTCTCTTGTCTGTCTCTTGTTTGTATAGAACTGAATGTCCCTGACAATGTACTGTTAGTTTTAATTGAAGAACGGCATTTGTGTTCAAATATACCAGACAAGTTTACGTAACTGCTCATGCGACACTCAGTTGTAATTAGTCAAGAAATAAAGTCGAACAACAGCTGCGGGTTTGATTCTGAACGTATGAGATTGCAGCGCCTTTTACTTTCATTGACAAATGATAGAGATTCGAAGAGAGATCCTTCAGACCAGCAAGCAAACCCACGGCTATTTCGGTTTTCTATCTAGGCAACGTTGGTGTCTGCAATAGCATACATGAAAGCGTGATGCAATTTCTGTGGCTACATTTGTTGCACGTCATGCACAGTAAGAGTGTTTCTAACACCAAATAAAAAGTCAACAATTAGCGATCACGCCTTCTCCTCAGTTAACCCACTGAAACCCTTGCTGTTAACAGTTCTTTACTGCGTGCTTTACCAGCACCTACATATCGTGTCGGTTCTTTCAGCTTTATTCATTAGGTTTTCAAAGGCATAAGTAGAGCACCAGAGGTGCGAACGCAGAATGCGTGGTTATCTGAAGAATTGATTTCCACGGCAGCGGGTCCAAACGATTTCGCGTTTTTATAGTACCAGGAAAGGAGAAGCGGCACTTCGCCTCTGCCGCGCAGGCACAAGGCGACGTGCGGCAGACGCCGGAGTCGGTAGGTTTCGAACCTGCGCGGGGAAGCCCCAACGCATTTCGAGCCCATCGCCTTAACCACTCGAGCACGACAAATGCGAGCTCAATGCCGCCGCATTCCTCCTATAATCAAACACGGACTGCGAGGTGGCTGCGGAAACCTTTTTAAAGTTGGTCTTCGTTAAAAAAAATACCTTTCCAAGATTCGTGCCGGCAGACAGACACGCCTCAGAGGGTTTAAGGCTGGCTTCACGTTCAAATGGTAAAGTCCCCCAGTCCGGATGTCAAAATGCAACTTTGGCAGACAGAAAAAACATCAACAAACCAAAAATGTGGACAAGGATTTTACAAGCTGCACCACACTGCACTTTCAAAAGTATTTACATTCGTGTTAGACGCAGGAATTGCCTTTGATTTGCGCGCTTACGAACGCCATGGAAAACGAAACAAAACTAAAGCCCTCAGCTCCTGCACTTGATTATAATCCCGTTACGTGTCGAAGCAGGAATTTACGTCATCCTACCACTGCAACACGGGGAATAGAGGGAAATGAGCACAAGCTACGAATTGTCTCTAATCAGTCCCTACAGTTGTAAGACGCCTGGAAGCGTGCACCCCCATCATTAATCTTTGCGCATCTGTGCAAGGTAAACTCTGGAGCAGTCTCTGAAACGGCTCAAAGGAAACACGTGATTGATTCCATGTGCATCTGGGGTTCATTTCTTATTTACATTTAATTCAAGGGAAAGGCTTGGGTCAGTTTCAGACGGCCTCCAACAGCGAGATTCAAGCGCCCCACCTTCAGCCCAATCTGCGCCGCCAGAACGCCAACGGCTCCTCTGGTCTCCGGGGTGCGGTTGTGACCCCGTAACCTAAAGTGTTGGTGGCAGACAAATGGAGACTAACAGGTGATGTCCTAGGACATGACTACATTGTGACACTCGGTGGGGATGGTGACCATTGCTTGGAAAAGAGTGCGAGGCCCCTTTAGAAAAACATTTTGTTAACAGGCATTCTGCCTCAGCCTAAACACCTATAGCTTGCAAAGCGCATGCTATTAGACAGGCACCTCTGCAAGACCTTAAGAGTCTCTTAAACTAGTGATAGTAAGGTGTTCCCAATGGGCGATGTTTGGCTTTCAAATCATCTCTCTGTGGAAGCGCCGCGATGCAGCTGTTTAAGGCTTAGAAGCAGCTGACTGTTTCACTACCTAGCTGATTACTGTCAGTCAGGGAGCTCAGAGGTGAAAAGCCTGTCTGAGAGACAATTCGCCGTCGATCAGTTCAATATGTTCCGTACCAACTCGGCGCACCTGAGATCATCTTGGTAGCTGTGTAGCTCAGATGAGTGAGAGCGTGTGTGTGTGTGTACCACCGTGATTGGATGCCGGTCCTTCTCAGGTCACAGTAAACCTTCTGCTGCCTAGCTTTCCCCAGTGTGCCCCAGTGGCCTAATGGATAAGGCACTGGCTTCCTAAGCCAGGGATTGTGGGTTCGAGTCCCATCTGGGGTGCTCCTGTCCCATTTTGAGCGTACAAATGTCCTTGTGATTTGCAAAGCTGCAACCCCACCTTACTCAGTGAGCATCTCTGCTTTTCTCTCACATACAGTTGGGAGAAAAACTTTTGTAAACAGCCCTTCGGAATGATGTGGATTTCTGCATGAATGGCTCCTAACATGTGATCTTATCTTTATCTAAGTCATAATAATTAATAAAGAGAGTCTGATTTAACAAACAACACACGCCCAACATTTGACATTGCTGTTTCTTTATTGACCAAATGGTTTAAACAATCAAGGTCATTGATGGAAAAAGTACGTGAACCCTTATATTAAGGAGCTAGTGGAACCTCCTTTATGACAAAAACCTCAACCCCTACTTTCTGTAGCGGCTGGTCAGACCTGAGCAGCGGTTAGGAGGTATTTTGGCCTATTCCTCTATGAAAAACTGTTTCAGTCATGTATATTTTTGGGATGTCTTGCGCTGAACGGCCTGCTTCAGATCACGCCACAGTACTTCAATGGGATTGGGGTCAGGACTCTTACTTGGCCATCCCAAAATACGGAATTTCTTCTGTTTCAGCCACTCTGTTGTTGATGTACTCCTTTGTTTTTGTCATGCTGCATGACCCAGCGTCTTTCGAGTTTTAGATCACAGGCAGACACCCTGACATTCTGCTGTAGATTTTCCTGATACATCTTGGAATTCATCGGTCCCTCGATGATTGCAAGCCGCACAGCCTCCGCCATGCTTCCCAGGTGGGATGAGGTTTTGGAGTTGGTATGCAGTGTTTTGTTATCTCCAAACATAACGCTGTGCACATTTACCAACAAGTTCAACTTTTGTCACGTCTGTCCACAGAACATTGTTCCAGGAGTTGCTGTGGAACATCCATGTGGTCTTTAGCAAACTTGAGAGGGGCAGTGGTGGTTTTTTTGGGGGGGAGAGCAGTGGTTTCCTCCATGGTGACCTCGCATGATCACCACTCCTGTTCAGATTTCTTCTTATGGTGGACTCATAAACACAGACATAAGACAAAGTCAACCACCTGTTCGCTAGATCCCATCCCCACTCAGCTAGTCAAAGATTCCCTCGAAGGACTGGCAGGACCTATAATTAGTATGATGAATGCATTGCTTGCGTCAGGCGTTGTACCTGATCAATTTAAGGTAGCGGTTGTTAGACCGCTCCTTAAGAAGTCAAATTTGGATCCACAAGTTCTTAACAACTACAGGCCTGTCTCAAAGGTCCCATTTCAATCTAAAAGTCTTGGGAGAATAGTTGTTGCCCAACGTCAATCGTATCTGGATTCAAATAATATACTTGAGAAATTTCAGTCTGGTTTCTGAAACTGCATTAACAAGAGTCGTAAATGATATTCTCTTAGCTACTGATGCGGGGAATGCAACAGTGCTTGTGCTTCTAGATCTTAGAGCTGCCTTTGACACGGTTGACCTCTCTGTTTTGTTACACAGGCTTGAGTTTGAGGTTGGCTTATCTGGAACCGTCCTTCAGTGGTTTACTTCACATTTTACTCATCGTTTTCATTATGTTCAAATATCTAATAATTGTACTGCTTCATCAATGTCACCAGTTCAATTTGGGGTACCAGAAGATCAGTGCTGGGACCAATATTGCTCTCTCTCTCTACATGCTGCTGCTAGGTAGGATAATCCGAAAAAATAATATGAACTTTCATTCATATGCTGATTGCACTCAAATAAACATTTTGTTTACACCAAACGACAGCTCTTCTATTATCACTTTAGTTAAATGCATTAATGAAGGAAATACTTGGATGTGTGAAAACTTTTTGTTACTCAACTCTGAGAAAACTGAGGATCTGTTGATCGGAGGCAACAATACTGATAGGACTACTATAACTTCAGCACTTAACTCAGAGGATTTAAACATTTGCCTCAAAGAGACAGCACGTTACCTAGGCGGCATATTAGACACAAGGTTCTTAACAACTTGCATTGTTAAGTGCCTTGGGAAGCCCTTGTTGTGAAAGGCGCTATATAGAAATACATTGATTTGAACTGAATTGACAATGTAAAATGTTGTGTGTGTTGTTTGTTAAACAAGACTGTCTTTATTTATAAAAAAATAAAAGGAATTTGCTAGGAATGCAAACGTTAGGTTGCGCTTCTTCATGCTGCATCGTCGGCATGAGTGGAGCTTTTTAAACGTCTGTACTTACTGCGCCCCATAAGAAATCGTTTGTCCCCGTTCAAAAGCGATTGTGCGATGTCCTGCAGTGTTCGCAAAGCAAACCTTTGACAGTTTGAAAAGAGGAATTTATTCTGCTTCCTGTGCGTGCGTGCAGTAGTTACAAAGTTGAACGTCTTTACATGATCTGCTGCAGTTTTCAGTGGGAGGGCTTTGTCAGATGGCTTGGAAAAACGCACTGTGTTTCGGCTCGGGAAACATCATGAGAAGTGTCCTGCATGTTTTCTGTGTATAGCTGTCTTTTAACGCATACAGAATTCATTCGAAATCATTGGATTCTCCAATTAACAAGGGTCCCTTAAAGGATGAGTCAAAGTAACGTCTAATCGGATTAGTTTCCTTAGAGCTGGTTCAGAGTTTGCTCAAGAGTTTACCTTTCACAGATGCGCAAAGAAGAATGTTGGGGGTGCACGCTTCAAGGTGCCTTACAGCTGTAGGGAGTGATTCGAGACGATTCGTGGCGTGTGCTCGTTCCCATATACCATACGCCCCGGGGTGCAGTGCTAGGATGACGTACAATACCGCTTGGGCACGTAACGGCGTTATATGCAAGTGCGGGACGTGAGGGTTTTCGTTTGTTCGTTTTGTTTTGCTCTGCTTTGCTTTGTTTCATGGTCAAGAGGCGTAAGGTAAGTCGTAATCCAGGGAGAACACTGGTGGCAAACAGTCCGAGGTGAGAGGCGAGGTCCAAAGTCGAAAAGGCAGAAGGGGAGTCCAATATCCAGAATAAACGAGGTAATGGAAAAAACGCCAGGTAGAGCTCTCAAGGAGTAGACTCAATACCAGCGGGAAGCAGGTAAAGATGGTAAAAATAGCACTGCGTACCGCACGGTGGAGTGTGTGCAGGTGGGTTAACTCGTGCGGCGGCGTTTGTTAATAATCACCCACTGCTGGTGCTGATTAGATCGCTTAAGAGTTGGTCTTAACTGCCTGGCGGTCATGACAAGCTCCTCTTTAAGCTGTGGTTTAGTTTTGCATTCATGTGTTTCTAGAGCAGTTATTTATGGGGGTGGGTGGGTCTTTCACAGAGGCTCAGGACAAATCCCCTGCATGAAAGTCTACTGTGTGCGTTCAAACAGGTCAAGAGCCAGGCAGGAGGACAATGGACAGAAGCAGCAACGAACTAAAAATAAAAGAACGAATATGAAAAAGCCACCATCTTTTTCTTTTTGACATTTTCCGACTTTCATGCAAGCCAGGACAAAGTTGCTCGTAGCTACTTGTGGATTCAAATACTCTATCGAGTGCTTTGATGAGTTTTTGCAATTTGATTGTCGTCCTGTCAGCCTGTTTCTGTTTTTTTTTCAATCTAGTGATGGAAAGTAAGAGGGAAATGATGGAGCAATCAATAACCGCTCCGGAAAAATGGCAGAAAGAAATGGCCCGTCACTAAGGACATTTGTGAAGCAGAGGAGTGACATCACCACAAAGGCGACTTATTCTGCTGATCGTTTTGGTGAATAATGATTGAGGCGCGTTAAGAGAAAGGTAGCTGCGTCAGCATGCTTAGGCTGCAAAGGATAAAGCAAAGGTTTACTCCATGCTGAAAAGAGAAGAAAAGAAGCACAACGTTTCGGCTGTGGAGCCTTCTGCTCCATCTTCTTTAGCGATGGTGATGATGTTTACATTGGAAAAACTGAGACATGCATACTGGAGGGGCTTGAACCACCAACTTTTCAGTTAACAGCCAAATGTACTAACCGATTGCACCACAGAGTCTGACGGTCTTTTGTGCTCCCTACATTTGCAGGTTTATGGTCAAAGAAAACAATCGTTTGCGCTTCTTGTAGCCAGCAATATTTTTTCACTGACAACCAAGAAATTGATTTCATCTTTCACAAAATGTATGGATTTCTTCAAAAACAAGTTATTCCAGAAAGGAAATGAATTCTTGCATTAAACTGAACAAAGCTGTACATGTTTGTCTGAAATGATACATTTGGCACAACAAGACACGGAGAGAGGCACCGCTGGTATTCAGACCCAGGATCGCCTGCTTACTAGGCAGGCACTTTAAGCCACTAGGGAGCACCGCACTTTTACAGACACTTGGACACATCTGCGCTCGGTGTGCACTTAACATAATCTCTGAGCCCGTTGCCTCTTTCCCGTTTAATAGCAGAACTGACGCCAAGAGAAATGATGAGAAATGGCATTTATCGGGCACTTTTCATGTCCAAGGAGCTCAATGCCCTTGACACCTCCCCAAGGCGACGGAGCTGTGCATTCTTTGGCGACACCATTTTTTCTTTTGTTTAATTTCTATACTTATTGGTAGAATAAAAACGATATGTCATGTACTGTAAGGTAAATGTCTCTGTAACGCTGCTCTGTAGAGGTGAAAAGGATCCGATGCAGATGCAGGAGTCGCAGGGAGGTAAGTAAACGTACCGAGCAAATCCAGGAGCTGAGCCGTAGTCCGAAGGCGAAGGTAAGTCGAGATCCGGTAAAGGCACTGGTGGCGAACAATCCAAAACGTGAGACAGAATCGTAGTCGAAAGGAGAGCTTCAGGGTCAAATCCAAAACAGGCAATGATAGCAAACAAACCAAAGGGCGAGACGAGATCCGAAGTCCGAAGGCAAAAGGTGCAGGCAGAATTCCAGGAAGGCAAAAGAGGGGTGAGAACGCTAGGCTGAGCAACAAGAAGAGAACTCAATACCGAGCAACGGGAATCAGGTGCGAATGGTATAAATAACCCGGCGTGCCGCACGGTAGAGCAATTGCAGGTGTGTTAACTCGTGCGGCGGCGCTTGTTAGTAGTAATCCGCTGCTGGTGCTGATTGGCTCGCTTACGTGTTGATCTCCGCTGGCTGGTGGTCGTGACAGTACCCCCCCCTTCACGGGCGGCTCCCGACGCCCGAGACGGCCGATTAGGATAGTCCCTGTGAAAGTCACTGATTAGTGTAGGGTCCAAAATATCCTTCTCTGGAACCCAAGATCTCTCCTCGGCACCAAAACCTTCCCAGTCGACAAAATACTGCAGGGTACCGCGGTTCCATCTGGAGTCAATGATCTTGTGGACCGTATAAGCCGGGCGCCCCTGAATGCGACGAGGAGGTGGCGGGCGATGTTGGGGAGCCGCAAGGGGCGAGCGGTAAACAGGTTTCAGGAGGGAGACATGAAATGAGGGGTGGATTCTGAGGGTAGGGGGGAGAGCAAGACGGAAGGTAACCGGGGTGATCCGGGAACGAATCCGGAAGGGACCAATATATCTAGGCCCAAGCTTTTTGGAAGGCTGATGTATAGGTAGGTTCCGTGTCGATAACCAAACAAACTGTCCTTTCCGAAAACGAGGGGCTGGTCTGCGGTGTCGGTTGGCGAATTTGGCGTGGCGCTGGGTTGACTTAATAAGAGCTGTCCTCGCCATTTTCCAGGTCCTTCGCAGTTTGGCAATATATTGTTGCACGGACGGCACTGCCGTGAGTGGAGGTGTGACAGGGATGAGAGTGGGCTGATAACCTAAAGAACAAAGGAAGGGAGAGAGACCTGTGGAGGAGGAGGTAAGAGAATTGTGGGCATATTCTGCCCAGGGAAGTAGTGATGACCAATCATCCTGTGAGCTGGAGGTGAAGGCTCTCAAAAAGGTCAGGAGGCTTTGATTGGTCCTTTCCACCTGACCATTGGCCTCAGGATGATAACCAGAAGTCAAAGATACATGAGTCCCTAGAGTTTGACAGAAAGCCTTCCAAAAGGCCGAGATAAATTGCGGTCCCCTGTCCGAGACAACGTCATCAGGCAAACCATGTATCCTAAAGACCTGTTGTACAAACAAAGATGCCATTTCCTGGGCTGTGGGCAATGCTGGGAGGGGGACAAAATGGGCTGCTTTGGAAAAACGATCGGAGACCACCATGATTACCGTATGACCCTGACTGTTAGGAAGGTCCGTAATGAAGTCAACAGCTATGTGGGACCAAGGGCGGTGTGGGATTGGAAGGGGGTGAAGGAGGCCAGCCTTCCTAGAGCGCGGAGTCTTGCTCCTGGCACAGACCGGGCAAGCCCGGACGTACTCTGCTGCATCAGATCGCATGGAAGGCCACCAAAAGTCCCTGGTGAGGAGGTCCAGAGTGCGTCTGCATCCCGGGTGGCCGGCAAACCGGGAATCATGTCCCCACTGCAAAACCGCAGAACGTAAGTTGTTCGGGACGAAAAGCTTATCCGGGGGGCAGCACAGAGGAACTGTAGTTCCGTTGAGGGCACGCCTGACCTGATCTTCAATGGAGCAATGAATCGCTGCCACGATTCTGTTAGGAGAGATGATTGGTTCAGGTGTGTCGTCCAGGTCTGGGGGGTCATGGAGCCGAGAGAGTGCATCAGCCCTCCCATTCTTCGAGCCAGGAGTGTAAGTGATAACAAAATTGAAACGAGAAAAGAAAAGTGACCAACGGGCCTGACGCGAGTTGAGGCGCTTGGCAGATTGAATATAGGACAGGTTCTTATGGTCCGTAATAATGACAAAGGGGTGCTGAGCCCCCTCCAGCCAGTGTCTCCATTCCTCGAGGGCCAGCTTGATAGCTAGGAGTTCCCGATTGCCCACATCATAGTTAACCTCAGCAGGAGAGAGCTTCTTGGAAAAGAAAGCACATGGATGAGGGAGGCGATCCTCTTCGAGGCGCTGGGAGAGGACTGCACCAACCCCATGGGCAGAGGCGTCAACTTCAACAATGAAAGGCCGGGAGGGATCCGGATGCCGTAGGAGAGGAGCGGAGCTGAAGAGACGTTTCAAGCGCAGGAATGCCTGGTTAGCCTCCGGATTCCATTTACCCCGACTAGGACGGTTGCGGGTCAGAGCCGTAATGGGCGCCACCACGGAGCTAAAGTTCCGGATGAATCGCCTGTAGAAGTTGGCAAAACCTAGAAAGCGTTGGATTTGCTTCAAATTACGTGGCACAGGCCAATCATTGATAGCTGCCACCTTGGCTGAGTCCATCTCGACTCCAAGAGGAGAAATAATGTAGCCCAGAAAGTGAATCTTAGAAGCATGAAAAATGCATTTCTCAAGCTTGGCGTAGAGCTGGTTGTCGATGAGTCTGGACAAGACCTCCTGGACGTGATGGACATGTTCCTGAGGGTCGGTGGAAAAAATGAGGATGTCATCCAAGTATACCAAGACAAATTTTCCAATAATGTCCCTGAAGATGTCATTTATGAAGGATTGGAAGACTGCCGGGGCATTAGCGAGTCCAAAAGGCATCACCTGATATTCATAGTGGCCGTGCGTGGTCATAAAGGCTGTCTTCCACTCATCCCCTTCACGGATCCTGATTAAATTATAAGCCCCTCGTAGATCTAGTTTTGAGAAAATGGAGGCTCCACGTAGGGACTCCAGAGCGGCTGGGATTAAAGGCAAGGGGTAGGGATGTTTGACTGTAATGGAGTTCAGGCCTCTGTAATCAATACACGGCCTCAAGGAGCCGTCCTTCTTCCCTATGAAGAAGAACCCAGCACAGGCTGGGGACGAGGAGGGACGAATAAAACCAGAATTCAGGGCCTCCTTGATATAATCCTGCAGGGCTTCATTCTCCGTCTGAGTGAGCGGGTAGATCCGTCCTTTGGGTGGGAGTGCTCCTGGAAGCAAATCTATTGCACAGTCATAGGTGCGGTGAGGGGGGAGCGATAGAGCTTTCTGTTTGTCAAAGGCTTGCTTCAAATGTGCATATTGGGGGGGAATAATAGAGTGTTCTTCCAAGAGGTTTACTGAAGCAGCAACCTTAAGTGGAGGACGACAACAGTTGTCACGACAGGCCTGGCTCCAGGCAATGATCTCATTCTTGGCCCAGGAGATGTGGGGATCATGCTTTTTGAGCCAGGGAAGGCCCAGGATCACAGGGTAAGCAGGGGAGTCCAGGAGAAGGAGTGAAATGTCCTCCACATGAGTGGCACCAACAGTAAGGGATAGGGGAATGGTCTGCCAGGAAATACGTCCAGGAGCGATCGGTGACCCATCCAACGTTTGAATGCAGATAGGGGGTGAAAGCGGAGCAAGAGGAATATCCCACTTCTTAGCAAAAGAGGCATCCATAAAATTCCCAGCTGCCCCTGAATCCACCAAAACCGAAAGGGGAAGGTGCGTGTCCATCCAGGAAATCTCAGCTGGGAATAAAGGCCCTGAAGAGGATTGTGAAAAAACAGCACTACTGACACTAACAGTAGGCAGTGGGGGAGCTCGAGGTGGATGTGGGGGTCTCAAAGGACAAGTAGCGAGCAGGTGACCCGACGCAGAGCAGTACAGACACAGCCCCTCCTGACGGCGCCTTTCCTTTTCCTCCAAGGACAGGGGTGCATGTGGCAGGGTGGGCGCCACGAGGGGAGGACCCATGGGCCGCACAGGTCTGCTTCCTGGGTGTCTCTCCGCTCTCCGCAGCCGAATGCGAGTGTCCAATTCAACTACCGCAGCGATAGCCGCCTCTAGAGACCAGGTTGGTAAGGACATGAGCACCAGGTGGTCCTTTAGATCCTCCGAGAGACCCTTAGCGAAGAGGCAAACCAAAGCTTCCGGGTTCCAGGCAGACTCCGTGGCGAGGGCTTGGAATTCAGCCACATAATCTTGCAGTGGTCTGTCGCCCTGGCGAAGAGAGGAAAGCCGAAGGCAAGTCAAATCCGGGTTGCTTTGAGAAAAACGCGCCTGGAGACGGTCAGCGAAAAGCTGAAAGTCAGAGAACAGCTGCTCTCCTCTAGCAAGCAATACTGCAGCCCAATCCAATGCTTTGCCTGTGAGCAAGGAAAGTGCGAATCCGATCCTCTGTCGAGAAGTAGAAAAACGCTCAGGCTGCAGCTGAAAAGCCAGGGAGCACTGGGCAATAAAGCCCCTGCAGCCTGCAGGATTGCCGTCATACTTCTCCGGGAGAACAAATGGTAAAGTTGAGGGAGTGGTGGGCGGGGCCGCGGTGGTTGGAGCAGGTGTTTGAAAAAAAGGCGTTGTAGGAATCGGTGCGGGAGCCGGCGAAACAGGGGAAGAAAAAAGCCAGGCGACTTGGTTAGTGAGCAGTTGGAGAGAAGATTGAAGCTGGGCGATGGTCTGGGATTGCTGCGGGAGAAGGGAACGAAGGGTCTGTGCGTCTGCGGGATCCATAATCTGGCTCGGTATTCTGTAACGCTGCTCTGTAGAGGTGAAAAGGATCCGATGCAGATGCAGGAGTCGCAGGGAGGTAAGTAAACGTACCGAGCAAATCCAGGAGCTGAGCCGTAGTCCGAAGGCGAAGGTAAGTCGAGATCCGGTAAAGGCACTGGTGGCGAACAATCCAAAACGTGAGACAGAATCGTAGTCGAAAGGAGAGCTTCAGGGTCAAATCCAAAACAGGCAATGATAGCAAACAAACCAAAGGGCGAGACGAGATCCGAAGTCCGAAGGCAAAAGGTGCAGGCAGAATTCCAGGAAGGCAAAAGAGGGGTGAGAACGCTAGGCTGAGCAACAAGAAGAGAACTCAATACCGAGCAACGGGAATCAGGTGCGAATGGTATAAATAACCCGGCGTGCCGCACGGTAGAGCAATTGCAGGTGTGTTAACTCGTGCGGCGGCGCTTGTTAGTAGTAATCCGCTGCTGGTGCTGATTGGCTCGCTTACGTGTTGATCTCCGCTGGCTGGTGGTCGTGACAGTCTCTTTTCATGGGGAAAGCTAGCACCAGAAAATGTTGTGTTTAGAAGAAGTGATTTAACATGACACGTGACCTAATTTACCGGAGCAAAAGCTCACCCAGCAAGCCCTGCTTTACTTCTACAGGAGAGAAGTACTGTAGAGTCTGCAAGATGTTCAGCTGGGTAGCTACGTCAGCATGCCTCGGCTGCAAAGGAACAAGTAATAGGTTTATTGCATGCTGAAAAGAGAAGAACGGAAACACAGCGTTTCAGCTGTGAGGTCTTCTCACACCTGAAGAAGCCTCACACCTGTAAAAGGCTCCATGGTTTTCTTTCTTCTCTTTTCAACATGGAATACACCTATTGTCTGCAAGATGTGACAATTTAATGGTGTTTTGGAAGAAAACCTTTTTTCTTTGAATTCAAAATCAATCGGAATTTCAGCACGACACAACACTTTTTCTGTTTTAAGGAGATGATATTTTAAACCTGATAAAAATAGTAGGAAACACAAGTTTCTTGCTGTGAAAATTTAGATGGGGAAGTGTACTACTAGTAGCAGTGTAGAGCTCTCTGTGGTGGAGTCCAAGCGCATGTTCTATGGGCCAGTGGCGTAATGAATAACGCGCCTGACTTTGGATCAGAAGATTGTAGGTCTGAGTCCTGCCTGGCTCGTAAGGCTTTTAAACCTCTCAGGTTCCTCGGTAACAGGTTGCCGTCATGTATATGAACTATAGAAAAGCATTTGCCACAACCCATAAATTAGCACGCAAGTGCGGGCTAGTTAACACAGAACTGTATGGAGATCATCTCCAGCTCCGAGCTCAATTGCAATGAAAAAACATGCAGAACAGAACTGGAGAGCAGCTGAATTTGTGCTCAGTAGGGTGGGGAGGACTCAGCATTGCTATTGTTCTAATTGGCATGAACTGCAGGGGATCTGAATCAGAACATGTCAGTTAGTTCGATCATTGCGTCAATATGTAGGCCACGTTAATACAGAATTATTACTTTGTCTGTCTCGTCTTTGTATATAGCTGAATGTCCCTGACAATTTCATGTTAGTTTTTAAGAACGACATTGGTGCTAATATATACATATATAGCATATAAGGAACACATAAACGTTTAGTCCATGCTGAAAAGATAAGAAAATCGCCACAACGTTTCATCTTGGAATAAATCTTTACTTGTTGTTTTGCAGCCTACCCATTCTGACCTAACTCCTCCCTTGAAATTCCCTAACAGATAAGGGTACGTAACGGCTCATGCCATGCTCAGTTGCAATTTGTCCCAAAACAAACAAGAACAGCAGCTGAGGGTTTGAGTTTGAACATGCACTGTATTAAAGCAGCTTTTATTTCCATTGATAAATGCTAGATATTCCTACAGAGATTCTCCAGGTGAGTAAGCGATTCCTGTTTCTGTTTCTATTTCTGTTTCATATATATATACAGTATATATATATATGTTACATGTGTCTCTGCAATAGTATAAATGTGTTATACACTATCAGGGGCTGCTTTTTTGTGCACCTCATCTACAACAAGGGTTTTTTTCATTTATGTTTGTGGACCTTCACCATTTGAGGAAGTGAGTTAGATAAGAAAGTTACAGGTATGGTGAGCAATGACTGACAAAGGCACGTACTGCGTATTCCTTACAGAAGAGTAAGCAATTTGTTCTAAAAAACACCAGCTAAAGTCAAACATCGTTAGCAATCTTATTACTTAAATAGAATTAACATCAATAAACTGTAAGGTGCTGGTACATGCGAGTAGATTTGATCTTCTATTAAACAAAAATGCAATTACAGCTCTAAAAAGGTCAACCTAGACTTCTGTAACAGATCTGTTCAGGTCATCGCTGTTCCTCTGACCTTGTGAGTCTTTGGAATTTTAAAAGTGTATTTTGCTTGCCTTTCATGTGGTCTGTGTACAAGTCACTGTGGCGTATGCGGTCCTACACAGCCTTGCTATAGACGTGACGAGCCTCCGCTATGTTGCAATGGAGAACAGGTTCAGTACGGAGCTGCCGAGAAAATTCAGCTGGAAAGCTCGTTGTAGAAAAGCATCGGTATCTGTGTCCAGCGGCAAAGCGTCCTTCGTGGGTGCTGAAGAATCGATTTCACAGGCTGCGGGTCCAGGCGATTTAGAGTGTTAAAGGTCCCAGCGAAAACAAAACAGCGCTGGTCCTTTTTCATGCACGCACGAGAGCAAATGCAAAGGACACCATAGTCGGCAGGATTTGAACCTGAGCAGGGAGACCCAAACAGATTTAAAGTTTGTTGCCTTAACCACTTGGCCACGATTACAGTGAATATGCCAGCTGTTGGCTTCTTGCTACAATCGAACAGGGAGTGCGAGGCGGCGGCGGTGGCGGCGGCGGCGGCAACTTTTTTCAAGTTCGCTCTCCGTTTAAGAAACCTTTTACGCCATACGTGTAAGCAGACACACACCTCAGAGTACTTAAGGGTGGCTTCAAGTTGGAATGATAAAGTCTCCCCGTTCGGACATGAAAATAGAACTTTCTTAGACAGAAAGAAATCAACAACGGAGACATGTGGACGACGATTTCAGTCACTGCACTTTGAATAGCATTTTTACTCGAGTTACAGGAGATGCACGAATGGCCCTTGACCTACGCTCTTACGAATGCCTTGGAACATTCAAAGAGAACAGCCCTCAAGTCATGCGGTTTATTATAATGCTGTTGCGTGTCGAGGCAGTATTTGACTCCGTCCTACCGTTGAGACACGGGGCGTACTGTAAATGAACTGCACCTGACAGCTTTAGAAAAACACCTGGGCTCAGTACGGTGCTGAGAGCTCAGCGTTGCTGTTGTTCTAATTAGCACGCACTGCATCGGCTATGACTTTTCAATTATTCCGATCAGTAAGTCAACACGTAGTCCACATGAAAGGTAGAAATATTCTCTTGTCTGTCTCTTGTTTTTATAGAACTGAATGTCCCTGACAATGTACTGTTAGTTTTAATTGAAGAACGGCATCTGTGTTCAAATATACCAGACAAGTTTACGTAACTGCTCATGCAACACTCAGTTGTAATTAGTCAAGAAATAAAATCGAACAACAGCTGCGAGTTTGATTCTGAACGTATGAGATTGCAGCGCCTTTTACTTCCATTGACAAATGATAGATATTCGAAGAGAAATCCTTCAGACCAGCAAGCAAACCCACGGCTATTTCGGTTTTCTATCTAGGCAACGTTGGTGTCTGCAATAGCATACATGAAAGGGTGATGCAATTTCTGTGGCTACATTTGTTGCACGTCATGCACAGTAAGAGTGTTTCTAACACCAAATAAAAAGTCAACAATTAGCGATCACGCCTTCTCCTCAGTTAACCCACTGAAACCTTGCTGTTAACAGTTCTTTACTGCGTGCTTTACGAGCACCTACATATTGTGTCGGTTCTTTCAGCTTTATTCATTAGGTTTTCAAAGGCATAAGTAGAGCACCAGAGGTGCGAACACAAAGTGTGTGGTTACCTGAAGAATTGATTTCCATGGCAGCGGGGACAAGCGATTTAGCGTTTTTATAGCACGAGGAAAGGAGAAGCGGCACTACGCCTTTTCAGCGAAGGCACAAAGCGACGTGCGGCAGACGCCGTAGTCGGCAGGATTCGAACCTGCGCGGGGAGTCCCCAATGGATTTCGAGTCCATGGCCTTAACCACTCGGCCACGACTACAGCGAGTTCGCCGCTGCCGCATTCCTCCTATAATCTAACACGGAGTGCGAGGTGGCTGCGGAAACTTTTTCAAAGTCGCTCTCCGTTAAAAAAAAAAATACCTTTCACAAAATACGTGCCGGCAGACAGACACGCCTCAGAGGGTTTAAGGTTGGCTTCACGTTCAAATGATAAAGTCTCCCCGTCCAGATGTCAAAATGCAACTTTGGCAGACAGAAAAAACATCAACAAACCACAAATGTGGACAAGGATTTTACAAGCTGCACCACACTGCACTTTCAAAAGCATTTACATTCGTGTTAGACGCAGGAATTGCCTTTGATTTGCGCGCTTACGAACGCCATAGAAAACGAAACAAAACTAAAGCCTTCAGCTCTTGCATTTGATTATAATGCCGTTACGTGTCGAAGCAGTAATTTACGTCATCCCACCACTGCAACACGGGGAATAGAGGGAAATGAGCACAAGGTGAGATATTTTTAATCTGTAAGGCTTCTGTAGTTTCTTTTTGAAATCATTGTTACAACATATTATGTAAAAGCATGTTGAAAAGAATCTACCTGCATTCCAGCGGCCCTGAGCAAGAGGCCGCTGTCCAGGAGGAAGAGATGCCAGAGGCTGCTCTAGAAACTGAAACAGAAGCGGATAAGGAAGGGGAAGATGTGAGCTCTGAAGAACTCTATCAGCAGTAAGACTTTTTATTTTTCAGATGTATCTATTTTTTACTAAAATTCTATTTGTCTTATAGGTATAAAATGTTTAAACCGGTGTTTTATATCCTTACAGGCCCTGAGTAGTTAAAAAGTATCAGCAGGCCGGAAGAGAGTGGCCCAAGCTGGACTCTATAGAAAGCACTCCCTGGATGCTCCTCTCCTGATTGGATTCAAACAGTACCTTACCAAGGATCTGGGAGTGGCAAATTATTCTCAGGAGGTATTTATTTTTTAAAGGCATTAAAAATTAAGCAATGGTATCTTCATTGTAAATGTTTTTGTTTCTTAGCTTAAAATTCACCCATGTGAAATGATGTCAGCCATAAACATCATGACTCTATATTTCCTACCTGAATCTATTCTACTTAAATTATTACATTATACACAATTTGAGTTCATTTTAAAAAGTAAAAGGTAATGAAAGGAATGCATTTTCATAAGAAAGATAATACCGATATGCATGTGATAATCTTCCTTATATCATGTAGTGCGTCATTTGGACACTTTGTGGGCTTGAAATACAAAGAAAATCATGTTCTATGGTACAAGATAAATACCAAACTTAAGCTTTTATTTTAATTAGATTTGTTTATAAAGCATAAGCAATCATTTATTACATCGCTTCTTGAATTAAATCTTTTGACAAGAGGTAAGACTTCTGTTACATTTAAACCCATGTTTAGCTGTGTTTTTTAGATTTAACTGAACCAATTTCTGTGTGTGATAATGTCCTTGAATTCTGACAACATCACACTAAATTACATGATATAAAACAGCTAATGTTTCTAGAGATAAAGTTTCTGAGATGCTTCTAATTACTTTTTATTACCAGGGACAGTTTAATTCACCTTGTACAGTACTGAAAGACCAAGATGCTTTTTTTAAAAGTTATTTAACATTTTATAGAACTTTGTCTACTATGGCAACATGATGAGCTTGGTGAAACTTGGAAAAATACTGCTTGGCCACTTATCTTAATATAAAGATAGGATAAAGGTTTATCTTTTGCACCTACCTGACCCCCAGGGAAGGCCAATGCTTTCTAAGTTGATGGTTCCCTACAGTAGACTGTACCTTATCTTCAAAGATAATGTATATTGACCCAAATCAGTTTTGGAATCCAATCTACTGACAAGATGGAGCACATCCTTTTTTCAGGATTTTAGCATCATACGTTTGGTATATTTAGTCCCTAATGCTGAAAGAAATGATCATAGAACATTTGGACACTTTGTGGGCTTGAAATACAAAGAAAATCATGTTCTATGGTACAAGATAAATACAAAACTTAAGCTTTTATTTTAATTAGATTTGTTTATAAAGCATAAGCAATCATTTATTACATTAATATATGTGAAAATAACATTTTAGCATCATACGTTTAGTATATTTAGTCCCTAATGCTGAAAGAAATGATCATAGAACATGACATCTAACCTTACCTGTGGCGTCTTTAATCCCTATTGCTCAATGCACGGTGAAAGCATTACATACATGTGTCTGACAATGAGGAATGGGCCCCTGAGACAGTCATTTGCATGTTTCACAAACGATCGTATATTACTAGAGATTCTGTTTGGGATTCAGATGTGCATTCGGACAGCAATCCCTTTCAAGAAATGATATGTTCTGGATGAGGTCAAAGGTGATGGAACACTGTATTTAGGATGTGTTTGCAGTGATTGTGTGTCTCCTGCTTCAACGCAGTGATATATAGATGTGCTCCTGTAATTTATTGGTACATGCCCAGGGCAGTAAGCAGTCTGAGGATTTATTTCCAGACGGCATAGAGCAGTGAAGCAGTGAAGTAGTGCAACACACTGGATCATTATATTATTAGAATCTATTCTACTTAAATTATTACATTATACACAATTTGAGTTCATTTTAAAAAGTAAAAGGTAATGAAAGGAATGCATTTTCATAAGAAAGATAATACCGATATGCATGTGATAATCTTCCTTATATCATGTAGTGCGTCATTTGGACACTTTGGACTGTGGGCTTGAAATACAAAGAAAATCATGTTCTATGGTACAAGATAAATACAAAACTTAAGCTTTTATTTTAATTAGGTTTGTTTATAAAGCATAAGCAATCATTTATTACATTAATATATGTGAAAATAACATTTTAGCATCATATTATTACATACAGGTCTCTAGCTTCAACACAGTGAGATATATATATGCTCAGTAATTTTTTGGTACATGCCCAGGGCAATAATCAGAATGAGGATTTATTTTCAGACGGGCTACAGGTAGTCTTGTGAAATACTTCAACACACTGGATCGCAGATTTAGACCCCCTGCACTCTTACTCCTTAAAAACCAAAGAAATGAAGATATGTAGCAATCACATTGTAACAGGGGTGACAGTGACTTAATGCTTATACTAGTGGACTTCTGGTACCTTTAGGGTACGGTGTTCCCTGAAGGGCTCTCAAACCCCGCATTTCAGATGCCTAGCTGTATCGCTGATGTGTTGCACCTCAGAATCACTTTTAAACCTTACCTCTGCTATCTTTAATCCCTATTGCTCAACGCATGGTGAAAGTATTGCATAAATGTGTCTGAAAATGAGCAATGGGCACCTGAGAGTCATTTTCCTGTTCCACATGCAATTTCAACATTTTCCTTGAGAGGTGTCAAGCCAGCAAGCCACTGCTGTGGTTCAGTGGCCAGTGTGGAGTTCAGTGGCCCTGTTGTACACAGAAAGCACATTGAGCTCCTTGGACATGAAAAGTTCCAGATAAAAGCCATTTGTCACCCTTTCTCTTGGTGTTGATGTTGCTATTATATGTAAAGGTGGCAACTTGCTCAGCGAGCAGGCGGAGCACACACCGAATGCAGATGTGTCTGAGTGGTGTGTCCAAGTGGCTGTCAAAGGACAGCTCTCCTGGGGCACCGTGGCTTAGTTGCTTAAAGTGCCTGTCTAGTAAACAGGAGACCCTGGCTCCGAATCCCAGCGGTGCCTTTTTTGTTCTTTCTTCTCGAACAGAACTGGTCATTATGGACAACCGCCTACGGCTAGACTTAATTAAATGCAAGCATTCATTTCCTGTCTTGAACGACTTGTTTTTCTTATAATGGATGCAACTTGCAAAACATGAAATACAAACCTTGCTAATCAGCACTCGAGGCTGGCAAAAAAAAAAAGAAGTCAGCAATGTTTTTTTCTTTAACCTTAACCCTTCTAATGGAGAAGAGTTAAACGACCGAGTCTATGCAGCTTAAACGGTCCGCACGTCGGGTTCTTAGCTGAAAGGGTGGTAAATCACGCTCACCCCAGTCCTTAATCTTTTAAAGAGGATACAAAATTGAACCTACAGATGCAGCCATTCAAAATGGGTGAGGTATTTCACGGCATACCGCGACACGCCCACCGGGGTATCACGCGGTATCACGTGTGTCATGTGACTAGCTATCCGGCGTCGCCTTGTAAAACCGCCAGGGGGAGCTTAACCTCTCATGTATAGCATTCGAGCCTTTAATTTTGAACTGTGTATTACAGCATGTTAATCATCAGTCATTCAAATGTTGGTATATTTTATGAAAGCAAGACTGCTCAGTTGGACAAAAGTACACAACCTACCTTTATCAGAAATATTTATGCATCAAAACCTTTACTGAAGATATTACTAATAGTATTAATAATGGATGACTTTGGACAAGCTGTATACTCAAAGTATAATTTCTTTAGCACATTTGTACAAGCACTTGGAATCTGTCCAAGCCATACTTTGTCAGGCATTTTGTTTTACTTCAACGGGGCATAAAAACTTCCTTGCTTTTAACAGGGCGTTTCATAATTTCTAGCTACGAGAATGATTTAAAATGCGACACCTATCATTCAACTAGAGCTTAAAATATCACAAGGAAAAATACACACCGGTATTCCATTTCTCCCTAAACATTGTAAGCTTCGAAGTCTTTAACTAACGTGATACCGGATACGTCAACAAGCATACTTTTAGAATTTGATTAAAAGGGAATATAATATGGAATCGCGTATCTAAAGAATTTAATAACGGTATGATTATATCCGTGTACTGCGGCAGAGCTATGTAGGGCTGTTTCGCCTACCTGGTCATGCGAGCTGTCTTGTAGCCTACTGGTCTAGGTGCGTGACTACCAACTGGCAGGTTGTGTGTTCGAATCCAGCTGGTGCTGGACTTTTCATTTTTATTTATTTATTTTTTAATCGCGTAACATAAACATATTGCCGTATGCAAACTGTACTGTATACAGTATGTATATGTATATTTAATGTCTTAACTGTGCCCGTTTAATTGAATTTAAAAAAAATATTTAACACGAACATTAAGCTGTTTACATCTTCCGCCTGAGAATAGTCACCCGTTGCTACCCAACGCAGAATGGTGATTGGCTGACACCATCTGACACCCCTCTGATTGGAGAAAAAAGACGTGCTGGTGTGCTATACCAGGAAGAGGATTTCTTTCTATTCAAAACGTGTATTTTAAAAGTTTAAGAAGTAAAAACCTTACAGCGTACACAGATTTCTAAACTGATCAGGATCGTTATCTTTGTCTTATGCATAATAATGTTCACCGCTCTGTCCAGCAAATTAATAATAAACTTTATTTTATATAGCGTTTTAAACGAATAAGTAATTAGATTGCTCATAAACCTAATCACTTGCTTTTTCTTTTTATTTAGGCTCAGATTTCAACTATAGATCGTATTATTAATAACCATAATAACAACCAACCAACAAAAACAACCATATAAACATAATGGTGGTGCTGGACCTTCCAGTTTTATTTATTTATTTTTTAATCGCGTAACATAAACATATTACCGTATGCAAACTGTACTGTATACAATATGTATATGTATATTTAATGTCTTAACTGTGCCCGTTTAAGTATTGAATATTCATATCTAATTTTACCACTGAAGGGAAATCTTAACATACAGTATATGGCTGGTCTCGGTACTTTAAAGAAAAAAATACACACCAGTATTCCATTTCTCCCTAAACATTGTAAGCTTCGAATGAAACCACTAAATAAAGACATAAATATAGAAATCTTAAGATTTGTTTTATTTAATGTTGGTAGCAGGATGAACTGTCAGAGTGTATATTTTGTCGCAAAGTTGCTACAAGATGTTAACAGTGAAAAAGGTATTTAGAAATGAGTTATTTCAAGATGAAAAAGAAAACATGGTTTAATTACGACCAGAATCGGTCTTGAGATATTTTTAACTTGATTTACAGTATTTGAGAGGTATGTCTTAACACCGATACTACAGTGCTTAAGTACTGCTCACGTATATGTTTCTAGGTTTATATTATGCATTTCATACGGCCATATTACTTTTGAGCAACTAATAAGAAGCGCTAAACGGTATGCGTTTTAGTTTCGTTTTGTGCTGGAACCCGTGGATTGATTAGAGATATCAAGTACATACAAGTCATTTTTTAAATGTTGTAGTTCGTCTTGAAAAAATGTTACGAGTACATCATCTATCAACAATTAGGTTCTGTTTCCATATTGCGGATTTTGGTTAGGTACAGTATTATCAAATCCAGTGGCGCTGTGTGTTACTTTACTGAGTCCCAATCTGTGATTGAAACCTGTAAAACCGGTTTAATTCGTCACAGCCAGCACTCTTCAGGTGTGAGGGTCTTCTGCTCAGAATGAAACGCTAAAATGTTTGTGTATATTCTAATGGTAGTGGGGGCAGGGTGTGTGGGAACAGGTTTGTTCTTCACACCTGAAAAATTTCTCTGAAAGGATTTTCTTCGCAGTTAACCGATCTTGTTACAGCATGTTACAGTTTACTATTATTAACCATATTAATTTTAAGTGCTTAATGTAAAATCTTGTAAAAATATATTTTCATTGTTCAAATATACATTAATATACATTAAGTCTGACTATCATATAATAAGTTAAATACAAAACTAAAGAAAAAATAGGGTTAAATATAATTCAAAATATTTTGCTAACAATGTTAACTGTTTATGAATAATAAAATGTATTAACTAAGGAGTAGGATGGCACAGTTGTTAGTATGTTTTTTGTTTTGTTTCTTTTTCATAAATACAACAGTAGTACCTGATGTCTCAGTGGCTTTCAAAATTAAATTATGCATGCAAACCTGTGAACTAGAAAGATAACTAAGATTTTAATACTAATTAAATGACCGCGGACACTTCCCACCCCCTCTACATTCTCAGAGTAGAACAGACTAACCTTCTAATGAAAGACGGTCCACCCCCCACGGACAGGAAAAGTGCCCACAGGCACTTAAACTTAATATGGTCAGTAACGGTAAACAGTAACATGGTAAGAAGGAGCACGTACAAACGTTTTCGAAATAACCACATGTAAGACTCTGATCCTAAAAATGTTTAGGGAGAAAGTGGAATACTGGTGTGTATTTTTTCTTTAAACTACCAATACCAGCCATATACAGTCTGTAAAGTAGGGATTTCTATATGTCTTTATTTAGTGTTTACATCAGTGACAAAGGCTAAACTTTTAGCTTCAGTAACGTGTACATATCTCCCCTTTTTATAAAACGACATGGTTGAAAACTGTTCCAGAGCCACTGTTGTTTCATCAGTGAAAAGTACATCATGAAATGCCTCTCCCTGTTCAATCCACTGGAAAAAAGAAAAGGAGCATAAAGCTTCTGATGGTCATAAACGATATTCATTTAGGAGCAGCATCAGAGGTATGTTTTTAACTGCACTGCATTGGAGAGAATACCATAGTGTGTTTTTTTTTTACTCCCTGGCGGAAACTGGCTTCCAGAAGAATCAGTATGGCTCAGAGATTAAATAAAACTTCACAGACATTAACGAAGAGCATAACGCGTGTACTGTATACACTGCAAGTACTGTACAACCCAACTCTCTGCAGGAGTGCTGGCTGTGACGAATTGAACCGGTTTCACGGGTATTTTCAAAGTAGGAGGCGAGATTTCCAGCGAAAGACACCCCCCCCCAAAAAAAAACCCAGTAAATACAGTACTTACTAGTTAAAGGCTAGGCTCCCGACTACGGCGAAAGGAACCCTTCTTTCATTAGAAGACAATGAACATATTTTAGCCCTGAATGAATTAATAGCAAACATGGTTTACATAAAAGACATTTTTCCAAGAAAGTTTAGCCTTAGTCACTAATGAAACCACTAAATAAAGACATAAATAGAAAAATCTTAAGATTTTTAAAATACATGACTTTGCTAAAATTTATTTGAAAATAAAAACAATTACAACCGCCAGGGGAGAGAGAGAACAGGGGAGGGATGTTGGTTTTGCATAAGGGGCGGGGCTATGTTTGGGTATGTTTGGGAATGTGTAGTTACATGTTCTGGCTGTTTGTGAATTATCGTTGTTGAGTATGGAGTGTTGTGGTATTGATTTTTTGTAATGCTTTATGTTGAAAATTGAGGTGGATTTTGTTTATGATAAACAGGATAAACTGGGATGGGAGGAAGGTTTGGTTTTGCATAAGGGGCGGGATTATGATAATTGGAGGACTTTGCGAGTGTAAAATGGTTTGATTATTTGATTTTGTATTGTGGTTGTTATCTATGTTTTTGGTTGGTATTATGTTTATATGGTTGTTTTTGTTGGTTGGTTGTTATTATGGTTATTAATAATACGATCTATAGTTGAAATCTGAGCCTAAATAAAAAGAAAAAGCAAGTGATTAGGTTTATGAGCAATCTAATTACTTATTCGTTTAAAAAACTATATAAAATAAAGTTTATTATTAATTTGCTGGACAGAGCGGTGAACATTATTATGCATAAGACAAAGATAACGATCCTGATCAGTTTAGAAATCTGTGTACGCTGTAAGGTTTTTACTTCTTAAACTTTTAAAATACACGTTTTGAATAGAAAGAAATCCTCTTCCTGGTATAGCAAACCAGCACGTCTTTTTTCTCCAATCAGAGGGGTGTCAGATGGTGTCAGCCAATCACCATTCTGCGTTGGGTAGCAACGGGTGACTGTTCTCAGGCGGAAGATGTAAACAGCTTAATGTTCGTGTTAAATAATTTTTTAAAATTAAAATTCATTCTATACAGCAATCGTATATTTGGGTACCGTTTCATAAAACTTTCATGCTTAAAATGTTTAGGGAGAAATGGAAGACTGGTGTGTATTTTTTCTTTAAACTACCAAGACAAGCCATACACGGTACAGTTTACATACATACAGTAATGTTTATGTTCCTAAATTAATATCGTTTATGACCTTCAGATGCGTTATGCTCCTCTTCTTTTTATGCTCAGCTACTAAAATTTCCCTTTAGTGGTAAAATCCATATAAATATTCAAAACTAAGCGGATTAAAATGTGCACAGTAAAGACATTAAATGATTAAATCTTTGCACTACCAACCAATGCACCACGAGTGCCCCTGTCGGTCATTTTGGCCAGCCAATCACTTGCCCTGCGGTACCCTCCGGTGCCCCGCGGTGGCTTGTGGGTAGGTTACCGTACCGCGGGTTTTTACCGCGCATTTTGAATGGCTGCATCTGTAGTCGCCACATCACATATATCCTGTTCAACGATAAAAAGGTAACGTCTATCCTCGCTCCAGAGTCAATCTCACGTTGAGGGCATATTTTTTTCCACTTTACCATGAGTCCGGCTCGGCTGCACAGAGGCGAGAGCAGAGCAATGAGGTCACGGGGACAGGGGAGTCACACGCTGGCTGTTTGAACACGGGGAAGATCACTGAGGGATCCACAGTATGTGGACCCTCCGTGCGCCATCAGTCCACACTCCGGACTCTGAATCCTGCCATCCGAGTTAAGATCTCGGCGGAACCTGAGGCGCAGTTCCTTCTTAAAACGTAATCTGGTGAGCATTTCTAGAATCGTACTTGTATAGATGCAGCCTTTAATGTGTTGCTAGGTTAAAATTGATGACTTCTTGAACTTCAGTAGGCAACTGCCCTCTTGAGTTTGGATTTAATTTCTTTATTACAGGGGTGCTTTTATGAAGACAGAGTCATGTTCAGGTACTTTGCTTGATGGAGGAAGCTCATTTCGGACTCTGTGATCTGCTCACCTGGAAAGGTCTGCTGTACTACTACAAGAGAGAAGTAGAGTCTGGAAGAAGGGACAATTTTATGATGCTTTGGAAGATAATGTTTTTTTTTTCTTTGAAATCGAAATGAATCAGAATATCAGTGCAAAAGACAAACTCTTGGTTTGGTTTAAAGAGATATGGTTTTAAAACAGACAAAATGTTGAAAACAGGTGTTTCTTACTTTTGGAAAAGAATGGACCGGGGGTAATATTTTACTAGTTGCAGTACTGATCTCACTGGGTTACAGTCCTGCAGTATCACACCAGGGCCAGTGGTGCAATGGATAACGCGTCTGACTACGGTTCAGGAGATTGCAGGTTCGACTCCTGTCTGGCTCGGGTCGTTTTTAAACGCATCGGGCTACTCCCTAAGTAGTCTGTGCTACTTACTGCATTGTAATCGTACCCAGTAAGAGATTTCCTTCATGTAAATGAACTGCACCTGACAGCTTTAGAAAAACACCTGGGCTCAGTACGGTGCTGAGAGCTCAGCGTTGCTGTTCTAATTAGCACGCACTGCATCGGCTATGAGCCCGAACTTTTTAATTATTCCGATCAGTAAGTCAACACGTAGTCCACATGAACGGTAGAAATATTCTCTTGTCTGTCTCTTGTTTGTATAGAACTGAATGTCCCTGACAATGTACTGTTAGTTTTAATTGAAGAACGGCATTTGTGTTCAAATATACCAGACAAGTTTATGTAACTGCTCATGCGACACTCAGTTGTAATTAGTCAAGAAATAAAGTCGAACAACAGCTGCGGGTTTGATTCTGAACGTATGAGATTGCAGCGCCTTTTACTTCCATTGACAAATGATAGAGATTCGAAGAGAGATCCTTCAGACCAGCAAGCAAACCCACGGCTATTTCGGTTTTCTATCTAGGCTACGTTGGTGTCTGCAATAGCATACGTTGGTGCCGCAGGCTTTGGGAGGAAAACCTGCAGGATGGAAAGGTGATCTATAGCCTCATCTCTAGAGATGTTTTGTTGCTGTGGCATGTGTGTGACCCATATTAAAAAAAAACAGTTTGTAAAACGAATATCGAAGCTGCCTCTAAATCTGCAAATGAAGATAAGTCGATAAACCACTTGTTTTTCGTATAACTAGACATATATTCATTTGTTACTGATTTCATTCATTGAGGACGGATACAATAGAGGTACAGCAATTCACTGTTTGACATGTCTGGTACAGAACCTACAGAACCTAGCAATCAGAAAACGGGTGAAACTGTCTTTAGACTCAGCATACAGTACCGAGGCCCCCCATGACCAAATAAAGGCTAACCTCGATAATCAGCCTAAAGAACGCAGACTACAGCAAAACGACTGACTTTGAAAAGGGAATGAACCTCCGGAAGGAGTAGTGGAACTAGCTTGAGATGTTTTTCCGGACCCCTAACTAAAAGCCACCGAGAACCAGCAGCGGCGTCGACTCCTTTCGAACCGGGATCCTTCCGCAGCCACGCAGTTCGTGGTGTCCTAACCCTCCCGTATCTGATTTTGGACCAAGCACATCAGGGGAGAGCGCGAACGCAGTCCCCCACTACCAGAAATTATGCAGTCGAGATTCCCACATTTGGGGAATTCGCAGGGGTCAGCACAGCCGGAGTGCAATGGCCGAGCCTCGCCCTGGGTGAACCGATTTCGATTTTTAAGAACTTGATTTTCTTTTCACAAAAAAATACAGGACATCACAAATCAGAAAGCTTTACATTAATATACATACTTAAAACAGTATATATGATCACATCTCATTACATTTTGACACGGTAACAGTTACATAGCAACAATTTTCTTTTTTTCTGGTGCAAATCACATTCTTTACTTAAACATGATAATGTTTTTCAAAGTTTCTTGAGATATTGACCTATGCTCTCTATTTCCCACAGATTTTCTGCTTCCTCCCTCCCTTCTCTCCACAGATCTCTGAGGTAATAGTTCTCTCAGGTGATGAACAGGGCCAGGCTACCTGCTGCCTTGAATGGGACCTCTATGCCTTTGAACAGCCCCATGTTCCTCACTCTCCACAGGGCGTCTTTCCCACTGTTCACCACGGCCCAGATCCTGTCAAACATGTCAGGAGGAAGTTTGACAGGAGAGATGCCGTATATGACGAAAGCAGCGGTCAGGGTAAATTGGGGCGAGAGAGCCTGCAACCAATCTTCAAACTGTGCCCAGAAGGCCTTAGCAAAAAAGCAGGACCACAGGAGATGGGTCACAGTCTCCTCCTCGCCGCAGCCCACCCTAACGCAGCGAGGTATGGGGGTGAGGCCCCTACGGAACAAGAAAGTTCGTACCGGTATGAACTGGTGGACGACACTCCAGGCAAAATCTCTGTGAATGTTGCACAGAAACTTAGAGGATGTGTGTTTCCACACCTTCCTTGTTTGGGCTGATGTTAAAATGCCCACAGGGGTCTGCCTATTGTTCTGGGGTGCTACGAAATCTTCCAGTTTTTGGACGCTGACATCTCGGAGGGGAATATGGCCAATTGGGTGAGATCTTAGAAAACTTTTAACTGTCCCATAAATTGCAGGGCATGTGTCAGAGAGTGGGACGTCCAGCTTGGGTCTGACACCCCACGCTCTGAACACCTCCTTACCTACCCAGAGCCTGGAAAAATAAGTCCAGGTACGCGCTGCAGGTGCTGTTGCAAAGCCTCTCAGCACAGAGGCCAGGAAAATGCACAGCAGCTTCGTAGCAATATCTGGGACAGACTTCCCCCCTGAGGGTAGCGGCCTGTACATTATTTCCCTTCTGAGTCTTTCCTGCTTCCCACCCCATAGAAATTGAAACATCAATCTCCTCAGCACCGCCGCAACACGGTGTGGGATTGGGAAGGTAGAAGCCAGAAACTTCAAGACAGGCAAGAGCTCGGCTTTGATGACCAGCACCTTCCCTGTCATGGTGAGGTCTCGGTCCTTCCATTGCATCAGTTTTTTGTTTAAGATTGGCAATTTGTTCTGCCAATTTACTGTTCCCATCTCTTCTCCAAAATACACCCCCAGGACCTTAATTCTCTTCTCTTGCAGCCTGAGATCATGTCCTTCTTTTGGCTCCCTCCAGTTCTGATAAAAAATCTCACTCTTAGATTTGTTAATTTTTGCGGAGGAAGCCAAAGAGAAACGCTCACAACACTGCAGAGCTCTGCTAATTAAGGCATTGTCAGAGAGGAGCAGGGTGAAGTCATCCATGTATAGAGATGTCTTTACCTCTCCTCCCCCACTTCCAGGCACTGGTATCCCATTAATGGCCTGATCCTGGCGCAAGGCACAGGCTAAGGGCTCCATAGCCAAAACGAATAACAAGGGGGATAATGGGCAGCCCTGCCTCACCCCTGAACAGACTTCAAAGGGGCGTGATCTATTGCCATTAACCATTACTCTGCTGTTGCTACCTGTGTACAGCAGGTTAATCCACTTTCTCATGATGGGGCCAAACTTCATGTGCTCAAGTACCGATGTTAAGTACTGCCGGTTTAGGCGGTCAAAGGCCTTTTCTAGGTCTACACCTAAAATGCACAGAGGGAGGGAGCGATCCTCTGAGTACAGACAGACATCCCTCAACAAGGCCAGGTTGTCGCTCATCAGGCATCCTGCTATCCCACAAGTCTGTTCTTTCCCTACCAGTGAGGCCACTACATTTTGTAGGCGCAGGAAAAGGGCTTTGGACAGGATCTTAGTGTCCACGCCTAACAGGCTGAGGGGTCTCCAGTTCTTTATGTCATTCTTTGCTCCTTTCTTAAACAGGAGAGAGATAGTGCCTTCTCTTAAGGAGTCAGGCAGCAATTCTGTCTTATAGCTTTCCTCGAATAGGAGCAGTAGCGGATCCTGAAGCAGATCCCAAAAGGTGCAGTAAAATTCTTTAGGGAGCCCGTCAGCACCCGGAGTTTTCCCCTTCTGTAAGCTCTCCATAGCCTGTCTCAGCTCTTCTACTGTCAAATCCCTCTCAAGTACTTCCCTATCTTCTTCACTCAAAACGTTTGCTAGCTTTGAGGTAAAAAAAAGAATTTCTTTATCCTTTACCTCTGTAGAGCTGTACAGTCTTGAGTAGAAGGCCTCGGTGCAGGAGAGGATAGCACTCGGCTCTGTTCTCTCTCGTCCCTCCTCATCAACTACACTTTCCATGACAGACTTGGAGCCCACCACTTTCCTGAAAAAGAAGCGAGTACACTTTTCATTTTCTTCCAAGAACTGCACTCTGCTTCTTAACAGCACTCCTCGACTACTTTCTTCGGCTATGCTCCCGATGTCCTTTTTTAAAAGGGTGATATCCTCGAGCACATCGAAGCCACTGTGCAGCATCGTGTAGAGACGCTGCAGCTGCCTCTGTTTCCTGGCTAGCACTCCTCTCCGTCTGGCAGCAGCCTTCCTTCCCTCAGCCATGAAAAAGGCCTTTGTCCTCACCTTCACCTCCTCCCACCACTCTCCTACTGACCCGTACAGACACTGCAAGGACAGCCACTGTGATAGTTTCTCCTTGTAGCGGGATACTACCCCCTCGTTCTCTAGCAGCTTTGTGTTGAGTTTCCAGAGGCCTGGGCCAAAGACAGTCCCGCCCTGGAGTTCCACTCTACACCCTAAAGCCTGATGATCTGAGAAGAAGACAGGCTGAAGAGTGACCCCAACAACTTTCACTCTCTCTGAGACAAAGCAATAGTCAATTCTGGAGCTGCTATTCCTCCCTGACCATGTATCCTGCTGTTGTGGGATATATACATCTATATGTGTCTGAGAGTTTAAAGTCTTGAACTAAGTTTTGCAGGGCCAGTGAGCTGGAATCCAATTTTATCGGCGAGCTAGACTGCCTGTCTGTGTGCTCTAAGATACAATTAAAATCCCTTCCCACTATCACGTCTGTGCTACATAACAATAGGGGGGAGAGTGCCTTGAGTAGCTCCACCCTTCCTCCCACGTCAGTAGGACAATACACATTGATTAGCCGCAGGTTAACGGTCCCCCATTCCACATCCACACAAAGCAACCTGCCATCTATGACCCTCTGAATACTTTTCAATTTGAAAGCCCATCCTTTGAAAAGAATGGCCACGCCAGAGGCTCTGTTGTTATTGTCCCCTGACCAAACAGAAGGCCCTTTATCCCACCTATCTTCAAAGGTTTTATACCTCTCTTGATAGGCTAAAGCACACTCCTGCAACATCAACACATCTCCCTCTCTCTGCTGGAGGTAATCAAAGACAGACTGGCATTTAACTCTGTCATTGATACCTCTGGTGTTAAGAGATATTATGTTTAGATCCATATTACATAAGAAAGTGGAACCAGTCTTTACAAAACACATTTCTCTTCGGTCTCACCTGTTACCTTCTTCTTTTTCTTTTTCTTCTTACCAATTTCCTGCCAGCCATCCTCTGAATGAGCCTTCATCAGGGTGGCAGCAGTAAAAGCATTCACGGAGTCCATTTCAAGGAAGGGGGTAGAGGGAGGGGTGGAGGGGTTCCAGCTGTCCCCATCGCCATGCTCTCCTTCCTCCTCGCTCGGGGAGAAAACAGAGTCATTTTTCCTTTTCCTCAAGTCCAGCTCCTGGGAGCACTGAGGGGAAAGGGGTGCAGCCGATGCACCAGTCTCCTCTTCCCCCTCACCCACCAGCTGCTGCAGATCCTCCGTGATGGACTGGATGGAGGAGAGGAGGGCATCTGTAGCACTTGCAGAGTCTGAGAAAAGCAGCTCCTCTGAATCCTGGGTATCCTCGCTGGACCCGCTCCACCGGGGGGCCCCACACTGGCCCTCGTTCTGAGGAGCAGGAGTGGGGGAGGGGTCCTCGCTGTTCTCGGGGGTTTTCAAACCCTCGTGCTTGTCTGGTGCAGTCTGCGGTTGTGGGAGCGTAGTGGATTTCTCTTCCACCGGCCCCGGAGCCACAGCAGGACTGATCCTGGCTGGAGGCTGAGAGTCTTTGTCCAACAAGGGTTCTTTGTTTGACTTGTTGTTTGCTTTGGCTTTTCGGGCTGGTTTGGCTGAAACAAGCACTGCCTCATCCTTTCTCATTTTGAGTTTATTGGCGTAGGCGTGAGGGCAGTTCTTAAAAACGTGTCCTTCCGAACCACATAAATTGCACTTTGGCAGCATTGAACAGTCAGAGGCTAAATGTCCCTGTTTGCCACAGGTCTTGCAGCATTTCACAGTGCAGGACGATGCCAGGTGTCCCACAGCACCACAGCGCCGACACACCTTTGGTTGTCCCACATAAAAAACATAGCCATTGCAGGCGCCCAGCCGGATTGTAGAGGGCAGGTGCCTTAAGCCTCCATTTACATTGTCCGGTAGCAAGCGAACCTCGAATTTCCTTGCTCCTGTTTTTATACCGTCAACATCTCTAACCTCAGTTCCATGGTGGACGGTGCAGTACTGCTTAAGCCAGGTGTGAATGTCCTCCGTCTTTGCCAGTTCCGAGAACATAACAACATGCACCGTTTTCCTCTCTCTCTGTGTCAGAGGCTGCAAGTTGATCTTCTCAAGGGCAGGAACTTTCCCTTTTTTTGCCTCAAACACATCCACACATTGTTCAAACAGAGAATAGGTAGCAAAAACAACCTCAAATGCTTTCTGACCTGGGAGAGCGAAAATGAAATCCAAGTGCCGAGGTTCAAAGCCAAGTTCCTTCTGTAACACTTTTCTGCTGAACTGCATACGATCCATGAAGAGGTCATCCAAAAGCTCAAAACGTACAGCATTCTTGCGGGATCCAAAGGTTGCCATCTCAAACTGCAAAACAAACACTGCTTCCACAAAACAAGAAAACAATCCAACTACTCTAACTACAGGCTGATCAAGGTATCTCCCCTGCCAGGTAAGCCGAGAGCCGCAGGCGATGAGCCCGGAGCTGAACGGGCCCCACTGGCTCGTTTGTAAGGCCAGGTGCATTGCCAACCACGACCGGCAGGGCAGAGGCTTTGAAGGCGGCCTGGGCTCCTGCAGCTGTGCTGCCACGCACTCTGGTTTCTCTTCATCTCGTACAAATCTTTTGCCTTTTACTAAAGATTTCCATGGAGAGGAGCATGAATGAGTTCCATACAATTTTTGTGCTTCCCTGCCTTCGGGTGGGGCGCAGCTGGGCTGGTCAAAGAGAGAAAACAAAATCGCTCACAATCGCTCTTATTATGGCGACTGTGGCCGTCTGCTCTGTGAGTCCTCGGTCTCCGCCTGTCTGATTGGCGCTCTTTTCTTTGGGGGGCGGGAAGTGTCCGGCCGCAAATATGAAGCGTTACAGCAACGACATGCCATGAGACGATTGATAACGATTTCCATAGGATCCCCGCGGTTGCCTGGCAACCGTCAGCTTTGCGCAGTGGCAGTATCGTAGCCTGTGAGGTATAGCCGAGGCGCGATTATTGCTAGTTGAAAACTTTTCCCAATACCCCGCTTCCGCCTGTTTGCAATACAATCGGCGAAAACAATTTTCGACAGTCTCGTCAGAGACTGAGCAAGGTGTTTAAAGACAGATTTTGTCATGGTAACATCATGGTAGAAAGAAACAAGCTTCTTACGTCTCAACAGAAACGCTCTTTAGCTCTTTCAGCGTTATGCAGAGAACAGCGTCTGTCGAGATCACTTTTGAGTCAGCGCGAAACGCCATGTGCTGTCAGTTTGATTTCATATTGCTCGTAGGGCGCCCGGCTTTTGTCTGTCAAACGTTAGGTTGCGCTTCTTCATGCTGCATCGTCGGCATGAGTGGAGCTTTTTAATTGTCTGTACTTGTCTTACTGCGCCCCATAAGAAATCGTTTGTCCCCGTTCAAAAGAGATTGTGCGATGTCCTGCAGTGTTCGCAAAGCAAACCTTTGACAGTTTGAAAAGAGGAATTTATTCTGCTTCCTGTGCGTGCAGTAGTTACAAAGTTGAACGTCTTTACACGATCTGCTGCAGTTTTCAGTGGGCGGGCTTTGTCAGATGGCTTGGAAAAACGCACTGTGTTTCTGCTCGGGAAACATCATGAGCAGTGTCCTGCATGTTTTCTGTGTATAGCTGTCTTTTAACGCATACAGAATTCATTCGAAATCATTGATTTCTCCAATTAACAAGGGACCTCCCTTTTTGAACCTGCGAGAAGCATTCTTTCAATGTAACAGATTTACTCCGAGGAAAGGCAGCATGACATTGAGAGTAGCTCAAGCTTTCAGCACCCGTATCGGGCTGCGTGTATGCAGACACCGCTCAGAATCCCCTGTAAGATTCTCCCTCACTTCTGTTGTGCAGTGCTTTACCTCTTTCAAAAGGCTTCACTTTCCTAGTCACATTCCAAGGCTCATCGAACCCGGGCTGTTTCCTCCAGCGGTATAGTATTGCAGTGAGACAGCACGATGCCTGCAAGACTATGTCACGCTAAACGCCACAAATTGTGTTTGTCCGTTCGTGTCAGTCGTCCTGCAGCCACGGGAAGTGGGACACAAACATGCTGCAATGCTTTCAGGACGTTAGGATTTGTTTATGCAACATCCGAGAAGAGTACTTGTGGCTTGAATGTGAACTGTACGTTCCCGCCCCCTTTCCTCTGTAGTGCATGAGTTCCTCCCGGCATGCCCTTCGTCATTGTTCTGTCATCTTGTATTTAAAGGGTTGTATTTCTGCTGCTGAAAATAAGCAACAGTTTTCTCACAACGCCCTTTGTTCCCGACGGAGCCCTTGTCTGTCATGAAATTCTTCAAAACCTCAAGCTAGAAGAAGAAGAAGACGACAAATATGAAGCGTTATAGCAACAACATGCCATGAGACGATTGATAACGATTTCCATAGGATCCCCGCGGTTGCCTGGCAACCGTCAGCTTTGCGCAGTGGCAGTATCGTAGCCTGTGAGGTTTAGCCGAGGCGCGATTATTGCTAGTTGAAAACTTTTCCCAATACCCCGCTTCCGCCGGTTTGCAATACAATCGTCGAAAGCAATTTTTGACAGTCTCGTCAGTGCGTGACATAGTCTTGCAGGCATCGTGCTGTCTAACTGCAATACTATACCGCTGGAGGAAACAGCCCGGGTTCAATGAGCCTTGGAATGTGACTAGGAAAGTGAAGCCTTTTGAAAGAGGTAATGTCGACGCTTTTTTAACAGAGCACCAAAAAAGCGTCTTTTTTGAAGGCCCGGGCACTGAGCATTGTTGGTTTAGTGGTAAAATTCTCGCTTCCCACGCGGGAGGCTCTGGTTCAATTCCCAGCCAAAGCAGTGGCTTTTGCAGCGAGCTGCTCCATCACTTGCATCCCCTTGCAACTCGCAACTGAAAACCCACTGAAGCTAAGCAGGTGTGAGCCAGGTCAGTACCCGGATAAGGGTGAGCTACAGGGAAAAACAAAGTTTCCAGCTGGAAGCGGTGTTAATGGTGCCGGCGGGGGGGCGCTCACCCTGAGGTCTGTGTGGGTCCCAATGCCCCAGCATAGTGACGGAGACGCTGTGTTGTAAAAGGGCGCTGTCTCTTGGATGAGATATAAAACCGAGGTCACAGCGCTCTGTGGTCATTAAAAATGACCACCAAAACCTTTGACAAAAGCTCTTGGTAATTGATGGTCTTCAATAATGCTTCTCCTTTAGGTACATTTTAAATCAGCTGAAAAATGCTGTGAAATGGGGGGGCACTTCACGCCAGTGTAGGATTTGGGTTACAAGAACCATAAAACTGCACGAGAAAGCCCGTACACTGAATTACACGGCTTTCAATTCAAAGGAGGGCAAAAGAAATTCCCTGAGTTCGATTTTTTGCAGCACAGAGAGGATTGCTGTCGTGAGGCTGGTTAGCTCAGTTGGTTAGAGCTAATAACACCAAGGTTGTGGGTTCGAGTCCCGTACAGGCCAGGTCCTTTTCTCCTCTCTTACAAAAGCTGTTAGGTTCCTTTCCGTGGTGAGATGGGTTGTCATGCAACGCTGCTACATAGTGCCGACAGACAATTAAATGACAAAAATGAAGAGAGTTAAAGCAGCTGGAAAGATTTTCTTACAACTTTTGAGCTGACACAGTTTTGGAAAATGTTTTCTTCACGCTGCACTGTACCACATAGGCAGCCAAGAGTCTCCAAAACAAAACAGAATTGACAGTCATATAATGTCCATTAACCCCGGTTTTAAACACAGCATCATGTCTGCCATCATAAGAATATGAGTCCAATATTTTAGAATATAGTCAGAATGTCTTCTAACCTTACCTGTGGTGTCTTTAATCCCTATTGCTCAATGCATGATGTACGTACTGCATACATGTGTCTTGAGAATGAGGAATGGGCCCCTGAGACATTTACCTGTTTCACAAATGATCGTATTTTACTAGAGATTCTGTTTGGGATTCAGATGTGCATTCGGACAGCAATCCCTTTCAAGAAATGATACGTTCTGGATGAGGTCAAAGGTGCTGGAACACTGTATTTAGGATGTGTTTGCAGTGATTGTGTGTCTCCTGCTTCAACGCAGTGATATATAGATGTGCTCCTGTAATTTATTGGTACATGCCCAGGGCAGTAAGTTGTCTGAGGATTTATTTCCAGACGGCATAGAGCAGTGAAGCAGTGAAGTAGTGCAACACACTGGATCATTATATTATTAGAATCTATTCTACTTAAATTATTACATTATACACAACTTGAGCTCTCAGCACCGTACTGAGCCCAGGTGTTTTTCTAAAGCTGTCAGGTGCAGTTCATTTACATGAAGGAAATCTCTTACTGGGTACGATTACAATGCAGTAAGTAGCACAGACTACTTAGGGAGTAGGCTGATGTGTTTAAAAACAACCAGCGCCAGGCAGGAGTCGAACCTCCAAACTCCTAATCCATAGTCAGACACATTATCCATTGCACCACTGGCCCTCGTGTGACACTGCAGGGCTGTAACCCAGTGAGCTTAGCACTGCAACTAGTAAAATATTACCCCCGGTCCATTCTTTTCCAAAAGTGAGAAACACCTGTTTTCTACATTTTGTCTGTTTTAAAACCATATCTCTTTAAACCAAACCAAGAGTTTGTCTTTTGCACTGATATTCTGATTCATTTCGATTTCAAAGAAAAAAAAAACATTACCTTCCAAAGCATCATAAAATTGTCCCTTCCTCCAGACTCTACTTCTCTCTTGTAGTAGTACAGAGGACCTTTCCAGGTGAGAAGATCACAGAGTCCGAAATGAGCTTCCCCCATCAAGCAAAGTACCTGAACTTGACTCTGTCATCATAAAAGCGCCCCTGTAATAAAGAAATTAAATCCGAAATCAAGAGGGCAGTTGCCTACTGAAGTTCAAGAAGTCATAAATTTTAACCTAGCAACATATTAAAGGCTGCATCTATACAATTACGATTCTAGAAATGCTCACCAGATTACGTTTTAAGAAAGAACTGCGCCTCAGGTTCCGCCGAGATCTTAACTCAGATGGCAGGATTCAGAGTCTGGAGTGTGGAATGATGGCGCACGGAGGGTCCACATACAGTGGATCCCTCAGTGATCTTCGTGTTCAAACCGCCAGCGTGTGACTCCCCTATCCCCCTGACCTCATTGCTCTGCTCTCGCCTCTGTGCAGCTGAGCCCGACTCATGGTAAAGTGGAAAAAAATATGCCCTCAACGTGAGATTTACTCTGGAGTGAGGATAGTTGTTACCTTCTTATCGTTGAAACGGATGTATGTGATGTGGCGACTAGGTTCTTCTCCATTAGCAGGCTTAAGGTTAAAGAAAAAAACATTGCTGACTTCTTTTTTTTTTGCCAGCCGCGAGCGCTGATTAGCGAGGTTTGTATTTCATGTTTTGCAAGTTGCATCCATTTTAAGAAAAACAAGTCGTTCAAGACAGGAAATGAATACTTGCATTTAATAAAGTCTAGACGTATGCGGTTGTCCATAATGACCAGTTCTGTTCGAGAACACAGAACAAAAAAAGGCACCGCTGGGATTCGGACCCAGGATTTTCTGTTTACTAGACAGGCGCCTTAACCAACTAAGCCACGGCGCCCTGGGAGTGCTGTCCTTTTGCAGCCACTTGGACACACCACTCAGACACATCTGCATTCGGTGTGTGCTCCGCCTGCTCGCTGAGCAAGTTGCCACCTTTACATACAATAGCAACATCGACACCAAGAGAAAGGATGACAAATGGCTTTTATCTGGAACTTTTCATGTCCAAGGAGCTCAATGTGCTTTCTGTGTACAACAGGGCCACTGAACTCCACACTGGCCACTGAACCACAGCAGTGGCTTGCTGGCTTGACATCTCCCAAGGAAAATGTTGAAATCGCATGTGGAACAGGAAAATGACCCTCGAGTATGAGGGAAAAAAAAGAAAAAGATCAACTGGAGTGCGCCAACCCATGTCAGGACAGCCCAGTTTCCTAGACGAGGTGGCCGAGTGGTTACTGTATGCTGAGTCTAAAGACAGTTTCACCCGTTTTCTGATTGCTCGGTTCTGTACCAGTGCAGACATGTCAAACAGTGAATGGCTGTACCTCTATTGTATCCGTGCTCAATGAATGAAATCGGTAACAAATGAATATATGTCTAGTTATACGAAAAACGAGTGGTTTATCAACTCATCTTCATTTGCAGATTTAGAGGCAGCTTCGATATTCGTTTTTTTGAATATGGGTCACACACATTCCACAGCAACAAAACATCTCTAGAGATGAGGCTATAGATCACCTTTCCATCCTGCAGGTTTTCCTCCCAAAGCCTACGGCACCAACGGCGACCCCTGCTGGCCGGGAGAGCAAAAGCTTACAGCACCTGGTATTCCCAGGCAGTCTCCCATCCAAGTACTAACCAGGCCCGACACTGCTTAGCTTCCGAGATCAGACAAGATCGGGCGTGTTCAGGGTGGTGTGGCCGTAAGCGAAAGCCCCAGCGCCTGACTCGTTACTTGAAGCTGTGTGTGGCGGGGGTTCCGTGCCCCCCGAGCGGGACTGAAGGATCGTTCGTGTGCAACTCTTTGGAAAGGAGCTGCTTTCCAAATCGCATTGCGTGCCTGGATGTTGGCGAATGCGCTCCCTTGTGTTGGCTCATCCCGCACTGGAGGAGGACAAACAATCTGCACGGAGGAGCACCAGGCAAGTCTTCACCAGACAAAAACCTCCAGTGCACAGCACTCTGGAAACATTTCGGGGCTTTCGCGTGTTTATTTCAGCACGTAAAGCGCACCGGGTCAACACGTCGGCCGGGCGCGCGGTGCCTCCGCCCTCTTGTGGCCTTGCGGCGTCAGAGCAAGAGGCTCCTTCTCGCTGCCCTTCCGCTGTGTTGCAGGGCCCCGAGAGGGAACCCGGAGTGCGCACTTTGTGGGGGGCGGGGGACCGCGTTCGCGCTCTGCCCCCGGTCTCTTGCGCGAGTACTAAATCTCACGGACAGGGGGGCCTCGTCATTGATTGTTACAGGTGAGACGGGGATTAGGAGGAGACCCCGACTGATGGGTAAAGGGGAGCACTAACACCAGAGGGACACCCCCGGCGTCTCTTTTTGAGAGACGCCCTGGGGTTTCCTAATGGCCAAGGAGGGTCGGGACCTCGGTTTGACCTCTGTTTGTGCAGCAGAGTGTCGCCATCAGGAGGCTGGGGCGTAAGAGAGCCACACAGCCCGCAGGGTGAGCGCTCCCTACTGGTCCCAGTCACACCTCTTGCAGGAGCAGCAGCAACCGGAGCTTTTCCGGGGTGGAATCTCCTATCCGGGTGCCGGCCAGGCTCACACCTGCTGGGCTGCCCCGGGGGTGAGCCCAGTCGAGAGTCGCAGGGCCAGATCTAGTCACCGGGGAGAAACGATACAAGTGAAGGATTGCTCGGCTCTCGGCACTTGAAAAGACCGACAAATGTCTCGTTCCCGCCGGAGCTGAATGTACCCGCATGTGTGGTGTCGTCTTCTTCCCCCGCCCCGCTGTGTTTGCTGTATTGTCTCTGAAGCCGGCCCCCCCGAGACGAGACGGGCTGTTCCTGTGCCCCAATTAACACTTTACAGGTGCCATTCCCCGGCATTGTGGCCATTGTCGGTGCTCACACGCGATAAGATAAGGCGGAGGAGAGCGGGGCATGCCCAGCGGCAGACATTCAAGGAGGGGGTAGGGCGAGGTGAGGTGAGGTGCGACACGCCGGAGCCCCGACGCAGCTAATGCGGAGCACTTGTTGGACTGGCATCGAAAGGACGTGTGCGCACGGAGCGAGCCTTCCCTGCGGCGGAGCGTGGGAACTTTCTCCCCCCCTCCCGCTGCAGGAGTTGTGTGCACTGCAGCGGTGCCGAGAGAAAAGCACAGAAGGCAGCAGGCTCTGGAGAGCAGGTAAGAGACGGAGCCTTGTGGGCAGGCGAGCAGGCCCGTTTTTTGGAAATTGCTGAAAAGGTTTGTTCGGTGTGTGGCAGGCGCACGTCGCGAACTTGCGTGGCGATCTGCCGGTCTGGAGTTATGCAAATGAGGCCGAATTGCATCCCGGGACATGCTGCGAATGCGCAACGGCGACTGCAGATGTGTAGGAAACGGCGCGCTCGTTTTCTCGTTTTGCCCACACTTTTGAGTGTTAGTGTGGCGTGTGAGTGTGTGAAAGAGTGGGCCCAGCAGGAGGCGGTGGCGTGCGGGGCGAGGAGGTGGCCTAGGCTGCGCGATTTGTGCTGTGGGTGCGGGCCGCTTGCAGGGGCCTGTTTAACTCATGCTTACCTGGCAGGGGAGATACCTTGATCAGCCTGTAGGTGGAGTAGTTGGATTGTTTTTCTTTTGTTGGAAGCAGTGTTCGATTTGCGGTTTTTGAAATGGCAACCTTTGGATCCCGTAAGAATGCTGTACGTTTTGAGCTCTTGGATGACCTCTTCATGGATCGTATGCAGTTCAGCAGAAAAGTGTTACAGAAGGAACTTGGCTTTGAACCTCGGCACTTGGATTTCATCTTCGCTCTCCCAGGTCAGAAAGCATTTGAGGTTGTATTTGCTACCTATCCTCTGTTTGAACAATGCGTGGATGTGTTTGAGGCAAAAAGAGGCAAAGTTCCTGCACTTGAGAAGATCAACTTGCAGCCTCTGACACAGAGAGAGAGGAAAACGGTGCATGTTGTTATGTTCTCGGAACTGGCAAAGACGGAGGACATTCACACCTGGCTTAACCAGTACTGCACCGTCCACCATGGAACTGAGGTTAGAGATGTTGATGGTATAAAAACAGGAGCAAGGAAATTCGAGGTTCGCTTGCTACCGGACAGCGTAAATGGAGGCTTAAGGCACCTGCCCTCTACAATCCGGCTGGGCGCCTGCAATGGCTATGTGTTTTATGTGGGACAACCAAAGGTGTGTCGGCGCTGTGGTGCTGTGGGACACCTGGCATCGTCCTGCACTGTGAAATGCTGCAAGACCTGTGGCAAACAGGGACATTTAGCCTCTGACTGTTCAATGCTGCCAAAGTGCAATTTATGTGGCTCGGAAGGACACGTTTTTAAGAACTGCCCTCACGCCTACGCCAATAAACTCAAAATGAGAAAGGATGAGGCAGTGCTTGTTTCAGGCAAACCGGCCCGAAAATCCAAAGCAAACAACAAGTCAAACAAAGAACCCTTGTTGGACAAAGACTCTCAGCCTCCAGCCAGGATCAGTCCTGCTGTGGCTCCGGGGCTGGTGGAAGAGAAATCCACTACGCCCCCACAACCGCAGACTGCACCAGACAAGCACGAGGGTTTGAAAACCCCCGAGAACAGCGAGGACCCCTCCCCCACTCCTGCTCCTCAGAACGAGGGCCAGTGTGGGGCCCCCCGGTGGAGCGGGTCCAGCGAGGATACCCAGGATTCAGCGGAGCTGCTTTTCTCAGACTCTGCAAGTGCTACAGATGCCCTCCTCTCCTCCATCCAGTCCATCACGGAGGATCTGCAGCAGCTGGTGGGTGAGGGGGAAGAGGAGACTGGTGCATCGGCTGCACCCCTTTCCCCTCAGTGCTCCCAGGAGCTGGACTTGAGGAAAAGAAAAAATGACTCTGTTTTCTCCCCGAGCGAGGAGGAAGGAGAGCATGGCGATGGGGACAGCTGGAACCTCTCCACCCCTCCCTCTACCCCCTTCCTTGAAATGGACTCTGTGAACGCTTTTACTGCTGCCACCCTGATGAAGGCTCATTCAGAGGATGGCTGGCAGGAAATTGGTAAGAAGAAAAAGAAAAAGAAGAAGGTAACAGGTGAGACCGAAGAGAAATGTGTTTTGTAAAGACTGGTTCCACTTTCTTATGTAATATGGCTCTTAACATAATTTCTCTTAACACAAGAGGTATCAATGACAGAGTTAAATGCCAGTCTGTCTTTGATTACCTCCAGCAGAGAGAGGGAGATGTGTTGATGTTGCAGGAGTGTGCTTTAGCCTATCAAGAGAGGTATAAAAGTTTTGAAGATAGGTGGGATAAAGGGCCTTCTGTTTGGTCAGGGGACAATAACAACAGAGCCTCTGGCGTGGCCATTCTTTTCAAAGGATGGGCATTCAAATTGAAAAGTATTCAGAGGGTCATAGATGGCAGGTTGCTGTGTGTGGATGTGGAATGGGGGACCGTTAACCTGAGGCTAATCAATGTGTATTGCCCTACTGACGTAGGAGGAAGGGTGGAGCTACTCAAGGCACTCTCCCCCCTATTGTTATGCAGCACAGACGTGATAGTGGGAGGGGATTTTAATTGTATCTTAGAGCACACAGACAGGCAGTCTAGCTCGCCGATAAAATTGGATTCCAGCTCACTGGCCCTGCAAAACTTAGTTCAAGACCTTAAACTCTCAGACACATATAGATGTATATATCCCACAACAGCAGGATATACATGGTCAGGGAGGAATAGCAGCTCCAGAATTGACTATTGCTTTGTCTCAGAGAGAGTGAAAGTTGTTGGGGTCACTCTTCAGCCTGTCTTCTTCTCAGATCATCAGGCTTTAGGGTGTAGAGTGGAACTCCAGGGCGGGACTGTCTTTGGCCCAGGCCTCTGGAAACTCAACACAAAGCTGCTAGAGAACGAGGGGGTAGTATCCCGCTACAAGGAGAAACTATCACAGTGGCTGTCCCTGCAGTGTCTGTACGGGTCAGTAGGAGAGTGGTGGGAGGAGGTGAAGGTGAGGACAAAGGCCTTTTTCATGGCTGAGGGAAGGAAGGCTGCTGCCAGACGGAGAGGAGTGCTAGCCAGGAAACAGAGGCAGCTGCAGCGTCTCTACACGATGCTGCACAGTGGCTTCGATGTGCTCGAGGATATCGCCCTTTTAAAAAAGGACATCCGGAGCATAGCCGAAGAAAGTAGTCGAGGAGTGCTGTTAAGAAGCAGAGTGCAGTTCTTGGAAGAAAATGAGAAGTGTACTCGCTTCTTTTTCAGGAAAGTGGTAGGCTCCAAGACTGTCATGGAAAGTGTAGTTGATGAGGAGGGACGAGAGAGAACAGAGCCGAGTGCTATCCTCTCCTGCACCGAGGCCTTCTACTCAAGACTGTACAGCTCTACAGAGGTAAAGGATGAAGATATTCATTTTTTTACCTCAAAGCTAGAAAACATTTTGAGTGAAGAAGATAGGGAAGTACTTGAGAGGGATTTGACAGTAGAAGAGCTGAGACAGGCTATGGAGAGCTTACAGAAGGGGAAAACTCCGGGTGCTGACGGGCTCCCTAAAGAATTTTATTGCACCTTTTGGGATCTGCTTCAGGATCCGCTACTGCTCCTATTCGAGGAAAGCTACAAGACAGAATTGCTGCCTGACTCCTTAAGAGAAGGCACTATCTCTCTCTTGTTTAAGAAAGGAGCAAAAAATGACATAAAGAACTGGAGACCCCTCAGCCTGTTAGGCGTGGACACTAAGATCCTGTCCAAAGCCCTTTTCCTGCGCCTACAAAATGTAGTGGCCTCACTGGTAGGGAAAGAACAGACTTGTGGGATAGCAGGACGCCTGATGAGCGACAACCTGGCCTTGTTGAGGGATGTCTGTCTGTACTCTGAGGATCGCTCCCTCCCTCTGTGCATTTTAGGTGTAGACCTAGAAAAGGCCTTTGACCGCCTAAACCGGCAGTACTTAACATCGGTACTTGAGCACATGAAGTTTGGCCCCATCATGAGAAAGTGGATTAACCTGCTGTACACAGGTAGCAACAGCAGAGTCATGGTTAATGGCAATAGATCACGCACCTTTGAAGTCTGTTCAGGGGTGAGGCAGGGCTGCCCATTATCCCCCTTGTTATTCGTTTTGGCTATGGAGCCCTTAGCCTGTGCCTTGCGCCAGGATCAGGCCATTAATGGGATACCAGTGCCTGGAAGTGGGGGAGGAGAGGTAAAGACATCTCTATACATGGATGACGTCACCCTGCTCCTCTCTGACAATGCCTCAATTAGCAGAGCTCTGCAGTGCTGTGATCGGTTCTCTTTGGCTTCCTCCGCAAAAATTAACACATCTAAGAGTGAGATTTTTTATCAGAACTGGAGGGAGCCAAAAGAAGGACATGATCTCAGGCTGCAAGAGAAGAGAATTAAGGTCCTGGGGGTGTATTTTGGAGAAGAGATGGGAACAGTAAATTGGCAGAACAAATTGCCAATCTTAAACAAAAAACTGATGCAATGGAAGGACCGAGACCTCACCATGACAGGGAAGGTGCTGGTCATCAAAGCCGAGCTCTTGCCTGTCTTGAATTTTCTGGCTTCTACCTTCCCAATCCCACACCGTGTTGCGGCGGTGCTGAGGAGATTGATGTTTCAATTTCTATGGGGTGGGAAGCAGGAAAGACTCAGAAGGGAAATAATGTACAGGCCGCTACCCTCAGGGGGGAAGTCTGTCCCAGATATTGCTACGAAGCTGCTGTGCATTTTCCTGGCCTCTGTGCTGAGAGGCTTTGCAACAGCACCTGCAGCGCGTACCTGGACTTATTTTTCCAGGCTCTGGGTAGGTAGGGAGGTGTTCAGAGTGTGGGGTGTCAGACCCAAGCTGGACGTCCCACTCTCTGACACATGCCCTGCAATTTATGGGACAGTTAAAAGTTTTCTAAGATCTCACCCAATTGGCCATATTCCCCTCCGAGATGTCAGCGTCCAAAAACTGGAAGATTTCGTAGCACCCCAGAACAATAGGCAGACCCCTGTGGGCATTTTAACATCAGCCCAAACAAGGAAGGTGTGGAAACACACATCCTCTAAATTTCTGTGCAACATTCACAGAGATTTAGCCTGGAGTGTCGTCCACCAGTGCTTACCGGTACGAACTTTCTTGTACCGTAGGGGCCTCACCCCCAGCCCTCGCTGCGTTAGGGTGGGCTGCGGCGAGGAGGAGACTGTGACCCATCTCCTGTGGTCCTGCTTTTTTGCTAAGGCCTTCTGGGCACAGTTTGAAGATTGGTTGCAGGCTCTCTCGCCCCAATTTACCCTGACCGCTGCTTTCATCATATACGGCATCTCTCCTGTCAAACTTCCCCCTGACGTGTTTGACAGGATCTGGGCCGTGGTGAACAGTGGGAAAGACGCCCTGTGGAGAGTGAGGAACATGGGGCTGTTCAAAGGCATCGAGGTCCCAGTCAAGGCAGCAGGTAGCCTGGCCCTGTTCATCACCCGAGAGAACTATTACCTCAGAGATCTGTGGAGAGAAGGGAGGGAGGAAGCAGAAAATCTGTGGGAAATAGAGAGCATTGGACAGTATCTCAAGAAACTGTGAAAAACATTATCATGTTTAAATAAAGAATGTGATTTGCACCAGAAAAAAAGAAAATTGTTGCTATGTAACTGTTACCGTGTCAAAATGTAATGAGATGTGATCATATATACTGTTTTAAGTATGTATATTAATGTAAAGCTTTCTGATTTGTGATGTCCTGTATTTTTTTGTGAAAAGAAAATAAAGTTCTTAAAAATCGAAAATCGGTTCACCCAGGGCGAGGCTCGGCCATTGCACTCCGGCTGTGCTGACCCCTGCGAATTCCCCAAATGTGGGAATCTCGACTGCATAATTTCTAGAAGTGGGGGACTGCGTTCGCGCTCTCCCCTGATGTGCTTGGTCCAAAATCAGATACGGGAGGGTTAGGACACCACGAGCTGCGTGGCTGCGGAAGGATCCCGGTTCGACAGGAGTGGACGCCGCTGCTGGTTCTCGCTGGCTTTTAGTTAGGGGTCCGGAGAAGCATCTCAAGCTAGTTCCACTACTCCTTCCGGACGTTCATTCCCTTTTCAAAGTCAGTCGTTTTGCTGTAGTCTGCGTTCTTTAGGCTGATTATCGAGGTTAGCCTTTATTTGGTCATGGGGGGCCTCGGTACTGTATGCTGAGTCTAAAGACAGTTTCACCCGTTTTCTGATTGCTCGGTTCTGTACCAGTGCAGACATGTCAAACAGTGAATGGCTGTACCTCTACTGTATCCATGCTCAATGAATGAAATCGGTAACAAATGAATATATGTCTAGTTATACGAAAAACGAGTGGTTTATCGACTCATCTTCATTTGCAGATTTAGAGGCAGCTTCGATATTCGTTTTACAGACGGGTTTTTTTTTTTGAATATGGGTCACACACATGCCACAGCAACAAAACATCTCTAGAGATGAGGCTATAGATCACCTTTCCATCCTGCAGGTTTTCCTCCCAAAGCCTACGGCACCAACGGCGACCCCTGCTGGCCGGGAGAGCAAAAGCTTACAGCACCTGGTATTCCCAGGCAGTCTCCCATCCAAGTACTAACCAGGCCCGACGCTGCTTAGCTTCCGAGATCAGACGAGATCGGGCGTGTTCAGGGTGGTGTGGCCGTAAGCGAAAGCCCTAGCGCCTGACTCGCTACTTGAAGCTGTATGTGGCGGGGGTTCCGTGCCCCCCGAGCGGGACTGAAGGATCGTTCGTGTGCAACTCTTTGGAAAGGAGCTGCTTTCCAAATCGCATTGCGTGCCTGGATATTGGCGAATGCGCTCCCTTGTGTTGACTCGTCCCGCACTGGAGGAGGACAAACAATCTGCACGGAGGAGCACCAGGCAAGTCTTCACCAGACAAAAACCTCCAGTGCACAGCACTCTGGAAACATTTCGGGGCTTTCGCGTGTTTATTTCAGCACGTAAAGCGCACCGGTCCAACACGTCGGCCGGGCGCGCGGCGCCTCCGCCCTCTTGTGGCCTTGCGGCATCAGAGCAAGAGGCTCCTTCTCGCTGCCCTTCCGCTGTGTTGCAGGGCCCCGAGAGGGAACCCGGAGCGCGCACTTTGTGGGGGGCGGGGGACCGCGTTCGCGCTCTGCCCCCGGTCTCTTGCGCGAGTACTAAATCTCACGGACAGGGGGGCCTTGTCATTGATTGTTACAGGTGAGACGGGGATTAGGAGGAGACCCCGACTGATGGGTAAAGGGGAGCACTAACACCAGAGGGACACCCCCGGCGTCTCTTTTTGAGAGACGCCCTGGGGTTTCCTAATGGCCAAGGAGGGTCGGGACCTCGGTTTGACGCCTCCCCCGAAGGACGGCGCCTGTTTGTGCAGCAGAGTGTCGCCATCAGGAGGCTGGGGCGTAAGAGAGCCACACAGCCCGCAGGGTGAGCGCTCCCTACTGGTCCCAGTCACACCTCTTGCAGGAGCAGCAGCAACCGGAGCTTTTCCGGGGTGGAATCTCCCATCCGGGTGCCGGCCAGGCTCACACCTGCTGGGCTGCCCCGGGGGTGAGCCCAGTCGAGAGTCGCAGGGCCAGATCTAGTCACCGGGGAGAAACGATACAAGTGAAGGATTGCTCGGCTCTCGGCACTTGAAAAGACCGACAAATGTCTCGTTCCCGCCGGAGCTGAATGTACCCGCATGTGTGGTGTCGTCTTCTTCCCCCGCCCCGCTGTGTTTGCTGTATTGTCTCTGAAGCCGGCCCCCCCGAGACGAGATGGGCTGTTCCTGTGCCCCAATTAACACTTTACAGGTGCCATTCCCCGGCATTGTGGCCATTGTCGGTGCTCACACGCGATAAGATAAGGCGGAGGAGAGCGGGGCATGCCCAGCGGCAGACATTCAAGGAGGGGGCAGTGCGAGGTGAGGTGAGGTGCGACACGCCGGAGCCCCGACGCAGCTAATGCGGAGCACATGTTGGACTGGCATCGAAAGGACGTGTGCGCACGGAGCGAGCCTTCCCTGCGGCGGAGCGCGGGAACTTTCTCCCCCCCTCCCGCTGCAGGAGTTGTGTGCACTGCAGCGGTGCCGAGAGAAAAGCACAGAAGGCAGCAGGCTCTGGAGAGCAGGTAAGAGACGGAGCCTTGTGGGCAGGCGAGCAGGCCCGTTTTTTGGAAATTGCTGAAAAGGTTTGTTCGGTGTGTGGCAGGCGCACGTCGCGAGCTTGCGTGGCGATCTGCTGGTCTGGAGTTATGCAAATGAGGCCGAATTGCATCCCGGGACATGCTGCGAATGCGCAACGGCGACTGCAGATGTGTAGGAAACGGCGCGCTCGTTTTCTCGTTTTGCCCACACTTTTGAGTGTTAGTGTGGCGTGTGAGTGTGTGAAAGAGTGGGCCCAGCAGGAGGCGGTGGCGTGCGGGGCGAGGAGGTGGCCTAGGCTGCGCGATTTGTGCTGTGGGTGCGGGCCGCTTGCAGGGGCCTGTTTAACTCATACTTACCTGGCAGGGGAGATACCTTGATCAAGAAGGAGGTTCACCCAGGGCGAGGCTCGGCCATTGCACTCCGGCTGTGTTGACCCCTGCGAATTCCCCAAATGTGGGAATCTCGACTGCATAATTTCTAGAAGTGGGGGACTGCGTTCGCGCTCTCCCCTGATGTGCTTGGTCCAAAATCAGATACGGGAGGGTTAGGACACCACGAGCTGCGTGGCTGCGGAAGGATCCCGGTTCGACAGGAGTGGACGCCGCTGCTGGTTCTCGCTGGCTTTTAGTTAGGGGTCCGGAGAAGCATCTCAAGCTAGTTCCACTACTCCTTCCGGACGTTCATTCCCTTTTCAAAGTCAGTCGTTTTGCTGTAGTCTGCGTTCTTTAGGCTGATTATCGAGGTTAGCCTTTATTTGGTCATGGGGGGCCTCGGTACTGTATGCTGAGTCTAAAGACAGTTTCACCCGTTTTCTGATTGCTCGGTTCTGTACCAGTGCAGACATGTCAAACAGTGAATGGCTGTACCTCTATTGTATCCGTGCTCAATGAATGAAATCGGTAACAAATGAATATATGTCTAGTTATACGAAAAACGAGTGGTTTATCGACTCATCTTCATTTGCAGATTTAGAAGCAGCTTCGATATTCGTTTTACAGACGGGTTTTTTTTTTTGAATATGGGTCACACACATGCCACAGCAACAAAACATCTCTAGAGATGAGGCTATAGATCACCTTTCCATCCTGCAGGTTTTCCTCCCAAAGCCTACGGCACCAACGGCGACCCCTGCTGGCCGGGAGAGCAAAAGCTTACAGCACCTGGTATTCCCAGGCAGTCTGCCATCCAAGTACTAACCAGGCCCAACGCTGCTTAGCTTCCAAGATCAGACGAGATCGGGCGTGTTCAGGGTGGTGTGGCCGTAAGCAAAAGCCCCGGCTCCTGACTCGCTACTTGAAGCTGTGTGTGGCGGGGGTTCCGTGCCCCCCGAGCGGGACTGAAGGATCGTTCGTGTGCCACTCTTTGGAAAGGAGCTGCTTTCCAAATCGCATTGCGTGCCTGGATGTTGGCGAATGCGCTCCCTTGTGTTGGCACGTCCCGCACTGGAGGAGGACAAACAATCTGCACGGAGGAGCACCAGGCAAGTCTTCACCAGACAAAAACCTCCAGTGCACAGCACTCTGGAAACATTTCGGGGCTTTCGCGTGTTTATTTCAGCACGTAAAGCGCACCGGTCCAACACGTCGGCCGGGCGCGCGGCGCCTCCGCCCTCTTGTGGCCTTGCGGCGTCAGAGCAAGAGGCTCCTTCTCGCTGCCCTTCCGCTGTGTTGCAGGGCCCCGAGAGGGAACCCGGAGCGCGCACTTTGTGGGGGGCGGGGGACCGCGTTCGCGCTCTGCCCCCGGTCTCTTGCGCGAGTACTAAATCTCACGGACAGGGGGGCCTCGTCATTGATTGTTACAGGTGAGACGGGGATTAGGAGGAGACCCCGACTGATGGGTAAAGGGGAGCACTAACACCAGAGGGACACCCCCGGCGTCTCTTTTTGAGAGACGCCCTGGGGTTTCCTAATGTCCAAGGAGGGTCGGGACCTCGGTTTGACCTCTGTTTGTGCAGCAGAGTGTCGCCATCAGGAGGCTGGGGCGTAAGAGAGCCACACAGCCCGCAGGGTGAGCGCTCCCTACTGGTCCCAGTCACACCTCTTGCAGGAGCAGCAGCAACCGGAGCTTTTCCGGGGTGGAATCTCCCATCCGGGTGCCGGCCAGGCTCACACCTGCTGGGCTGCCCCGGGGGTGAGCCCAGTCGAGAGTCGCAGGGCCAGATCTAGTCACCGGGGAGAAACGATACAAGTGAAGGATTGCTCGGCTCTCGGCACTTGAAAAGACCGACAAATGTCTCGTTCCCACCGGAGCTGAATGTACCCGCATGTGTGGTGTCGTCTTCTTCCCCCGCCCCGCTGTGTTTGCTGTATTGTCTCTGAAGCCGGCCCCCCCGAGACGAGACGGGCTGTTCCTGTGCCCCAATTAACACTTTACAGGTGCCATTCCCCGGCATTGTGGCCATTGTCGGTGCTCACACGCGATAAGATAAGGCGGAGGAGAGCGGGGCATGCCCAGCGGCAGACATTCAAGGAGGGGGCAGTGCGAGGTGAGGTGAGGTGCGACACACCGGAGCCCCGACGCAGCTAATGCGGAGCACTTGTTGGACTGGCATCGAAAGGACGTGTGCGTACGGAGCGAGCCTTCCCTGCGGCGGAGCGCGGGAACTTTCTCCCCCCCTCCCGCTGCAGGAGTTGTGTGCGCTGCAGCGGTGCCGAGAGAAAAGCACAGAAGGCAGCAGGCTCTGGAGAGCAGGTAAGAGACGGAGCCTTGTGGGCAGGCAAGCAGGCCCGTTTTTTGGAAATTGCTGAAAAGGTTTGTTCGGTGTGTGGCAGGCGCACGTCGCGAGCTTGCGTGGCGATCTGCCGGTCTGGAGTTATGCAAATGAGGCCGAATTGCATCCCGGGACATGCTGCGAATGCGCAACGGCGACTGCAGATGTGTAGGAAACGGCGCGCTCGTTTTCTCGTTTTGCCCACACTTTTGAGTGTTAGTGTGGCATGTGAGTGTGTGAAAGAGTGGGCCCAGCAGGAGGCGGTGGCGTGCGGGGCGAGGAGGTGGCCTAGGCTGCGCGATTTGTGCTGTGGGTGCGGGCCGCTTGCAGGGGCCTGTTTAACTCATACTTACCTGGCAGGGGAGATACCTTGATCAAGAAGGAGGTTCACCCAGGGCGAGGCTCGGCCATTGCACTCCGGCTGTGCTGACCCCTGCGAATTCCCCAAATGTGGGAATCTCGACTGCATAATTTCTGGTAGTGGGGGACTGCGTTCGCGCTCTCTCCTGATGTGCTTGGTCCAAAATCAGATACGGGAGGGTTAGGACACCACGAGCTGCGTGGCTGCGGAAGGATCCCGGTTTGACAGGAGTGGACGCCGCTGCTGGTTCTCGCTGGCTTTTAGTTAGGGGTCCGGAGAAGCATCTCAAGCTAGTTCCACTACTCCTTCCGGACGTTCATTCCCTTTTCAAAGTCAGTCGTTTTGCTGTAGTCTGCGTTCTTTAGGCTGATTATCGAGGTTAGCCTTTATTTGGTCATGGGGGGCCTCGGTACTGTATGCTGAGTCTAAAGACAGTTTCACCCGTTTTCTGATTGCTCGGTTCTGTACCAGTGCAGACATGTCAAACAGTGAATGGCTGTACCTCTATTGTATCCGTGCTCAATGAATGAAATCGGTAACAAATGAATATATGTCTAGTTATACGAAAAACGAGTGGTTTATCGACTCATCTTCATTTGCAGATTTAGAGGCAGCTTCGATATTCGTTTTACAGACGGGTTTTTTTTTTTGAATATGGGTCACACACATGCCACAGCAACAAAACATCTCTAGAGATGAGGCTATAGATCACCTTTCCATCCTGCAGGTTTTCCTCCCAAAGCCTACGGCACCAACGGCGACCCCTGCTGGCCGGGAGAGCAAAAGCTTACAGCACCTGGTATTCCCAGGCAGTCTCCCATCCAAGTACTAACCAGGCCCAACGCTGCTTAGCTTCCGAGATCAGACGAGATCAGGCGTGTTCAGGGTGGTGTGGCCGTAAGCGAAAGCCCCGGCGCCTGACTCGCTACTTGAAGCTGTGTGTGGCGGGGGTTCCGTGCCCCCCGAGCGGGACTGAAGGATCGTTCGTGTGCCACTCTTTGGAAAGGAGCTGCTTTCCAAATCGCATTGCGTGCCTGGATGTTGGCGAATGCGCTCCCTTGTGTTGACTCGTCCCGCACTGGAGGAGGACAAACAATCTGCACGGAGGAGCACCAGGCAAGTCTTCACCAGACAAAAACCTCCAGTGCACAGCACTCTGGAAACATTTCGGGGCTTTCGCGTGTTTAATTCAGCATGTAAAGCGCACCGGTCCAACACGTCGGCCGGGCGCGCGGCGCCTCCGCCCTCTTGTGGCCTTGCGGCATCAGAGCAAGAGGCTCCTTCTCGCTGCCCTTCCGCTGTGTTGCAGGGCCCCGAGAGGGAACCCGGAGCGCGCACTTTGTGGGGGGCGGGGGACCGCGTTCGCGCTCTGCCCCCGGTCTCTTGCGCGAGTACTAAATCTCACGGACAGGGGGGCCTTGTCATTGATTGTTACAGGTGAGACGGGGATTAGGAGGAGACCCCGACTGATGGGTAAAGGGGAGCACTAACACCAGAGGGACACCCCCGGCGTCTCTTTTTGAGAGACGCCCTGGGGTTTCCTAATGGCCAAGGAGGGTCGGGACCTCGGTTTGACCTCTGTTTGTGCAGCAGAGTGTCGCCATCAGGAGGCTGGGGCGTAAGAGAGCCACACAGCCCGCAGGGTGAGCGCTCCCTACTGGTCCCAGTCACACCTCTTGCAGGAGCAGCAGCAACCGGAGCTTTTCCGGGGTGGAATCTCCCATCCGGGTGCCGGCCAGGCTCACACCTGCTGGGCTGCCCCGGGGGTGAGCCCAGTCGAGAGTCGCAGGGCCAGATCTAGTCACCGGGGAGAAACGATACAAGTGAAGGATTGCTCGGCTCTCGGCACTTGAAAAGACCGACAAATGTCTCGTTCCCACCGGAGCTGAATGTACCCGCATGTGTGGTGTCGTCTTCTTCCCCCGCCCCGCTGTGTTTGCTGTATTGTCTCTGAAGCCGGCCCCCCCGAGACGAGACGGGCTGTTCCTGTGCCCCAATTAACACTTTACAGGTGCCATTCCCCGGCATTGTGGCCATTGTCGGTGCTCACACGCGATAAGATAAGGCGGAGGAGAGCGGGGCATGCCCAGCGGCAGACATTCAAGGAGGGGGCAGTGCGAGGTGAGGTGAGGCCCCGACGCAGCTAATGCGGAGCACTTGTTGGACTGGCATCGAAAGGACGTGTGCGCACGGAGCGAGCCTTCCCTGCGGCGGAGTGCGGGAACTTTCTCCCCCCCTCCCGCTGCAGGAGTTGTGTGCGCTGCAGCGGTGCCGAGAGAAAAGCACAGAAGGCAGCAGGCTCTGGAGAGCAGGTAAGAGACGGAGCCTTGTGGGCAGGCGAGCAGGCCCGTTTTTTGGAAATTGCTGAAAAGGTTTGTTCGGTGTGTGGCAGGCGCACGTCGCGAGCTTGCGTGGCGATCTGCCGGTCTGGAGTTATGCAAATGAGGCCGAATTGCATCCCGGGACATGCTGCGAATGCACAACGGCGACTGCAGATGTGTAGGAAACGGCGCGCTCGTTTTCTCGTTTTGCCCACACTTTTGAGTGTTAGTGTGGCATGTGAGTGTGCGAAAGAGTGGGCCCAGCAGGAGGCGGTGGCGTGCGGGGCGAGGAGGTGGCCTAGGCTGCGCGATTTGTGCTGTGGGTGCGGGCCGCTTGCAGGGGCCTGTACAACTCATACTTACCTGGCAGGGGAGATATCTTGATCAAGAAGGAGATTCAACCAGGGCGAGGCTCGGCCATTGCACTCCGGCTGTGCTGACCCCTGCGAATTCCCCAAATGTGGGAATCTCGACTGCATAATTTCTGGTAGTGGGGGACTGCGTTCGCGCTCTCCCCTGATGTGCTTGGTCCAAAATCAGATACGGGAGGGTTAGGACACCACGAGCTGCGTGGCTGCGGAAGGATCCCGGTTCAACACGGTCTCACTGCAATACTATACCGCTGGAGGAAAGAGCCCGGGTTCGATAAGCCTTGGAATGTGACTAGGAAAGTGAAGCCTTTTGAAAGAGGTAAAGCACTGCACAACGGAACTGAGGGAGAATCTTACAGGGGATTCTGAGCGGTGTCTAAATAAATAAATTCTTCAGCGTCCGCGGATGGCATTTTGCAGCTGGAAGCAGATGTCGACGCTTTTTGCACAGAGCACCAAAAAAGCGTCTTTTTTGAAGGCTCAGGCACTGAGCATTGGTGGTTCAGTGGTAGAATTCTCGCCTGCCACGCGGGAGGCTCGGGTTCGATTCCTGGCCAATGCAGTGGCTTTTGCAGCGAGCGGCTCCATCACTTGCATCCCCTTGCAACTCGCAACTGAAAACCCACTGAAGCTAAGCAGGTGTGAGCCAGGTCAGTACCCGGATGAGGGTGAGCTACAGGGAAAAACAAAGCTTCCAGCTGGAAGTGGTGTTAATGGTGCCGGCGGGGGGGCGCTCACCCTGAGGTCTGTGCGGGTCCCAATGCCCCAGTATAGTGACGGAGATGCTGTGTTGTAAAAGGGCGCTGTCTTTTGGATGAGATGTAAAACCGAGGTCACAGCGCTCTGTGGTCATTCAAAATGACCACCAAAACCTTTGACAAAAGCTCTTGGTAATTGATGGTCTTCAATAATGCTTCTCCTTTAGGTACATTTTAAATCAGCTGAAAAATGCTGTGAAATGGGGGGGCACTTCAGGCCAGTGTAGGATTTGGGTTACAAGAACCATGAAACTGCACGAGAAAGCCCGTACACTGAATTACACGGCTTTCTATTCAAAGGAGGACAAAAGAAATTCCCTGAGTTCGATTTTTTACAGCACAGAGAGGAGCACTGTCATGAGGCCGGTTAGCTCAGTTGGTTAGAGCGTGGTGCTAATAACGCCAAGGTCATGGGTTCGAGCCCCGTACGGGCCAGGTCCTTTACTCCTCTCTTACCAAAGCTGTTAGGTTCCTTTCCGTGGTGAGAGGGGTTGTCATGCAACGCTCCCACATAGTGCCGACAGACAAGAGTGTTGCGGGAGAAGAGAAAAGTGTTTGAAGACTTAAGAGTGTTTTAGGTGGAGCCAAAATCAAGTGTCACAAATGCAAGTGGTTGGATTTCCAATGTTTAATATGGTAAAAATAAGCGGAAGTTATCTGCTGGTCCGGCACAGTCTGCCATGCTTTTGTCAGATACTGTAAAGTGGTGTCGAACTGGGTGTCGAACTGGAGCAAAACCGTTTGCATATGTGAGGCTCCAGTTAAACATCGAGTGTCACATTAAATGACAAAAATGAAGAGAGTTAAAGCAGCTGGAGAGGTTTTCTTACAACTTTTGAGCTGACACAGTTTTGGAAAATGTTTCCTTCACGCTGCACTGTACCACATAGGCAGCCAATAGTCTCCAAAACAAAACAGAATTGACAGTCATATAATGTCCATTAACCCCGGTTTTAAACGCAGCATCATGTCTGCCATCATAAGAATATGAGTCCAATATTTTTGAATACAGTCAGAATGACTTCTAACCTTACCTGTGGTGTCTTTAATCCCTATTGCTCAATGCATGGTGTACGTACTGCATACATGTGTCTTGAGAATGAAGAATGGGCCCCTGAGACAGTCATTTACCTGTTTCACAAATTATAATATTTTACTAGAGATTCTGTTTGGGATTCAGATGTGCATTCGGACAGCAATCCCTTTCAGGAAATGATACGTTCTGGATGAGGTCAATGGTGCTGGAACACTGTATTTAGGATGTGATTGTGTGTCCCCTGCTTCAACGCAGTGATATATAGATGTGCTCCTGTAATTTATCGGTACATGCCCAGGGCAGTAAGCAGTCTGAGGATTTATTTCTAGACGGCATAGAGCAGTGAAGCAGTGAAGTAGTGCAACACACTGGATCATTATATTATTAGAATCTATTCTACTTAAATTATTACATTATACACAACTTGAGTTCATTTTAAAAATTAAAAGGTAATGAAAGGAATGCATATACATGATGGGAGCTAAAACAGAAGTTAAGAGAGAGCAAGGACGCCTACAGGAGGAAGGTATAGGACAAGCTGCAAAGGAAAAGCTACAACCCCCGACAGCTACTCACCCACCCATCCCACACAGGTACCACTCTCCAACACCTCCGCCATTAACACCTCAGGGACTGAAAGTGCTATGTGCACCATCCCCCAGGCCAGGCTGACCAGGCCAGTGCAACACACTGGATCTTTATATTATTAGAATCTTTCGCCTTTTACTAAAGATTTCCGTGGAGAGGAGCATGAATGAGTTCCATGTAATTTTTGTGCTTCCCTGCCTTCGGGTGGTTGCAGCGGGGCTGGTCAAGGAGAGAAAACAAAACTGCTCACAATCGCTCTTATTATGGTCGCCTGCTCTGCGAGTCCTCGGTCTCCACCTGTCTGATTGGCGCTCTCTTCTTTTGGGGGCGGGAAGTGTCCGGCCGCAGGGGATCTTCGGACCTCGCTTTGCATAGCGGCTTCCCAGAGTGCGCCATTTCTGGCACAGTGTGGCCAGGTGTTTTCCAAGTTATCACACGGATTGGACAGGCCCGCAAGCCGAGAGCTGCAGGCAATGAGCCCAGAGCTGAACGGACCCCACTGGTCTCCCATCCAAGTACTAACCAGGCCTGACCCTGCTTAGCTTCCGAGATCAGGCGTGTTCAGGGTGGTGAGGCCGTAAGCAAAAGCCCCGGCGCCTGACTCGCTACTTGAAGCTGTGTGTGGCGGGGGCTCCGTGCCCCCCGAGCGGGACTGAAGGATCGTTCGTGTGCAACTCTTTGGAAAGGAGCTGCTTTCCAAATCGCATTGCGTGCCTGGATGTTGGCGAATGCGCTCCCTTGTGTTGGCTCGTCCCGCACTGGAGGAGGACAAACAATCTGCACGGAGGAGCACCAGGCAAGTCTTCAGTGCACAGCACTCTGGAAACATTTCGGGGCTGTCGCGTGTTTATTTCAGCACGTAAAGCGCACCGGTCCAACACGTCGGCCGGGCGCGCGGCGCCTCCGCCCTCTTGCTGCCCCTGCAGCTGCTTCACTTTTCCCTTTAGTTGCCATCGATTTTTTTGTAGTGCTATACATATACGATTGAGGTATCTTAGAGTTCTCCTTCAAAGACCCAGCACTCTCTTTTCTTTTCCCAGTGTTACTCATATCGGACTTTTTAAACCTAAAATTCTTCAAAACCTCAAGCTAGAAGAAGAAGAAGACGACAAATATGAAGCGTTATAGCAACGACATGCCATGAGACGATCGATAACGATTTCCATAGGATCCCCGCGGTTGCCTGGCAACCGTCAGCGAGCAGAGCAATGAGGTCACGGGGACAGGGGAGTCACACGCTGGCGGTTTGAATACGCGGAAGATCACTGAGGGATCCACAGTATATGGACCCTCCGTGCGCCATCAGTCCGCACTCCGGACTCTGAATCCTGCCATCCGAGTTAAGATCTCGGCGGAACCTGAGGCGCAGTTCCTTCTTAAAACGTAATCTGGTGAGCATTTCTAGAATCGTACTTGTATAGATGCAGCCTTTAATGTGTTGCTAGGTTAAAATTGATGACTTCTTGTATTTCAGTAGGCAACTGCCCTCTTGATTTCGGATTTAATTTCTTTATTACAGGGGCGCTTTTATGAAGACAGAGTCATGTTCAGGTACTTTGCTTGATGGAGGAAGCTCATTTCGGACTCTGTGATCTGCTCACCTGGAAAGGTCTGCTATACTACTACAAGAGAGAAGTAGAGTCTGGAAGAAGGGACAATTTTATGATGCTTTGGAAGATAATGTTTTTTTTTCTTATACTGAAAATGAAAGGTAGTTGTTTCTATATGGACTCAGTCTTTGGAATTCGTATATATATATATTTCAGTGATCCCTCAGCCATTCCTTCTGTATTGTAATTCAATTTCTCTTTTAAAATTCCTTCCCCACTTCTAGGACCTGCAGTTGCTGAACTCCACAATGGCTTCTATTGGAAAGTCTGTGACTGAGACCAAGTAAGTGTTCACTTTTTTATGAAACCATTATTTATTTTGGAGCAATGAGCAATTCTTATATAAATGCAATAAAATCATTATGCTCAAACTATGAGAGAGAATTTTAAGGATAATTTAATAAATCAGTCTTAGCTTGTTTCTATACACAGATGGTATTATTTATTTTCAAAGGAAACCCGCGAGGATTCCCCTGGTGTGCAAGATTTGCCTGAATACTTTTGATCAGCTTCCTGCTCACTTGAAGAGGGCGTGTATGAAGCACGCCATGGCAGAAGAGATCAGGATGGCCTCTCAACAGGCGAGGGAGGACATGATGAATCACCTGAAGAACGGGGTCATCGTGGATTACCACAGAATAGAGATCGTGTCTGGTGAGGCAAACAGGATAGTGGTTGTAAGACTGCTAGAGTCCTTGGGCCTTTTTGTACATGGGAAGCCTGAAGACACATTGGCAAGGTGAGATATTTTTAATCTGTAAGGCTTCTGTAGTTTCTTTTTGAAATCATTGTTACAACATATTATGTAAAAGCATGTTGAAAAGAATCTACCTGCATTCCAGCGGCCCTGAGCAAGAGGCCGCTGTCCAGGAGGAAGAGATGCCAGAGGCTGCTCTAGAAACTGAAACAGAAGCAGATAAGGAAGGGGAAGATGTGAGCTCTGAAGAACTCTATCAGCAGTAAGACTTTTTATTTTTCAGATGTATCTATTTTTTACTAAAATTCTAATTTGTCTTATAGGTATAAAATGTTTAAACTGGTGTTTTATATCCTTACAGGCCCTGAGTAGTTAAAAAGTATCAGCAGGCCAGAAGAGAGTGGCCCAAGCTGCACTCTATAGAAAGCACTCCCTGGATGCTCCTCTCCTGATTGGATTCAAACAGTACCTTACCAAGGATCTGGGAGTGGCAAATTATTCTCAGGAGGTATTTATTTTTTAAAGGCATTTCAAATTAAGCAATGGTATCTTCATTGTAAATGTTTTTATTTCTTAGCTTAAAATTCACCCATGTGAAATGATGTCAGCCATAAACATCATGACTCTATATTTCCTACCTGAATCTATTCTACTTAAATTATTACATTATACACAATTTGAGTTCATTTTAAAAAGTAAAAGGTAATGAAAGGAATGCATTTTCATAAGAAAGATAATACCGATATGCATGTGATAATCTTCCTTATATCATGTAGTGCGTCATTTGGACACTTTGTGGGCTTCAAATACAAAGAAAATCATGTTCTATGGTAGAAAATACAAAACTTAAGCTTTTATTTTAATTAGATTTCTTTATAAAGCATAAGCAATCATTTATTACATCGCTTCTTGAATTAAATCTTTTGACAAGAGGTAAGACTTCTGTTACATTTAAACCCATGTTTAGCTGTGTTTTTTAGATTTAACTGAACCAATTTCTGTGTGTGATAATGTCCTTGAATTCTGACAACATCACACTAAATTACATGATATAAAACAGCTAATGTTTCTAGAGATAAAGTTTCTGAGATGCTTCTAATTACTTTTTATTACCAGGCACAGTTTAATTCACCTTGTACAGTACTGAAAGACCAAGATGCTTTTTTAAAAAGTTATTTAACATTTTATAGAACTTTGTCTACTATGGCAACATGATGAGCTTGGTGAAACTTGGAAAAATACTGCTTGGCCACTTATCTTAAGATAAAGATAGGATAAAGGTTTATCTTTTGCACCTACCTGACCCCCAGGGAAGGCCAATGCTTTCTAGGTTGATGGTTCCCTACAGTAGACTGTACTTTAATTTCAAAGGTAATGTATATTGACCCAAATCAGTTTTGGAATCCAATCTACTGACGAGATGGAGCACATCCTTTTTTCAGGATTTTAGCATCATACGTTTGGTATATTTAGTCCCTAATGCTGAAAGAAATGATCATAGAACATTTGGACACTTTGTGGGCTTGAAATACAAAGCAAATCATGTTCTATGGTACAAGATAAATACAAAACTTAAGCTTTTATTTTAATTAGATTTGTTTATAAAGCATAAGCAATCATTTATTACATTAATATATGTGAAAATAACATTTTAGCATCATACGTTTAGTATATTTAGTCCCTAATGCTGAAAGAAATGATCATAGAACATGACATCTAACCTTACCTGCCGTTTTTTTAATCCCTATTGCTCAATGCACGGTGAAAGCATTGCATACATGTGTCTGACAATGAGGAATGGGCCCCTGAGACAGTCATTTGCCTGTTTCACAAATGATCGTATTTTCCTAGAGATTCTGTTTGGGATTCAGATGTGCATTCGGACAGCAATCCCTTTCAAGAAATGATACGTTCTGGATGAGGTCAAAGGTGCTGGAACACTGTATCTAGGATGTGTTTGCAGAGACTGTGTGTCTCCTGCTTCAATGCAGTGATAAACAGATGTGCTCCTTTAATTTATTGGTACATGCCCAGGGCAGTAAGCAGTCTGAGGATTTATTTCCAGATGGAATAGAGCAGTGAAGCAGTGAAGTAGTGCAAAACACTGGATCATTATACTATTAGAATCTATTCTACTTAAATTATTACATTATACTCAATTTGAGTTCATTTTAAAAAGTAAAAGGTAATGAAAGGAATGCATTTTCATAAGAAAGATAATACCGATATGCATGTGATAATCTTCCTTATATCATGTAGTGCGTCATTTGGACACTTTGTGGGCTTGAAATACAAAGAAAATCATGTTCTATGGTACAAGATAAATACAAAACTTAAGCTTTTATTTTAATTAGATTTGTTTATAAAGCATAAGCATTCATTTATTACATTAATATATGTGAAAATAACATTTTAGCATCATATGTTTAGTATATTTAGTCCCTAATGCCGAAAGAAATGATCATTTGTTTAACATGCACGGGTCTGTCTCAAAGGATGCAGTACTCCTGAAGGGTCTCAAACCCTACATTTCAGATGCCTAGCTGTATCCCTCACATGTAGCACCTCAGAATGACTTCTAACCTTACCTGTGGTGTATTAAGTCCCTATTGCTCAATGCACGGTGTACATACTGCATACATGTGTCTTGAGAATGAGGAATGGGCCCCTGAGACAGTCATTTGCCTGTTTCACAAACAGGGACCTGGACCTAGACCTGGCCCGTACGGGGCTCAAACCTGCGACCTTGGCGTTATTAGCACCACGCTCTAACCAACTGAGCTAACCAGCCTCACGACAGTGCTCCTCTCTGTGCTGCAAAAAATCAAACTCAGGGAATTTCTTTTGTCCTCCTTTGAATAGAAAGCCGTGTAATTCAGTGTACGGGCTTTCTCGTGCAGTTTCATGGTTCTTGTAACCCAAATCCTACACTGGCCTGAAGTGCCCCCCCATTTCACAGCATTTTTCAGCTGATTTAAAATGTACCTAAAGGAGAAGCATTATTGAAGACCATCAATTACCAAGAGCTTTTGTCAAAGGTTTTGGTGGTCATTTTGAATGACCACAGAGCGCTGTGACCTCAGTTTTACATCTCATCCAAAAGACAGCGCCCTTTTACAACACAGCATCTCCGTCACTATACTGGGGCATTGGGACCCGCACAGACCTCAGGGTGAGCGCCCCCCCGCCGGCACCATTAACACCGCTTCCAGCTGGAAGCTTTGTTTTTCCCTGTAGCTCACCCTCATCCAGGTACTGACCTGGCTCACACCTGCTTAGCTTCAGTGGGTTTTCAGTTGCGAGTTGCAATGGGATGCAAGTGATGGAGCCGCTCGCTGCAAAAGCCACTGCATTGGCTGGGAATCGAACCCGAGCCTCCCGCGTGGCAGGCGAGAATTCTACCACTGAACCACCAATGCTCAGTGCCTGGGCCTTCAAAAAAGACGCTTTTTTGGTGCTCTGTGCAAAACGCATCGACATCTGCTTCCAGCTGCAAAATGCCATTTGCAGACACTGAAGAACTTATTTCCAAGGCAGCGGGTACAAGCGATTGGGTGTTTTAGAACCACCAGGAACAGCAAAGAGGCGCTCTTCTTTGCTTGTGCCGAAACACACCGACTGAAGGCGGACAACGTAGTCGGCAGGATTGGAACCTGTGCGGGGAGACCCCAATGGATTTCTAGTCCATCGCCTTAACCACTCAGCCACGACTACAGAAAGCCCCACCGCCGCTGCATTCTTGCTACAATCTTACCTGGATCGCGAGGCGCCGGCGGAAGCCTATTTCAAAGTCGTTCTCCGTTTCAAAAAAACATTTCCAAAATACAAGCCTTGCAGACAGACACGCCTCAGAGGACTTAAGGGTGGCTTCATGTCGGAATGATAAAGTCTCCCCGTCCGGACATGAAAATGCCACTTTGTTACACACAAAAAAAGAATCAACAACAGAGAAATGCCCACAAGCATTTGAAAAGCCGCACCACGTCGCACTTGAAATAGCTCTTACATTAGTGGTAGACGCAGGAATCGCCTTTTTATTTACGCTTTTACCAACGCGATGGAAAGCAAAACAAAGCAAAGCAGAGCAAAACAAAACGAACAAACGAAAACCCTCACGTCCTGCACTTGCATATAACGCCGTTACGTGCCCAAGCGGTATTGTACGTCATCCTAGCACTGCACCCCGGGTCGTACGGTATATTGGAACGAGCACACGCCACGAATCGTCTCGAATCACTCCCTACAGCTGTAAGGCGCCTTGAAGCGTGCACCCCCAACATTCTTCTTTGCGCATCTGTGAAAGGTAAACTCTTGAGCAAACTCTGAACCAGCTCTAAGGAAACTAATCCGATTAGACGTTACTTTGACTCATCTTCTTACGCTCAGTGCCGGATTGCTCAAACTCCAGCTAGGGTTAGGGTTAGCATTCCCACGCTACTTAGACACTTTGTTTACGCTCAGTGCTGGATTTTGGGAACTTCAGGACGAGTGGGAATTTTCTCCTATCTGTCCATTCTGTTTTGTTTTGGAGACTCTTGGCTGCCTATGTTGTTCAGTGCAGCGTGAAGGAAACATTTTCCAAAACTGTGTCAGCTCAAAAGTTGTAAGAAAACCTCTCCAGGTGCTTTAACTCTCTTCATTTTTGTCATTTAATGTGATACTCGATGTATAACTGGAGCCTCACATATGCAAATGGTGAGGCTCCAGTTCGACACCCAGTTCCACACCACTTTACAGTATATGACAAAAGCATGGCAGACTGTGCCGGACCAGCTGGTAACTTCCGCTTATTTTGACCATATTAAACATTGGAAGTCTTCCCACTTGCATTTGTGACACTTGATTTTGGCTCCACCTAAGACACTCTTAAATCTTCAAACACTTTTCTCTTCTCCCGCAACACACTTGTCTGTCGGCACTATGTGGCAGCGTTGCATGACAACCCATCTCACCACGGAAAGGAACCTAACAGCTCTGGTAAGAGAGTAGAATTACCTGAAGAACTGCTTTCCATGGAAGCAGGTCCCAGCGATGTAGCATTTTTATAGTACCAGGAAAGGAGAAGCTGCACTTCGCCTTTGCCGCACAGGCACAAGGTGACGTGCGGCAGACGCCGTAGTCGGCAGGATTCGAACCTGAGCAGGGAGTCCCCAATGGATTTCAAGTCCATCGCCTTAACTACTCGGCCACGACTACAGCGAGCTCGCCACCGCCGCATTCCTCCTATAATCTAACACGGAGTGCGAGGTGGCTGCGGAAACTTTATTAAAGTCGCTCTCCGTTAAAAAAAAAATACCTTTCACAAGATACATGCCGGCAGACAGACACGCCTCAGAGGGTTTAAGGCTGGCTTCACGTTCAAATGATAAAGTCTCCCCGTCCGGATGTCAAAATGCAACTTTGGCAGACAGAAAAAACATCAACAAACCACAAATGTGGACAAGGATTTTACAAGCTGCACCACACTGCACTTTCAAAAGCATTTACATTCGTGTTAGACGCAGGAATTGTCTTTGTTTTGCGCGCTTACGAACGCCATAGAAAACGAAACAAAACAAAAGCCCTCAGCTCCTGCACTTGATTATAATGCCGTTACGTGTCGAAGCAGGAATTTACGTCATCTTACCACTGCAACATGGGGAATAGAGGGAAATGAACACACGCTACGAATCGTCTCAATCACTCCCTAGAGTCGTAAGGCACATTGAAGGGTGCACCCCCATCATTAATCGTTGGGCCTCTGTAAAAGGAAAGCTGTTGAGCAGTCTTTGAAACAGCTCGGATGAAACACTTGATTGCTTCCATGTGCATCTGGAGCCCACTTATTTTCACTTCACGCCGCCCAAAGCATTTCTAAAACAGGAGATTCGCGTTTGGGAATGCGCCCTGCCCTACAAATAAAACAGGTCTACGGGTCTGAAACCTGCTCCACGGAAAACAGTTCTGTTGCGCTTTTGATCCAAGGGAGATTCTCTGTTCTTGCTTTTTGATGACATAACACCCAAAGGGGCTTCTTTGGAGCTGGATTCCAACCAGCATCCTAAAGTTTCTTGGCGGTATCCTTTACAGTCCTCTGTTCGGTCGACAAGGAACAGAAGGGGGCAGCTTTCCTCACACATACAGTGCAATGTACTGTAGTGTTCCCCTTCATTGAATTCGCAGTTCTGCATCAGACCTCTAACTCGTTTCCTTAGCTTGGATTTAAGCCACGAAGCAGGCTTATACTGTATAAACGTCTAGAGGAATCACAAACTATTTGAGAGGCCATCATCCCAGGGGGAACTGACAAAGTCTATCCCTAAACACCTAGCGCAGTCTCTCGAGAGACTGTCAAAAATCGCTTTCTCCGTTTGTGCTGCAAGTAAGTGAAAACGCGGTCTCAACCCAGAGCCACTTGGCAGCAGCGGCACGTAAATACTGTTACTACCACTGCTCGATACCGACGTTAGCCTACTATACCATGTTCAGCCACCGCTAGAAAATGTAAGGCTCTAGTACTGGAGCAAACAACAGGAGAGCCAACGTCAAACGTAGAGAGTGACAAGGATGGGATTCAAACCCATGCGTGCAGAGCACAATGGATTAGCAGTCCATCACCTTAACCACTCAGCCACCTTGTCGATGAAACTGGGCTGTCCAGACATGGGTTGGCGCGCTCCAGATGATCTTTTTCTTTTTTTTTCCCTCGTACTCGAGGGTCCTTTTCCTGTTCCACATGCGATTTCAACATTTTCCTTGGGAGATGTCAAGCCAGCAAGCCACTGCTGTGGTTCAGTGGCCAGTGTGGAGTTCAGTGGCCCTGTTGTACACAGAAAGCACATTGAGCTCCTTGGACATGAAAAGTTCCAGATAAAAGCCATTTGTCATCCTTTCTCTTGGTGTCGATGTTGCTATTGTATGTAAAGGTGGCAACTTGCTCAGCGAGCAGGCGGAGCACACACCGAATGCAGATGTGTCTGAGTGGTGTGTCCAAGTGGCTGCAAAAGGACAACACTACCGGGGCGCCGTTGCTTAGTTGGTTAAAGCGCTTGTCTCTTAAACAGGAGATCCTGAGTCCGAATCCCAGTGGTGCCTTGTTTGTTCTGTCTTCTCGAACAGAACTGGTCCTTACAGACAACCGCCTACGGCTAGACTTAATTAAATGCAAGTATTCATTTCCTGTCTTTAACGCGACTTGTTTTTCTTAAAATGGATGGAACTTGCAAAACATGAAATACAAACATTGCTAATCAGCGCTAGCGGCTGGCAAAAAAAAGAAGCCAGCAATGTTTTTTTTTCTTTAACCTTAACCCTGCTAATGGAGAAGAGTTAAACGACCGAGTCTATGCAGCTTAAACGGTGCTCACGTCGGGTTCTTAGCTGAAAGGGTGGTAAATCATGCTCACCCCAGTCCTTAATCTTTTAAAAGGATACAAAATTGAACCTAGTCGCCACATCACATACATCCTGTTCAACGATAAAAAGGTGACATCTATCCTCGATCCAGAGTAAATCCCACGATGAGGGCATATTTTTTTCCACTTTACCATGAGTCGGGCTCAGCTGCACAGAGGCGAGAGCAGAGCAATGAGGTCACGGGGACAGGGGAGTCACACGCTGGCGGTTTAAACACGCGGAAGAAAACTGAGGGATCCACAGTATGTGGACCCTCTGTGCGCCATCAGTCCGCACTCCGGACTCTGAATCCTGCCATCCAAGTTAAGATCTCGGCGGAACCTGAGGCGCAGTTCCTTCTTAAAACGTAATCTGGTGAGCATTTCTAGAATCGTACTTGTATAGATGCAGCCTTTAATGTGTTGCTAGGTTAAAATTGATGACTTCTTGAACTTCAGTATTCAACTGCCCTCTTGATTTCGGATTTAATTTCTTTATTACAGGGGCGCTTTTATGAAGACAGAGTCATGTTCAGGTACTTTGCTTGATGGAGGAAGCATATTTCGGACTCTGTGATCTGCTCACCTGGAAAGGTCTGCTGTACTACTACAAGAGAGAAGTAGAGTCTGGAAGAATGGACAATTTTATGATGCTTTGGAAGATAATGTTTTCTTTTTCTTTGAAATCGAAATGAATCAGAATATCAGTGCAAAAGACAAACTCTTGGTTTGGTTTAAAGAGATATGGTTTTAAAACAGACAAAATGTAGAAAACAGGTGTTTCTCACTTTTGGAAAAGAATGGACCGGGGGTAATATTTTACTAGGTGCAGTGCTGATCTCGCTGGGTTACAGTCCTGCAGTGTCACAGCAGGGCCAGTGACGCAATGGCTAACGCGTCTGACTACGGATCAGGAGATTGCAGGTTTGACTCCTGCCTGGGTCAGGTCGTTTTTAAACGCATCGGGTTACTCCCTAAGTAGTCTGTGCTACTTACTGCATTGTAATCGTACCCAGTAAGAGATTTCCTTCATGTAAATGAACTGCACCTGACAGCTTTAGAAAAACACCTGGGCTCAGTACGGTGCTGAGAGCTTAGCGTTGCTGTTCTAATTAGCACGCACTGCATCGGCTATGAGCCCGAACTTTTCAATTATTCCGATCAGTAAGTCAACACGTAGTCCACATGAACGGTAGAAATATTCTCTTGTCTGTCTCTTGTTTGTATAGAACTGAATGTCCCTGACAATGTACTGTTAGTTTTAATTGAAGAACGGCATTTGTGTTCAAATATACCAGACAAGTTTATATAACTGCTCATGCGACACTCAGTTGTAATTAGTCAAGAAATAAAGTCGAACAACAGCTGCGAGTTTGATTCTGAACGTATGAGATTGCAGCGCCTTTTACTTCCATTGACAAATGATAGAGATTCGAAGAGAGATCCTTCAGACCAGCAAGCAAACCCACGGCTTTTTCGGTTTTCTATCTAGGCAACGTTGGTGTCTGCAATAGCATACATGAAAGCGTGATGCAATTTCTGTGGCTACATTTGTTGCACGTCATGCACAGTAAGAGTGTTTCTAACACCAAATAAAAAGTCAACAATTAGCGATCACGCCTTCTCCTCAGTTAACCCACTGAAACCCTTGCTGTTAACAGTTCTTTACTGCGTGCTTTACCAGCACCTACATATCGTGTCGGTTCTTTCAGCTTTATTCATTAGGTTTTCAAAGGCATAAGTAGAGCACCAGAGGTGCGAACGCAAAATGTGTGGTTATCTGAAGAATTGCTTCCCATGGCAGCGGGTCCAAGTGATTTCGCGTTGTTATAGTACCAGGAAAGGAGAAGCGGCACTTCGCTTCTGCCGCGCAGGCACAAGGCGACGTGCGGCAGACGCCGGAGTCGGCAGGTTTCGAACCTGCGCGGGGAAGCCCCAACGCATTTCGAGTCCATCGCCTTAACCACTCGGCCATGACAAAAGTGAGCTCGCTGCCGCCGCATTCCTCCTATAATATAACACGGAGTGCGAGGTGGCTGCGGAAACCTTTTTAAAGTTGCTCTCCGTTAAAAAAAATACCTTTCACAAGATTTGTGCCGGCAGACAGACACGCCTCAGAGGGTTTAAGGCTGGCTTCACGTTCAAATGATAAAGTCCCCCAGTCCGGATGTCAAAATGCAACTTTGGCAGACAGAAAAAACATCAACAAACCAAAAATGTGGACAAGGATTTTACAAGCTGCACCACACTGCACTTTCAAAAGCATTTACATTCGTGTTAGACGCAGGAATTGCCTTTGATTTGCGCGCTTACGAACGCCATGGAAAACGAAACAAAACTAAAGCCCTCAGCTCCTGCACTTGATTATAATCCCGTTACGTGTCGAAGCAGGAATTTACGTTACATTGGTGTTAGCAGTGGGATGGGATAGCCCTTCGCCGGGGACGGCGATTTAAGCGGGGGAGAGTGTAACGCTTACGGCCGACAGGCACTGTGTAAGAGCCGGCGTACCAGAGCAGGTGACGTCGCCGCCCTTCCCTGTGATAGCAGGACTACAGCTACTGGGCTGTTGAGAGATCTCTCTTTAGCTCACGGGGCTAGGTCGCTGCAGAGAGACGCGGAAGTCCCGGGTTCGAGCCTCCAGTCGGGATGGGGCCGACCAGATGCGGCAAGGGCGCCCGCCTGAGCCCCCGTTGCGTTACATCTCTATTCCCCGTGTTGCATGTGATCTTATCTTTATCTAAGTCATAATAATTAATAAAGAGAGTCTGATTTAACAAACAACACACGCCCAACATTTGACATTGCTGTTTCTTTATTGACCAAATGGTTTAAACAATCAAGGTCATTGATGGAAAAAGTACGTGAACCCTTATATTAAGGAGCTAGTGGAACCTCCTTTATGACAAAAACCTCAACCCCCACTTTCTGTAGCGGCTGGTCAGACCTGAGCAGCGGTTAGGAGGTATTTTGGCCTATTCCTCTATGCAAAACTGTTTCAGTTCATGTATATTTTTGGGATGTCTTGCGCTGAACGGCCTGCTTCAGATCACGCCACAGCACTTCAATGGGATTGGGGTCAGGACTCTTACTTGGCCATCCCAAAATACGGAATTTCTTCTGTTTCAGCCACTCTGTTGTTGATGTACTCCTTTGTTTTTGTCATGCTGCATGACCCAGCGTCTTTCGAGTTTTAGATCACAGGCAGACACCCTGACATTCTGCTGTAGATTTTCCTGATACATCTTGGAATTCATCGGTCCCTCGATGATTGCAAGCCGTACAGCCTCCGCTATGCTTCCCAGGTGGGATGAGGTTTTGGAGTTGGTATGCAGTGTTTTGTTATCTCCAAACATAACGCTGTGCACATTTACCAACAAGTACCCTACCCTACCATTTTGTATATAGTATTCTCCGGTTTTATCTCTTGTGTATATAGTGATTCTGAATTTCCTTCTCTGGTTGTATATAGCCTGTGCTTGTGATATTCTTGTTGATAGTATTGCTCTTATTTTTTTTTAATTGTGTAGGGCGTCAGGAGCCGCCCTTGAAGGGGGGGGGTACTGTCACGCCCGACATCCCTCCCTAGAGGGCGCTCCACTGCTCCCATTATTGTTTGTGTGATTTAGTTCTCCAGGTGTACCCTTTTAGTGTTATTATTTAAAGACTAGCTCCTCCAGTCCTCGGGGCTCATCATTAGGGTAAGATGTCGCGAGGCCCGCCTAGCACCAGGAAACCCTACATCCGTCTCCTGAGGGCAGAGGCCTCATCCCCGACGCCTCCCGTTTCCTGAGCCCGGGGTCTGGAGGATCTCGCCCCGTCACCCTTGGACCTCCATGTTTCGTTTGTCTGTGTGCTCCCCCCTCCCGGGGATTTTAACTTTGTCGCGTTCCAGGATGGATTTCCAGTTTATGGACTTTCGGACCGTGCTTTGACCTGCCCTTGGACCCGTTTGGATTTGGATGCCGTTTTGTCTTCCCCATACACTGTCTCACGGACTGTCACTATTATTTTGTGCACTATTAAACCCCTGTGTGTTCCTTTTTACCACGCCTCCTGTTTTCTCCAGCTCTTACTGCATCGCATAGGGTCTTCTATAAGATCTGACACGGATTCCAGTCCGTGTCCGTTACAGGACCTATAATTAGTATGATGAATGTATCGCTTGCGTCAGGCGTTGTACCTGATCAATTTAAGGTAGCGGTTGTTAGACCGCTCCTTAAGAAGTCAAATTTGGATCCACAAGTTCTTAACAACTACAGGCCTGTCTCAAAGGTCCAATTTCAATCTAAAGGTCTTGGGAGAATAGTTGTTGCCCAACGTCAATCGTATCTGGATCCAAATAATATACTTGAGAAATTTCAGTCTGGTTTCTGAAACTGCATTAACAAGAGTCGTAAATGATATTCTCTTAGCTACTGATGTGGGGAATGCAACAGTGCTTGTGCTTCTAGATCTTAGAGCTGCCTTTGACACGGTTGACCTCTCTGTTTTGTTACACAGGCTTGAGTTTGAGGTTGGCTTTTCTGGAACCGTCCTTCAGTGGTTTACTTCACATTTTACTCATCGTTTTCATTATGTTCAAATATCTAATAATTGTACTGCTTCATCAATGTCACCAGTTCAATTTGGGGTACCAGAAGATCAGTGCTGGGACCAATATTGCTCTCTCTCTCTACATGCTGCTGCTAGGTAGGATAATATGAAAAAATAATATGAACTTTCATTCATATGCTGATGACACTCAAATAAACATTTTGTTTACACCAAACGACAACTCTTCTATTATCAGTTTAGTTAAATGCATTAAGGAAGGAAATACTTGGATGTGTGAAAACTTTTTGTTACTCAACTCTGAGAAAAATGAGGATCTGTTGATCGGAGGCAACAATACTGATAGGACTACTATAACTTCAGCACTTAACTCAGAGGATTTAAACATTTGCCTCAAAAAGACAGCACGTAACCTAGGCGGCATATTAGACACAAGGCTCTTAACAACTTGCATTGTTAAGTGCCTTGGGACAACCTTGTTGTGAAAGGCGCTATATAGAAATACATTGATTTGAATTGAATTGACAATGTAAAATGTTGTGTGTGTTGTTTGTTAAACAAGACTGTCTTTATTTATCAAAAAATAAAGGAATTTGCTAGGAATGCAAACGTTAGGTTGCGCTTCTTCATGCTGCATCGTCGGCATGAGTGGAGCTTTTTAAACGTCTGTACTTACTGTGCCCCATAAGAAATCGTTTGTCCCCGTTCAAAAGAGATTGTGCGATGTCCTGCAGTGTTCGCAAAGCAAACCTTTGACAGTTTGAAAAGAGGAATTTATTCTTCTTCCTGTGCGTGCAGTAGTTACAAAGTTGAACGTCTTTACACGATTTGCTGCAGTTTTCAGTGGGCGGGCTTTGTCAGATGGCTTGGAAAAACGCACTGTGTTTCGGCTCGGGAAACATCATGAGAAGTGTCCTGCATGTTTTCTGTGTATAGCTGTCTTTTAACGCATACAGAATTCATTCGAAATCATTGATTTCTCCAATTAACAAGGGTCCCTTAAAAGATTAGTCAAAGTAACGTCTAATCGGATTAGTTTCCTTAGAGCTGGTTCAGAGTTTGCTCAAGAGTTTACCTTTCACAGATGCGCAAAGAAGAATGTTGGGGGTGCATGCTTCAAGGTGCCTTACAGCTGTAGGGAGTGATTCGAGACGATTCGTGGCGTGTGCTCGTTCCCATATACCGTACGCCCCGGGGTGCAGTGCTAGGATGACGTACAATACCGCTTGGGCAAGTAACGGCGTTATATGCAAGTGCGGGACGTGAGGGTTTTCGTTTGTTCATTTTGTTTTGCTCTGCTTTGCTTTGTTTCGTGGTCAAGAGGCGTAAGGTAAGTCGTAATTCAGGGAGAACACTGGTGGCAAACAGTCCGAGGTGAGAGGCGAGGTCCAAAGTCGAAAAGGCAGAAGAGGAGTCCAATATCCAGAATAAACGAGGTAATGGAAAAAACGCCAGGTAGAGCTCTCAAGGAGTAGACTCAATACCAGCGGGAAGCAGGTAAAGATGGTAAAAATAGCACTGCGTACCGCACGGTGGAGTGTGTGCAGGTGGGTTAACTCGTGCGGCGGCCTTTGTTAATAATCACCCGCTGCTGGTGCTGTTTAGATTGCTTAAGAGTTGGTCTTTACTGCCTGGCGGTCATGACAAGCTCCCCTTTAAGCTGTGGTTTAGTTTTGCATTCATGTGTTTCTAGAGCAGTTATTTATGGGGGTGGGTGGGTCTTTCACAGAGGCTCAGGACAAATCCCCTGCATGAAAGTCTACTGTGTGCGTTCAAGCAGTCACAGGTCAAGAGCCAGGCAGGAGGACAATGGACAGAAGAAGCAACGAACTAAAAATAAAAGAACGAATATGAAAAAGCCACCATCTTTTTCTTTTTGACATTTTCCGACTTTCATGCAAGCCAGGACAAAGTTGCTCGTAGCTACTTGTGGATTCAAATACTCTATCGAGTGCTTTGATGAGTTTTTGCAATTTGATTGTCGTCCTGTCAGCCTGTTTCTGTTTTTTTTTTCAATCTAGTGATGGAAAGTAAGAGGGAAATGATGGAGCAATCAATAACCGCTCCGGAAAAATGGCAGAAAGAAATGGCCCGTCACTAAGGACATTTGCGAAGCAGAGGAGTGACATCACCACAAAGGCGACTTATTCTGCTGATCGTTTTGGTGAATAATGATTGAGGCGTGTTAAGAGAAAGGTAGCTGCGTCAGCATGCTTAGGCTGCAAAGGATAAAGCAAAGGTTTACTCCATGCTGAAAAGAGAAGAAAAGAAGCACAACGTTTCGGCTGTGGAGCCTTCTGCGCCATCTTCTTTAGCGAGAAGGTGATGATGTTTACATTGGAAAAACTGAGACACGCATACTGGAGGGGCTTGAACCACCAACTTTTCAGCACCACAGAGTCTGACAGTCTTTTGTGCACCCTACATTTGCAGGTTTATGGTCAAAGAAAACAATCACTAGCGCTTCTTGCAGCCGGCAATCTTTTTCCACTGACAACCAAGAAATGGATTTCATCTTTCACAAGCTGTATGGATTTCTTCAAAAACAAGTTATTCCAGAAAGGAAATGAATTCTTGCATTAAACTGAACCAAGCTGTACATGTTTGTCTGAAATGAGACATGCAGCACAACAAGACACGGAGAGAGGCACCGCTGGTATTCAGACCCAGGATCGCCTGCTTACTAGGCAGGCACTTTAAGCCACTAGGGAACAGCGCCAGCAGAGCACCGCGCTTTTACAGACACTTGGACACATCTGCGTTCGGTGTGCACTTAACCTGCTCTCTGAGCCCGTTGCCTCCGTCCCATTTAATAGCAGAACTGACGCCAAGAGAAATGATGAGAAATGGCATTTATCTGGCACTTCTCATGTCCAAGGAGCTCAATGCCCTTGACACCTCCCCAAGGCGACAGAGCTGTGCATTCTTTGGCGACAACATTTTTCTTTTGTTTTATTTCTATACTTATTGATAGAATAAAAACGATATGTCATGTACTGTAAGGGAAATGTCTCTTTTCATGGGGAAAGCTAGCACCAGCAAATGTTGTGTTTAGAAGAAGTGATTTAACATGACACGTGACCTAATTTACCGGAGCAAAAGCTCACCCAGCAAGCCCTGCTTTACTTCTACAGGAGAGAAGTACTGTAGAGTCTGCAAGATGTTCAGCTGGGTAGCTACATCAGCATGCCTCGGCTGCAAAGGAACAAGTAATTGGTTTATTGCATGCTGAAAAGAGAAGAACGGAAACACAGCGTTTCGGCCGTGAGATCTTCTCACACCTGAAGAAGCCTCACACCTGTAAAAGGCTCCATGGTTTTCTTTCTTCTCTTTTCAACATGGAATACACCTATTGTCTGCAAGATGTGACAATTTCACGGTGTTTTGGAAGAAAACCTTTTTTCTTTGAATTCAAAATCAATCAGAATTTCAGCACGACACACCAACACTTTTTCTGTTTTAAGGAGATGATATTTTAAACCTGATAAAAATAGTAGGAAACACAAGTTTCTTGCTGTGAAAATTTAGATGGGGAAGTGTACTACTGGTAGCAGTGTAGAGCTCTCTGTGGTGGAGTGCAAGCGCATGTTCTATGGGCCAGTGGCGTAATGGATAACGCGTCTGACTTTGGGTCAGAAGATTGTAGGTTTGAGTCCTGCCTGGCTCGTGAGGCTTTTAAACCTCTACGGGTTCCTCGGTAACAGGTTGCCGTCATGTATATGAACTATAGAAAAGCATCTGCCACAACACGTAAATTAGCACGCAAGTGCGGGCTAGTTAACACAGAACTGTATGGAGATCATCTCCAGCTCCGAGCTCAATTGCAATGAAAAAACATGCAGAACAGAACTGGAGAGCAGCTGAATTTGTGCTCAGTAGGGTGGGGAGGACTCAGCATTGCTATTGTTCTAATTGGCATGAACAGCAGGGGATCTGAATCAGAACATGTCAGTTAGTTCGATCATTGCGTCAATATGTAGGCCACGTTAATACAGAATTATTACTTTGTCTGTCTCGTCTTTGTATATAGCTGAATGTCCCTGACAATTTCATGTTAGTTTTTAAGAACGACATTGGTGCTAATATATACATATATAGCATATAAGGAACACGTAAAAGTTGAGTCCATGCTGAAAAGATAAGAAAACCGCCACAACGTTTCATCTTGGAATAAATCTTTACTTGTTGTTTTGCAGCCTACCCATTCTGACCTAACTCCTCCCTTGAAATTCCCTAACAGATAAGGGTACGTAACGGCTCATGCGATGCTCAGTTGCAATTTGTCCCAAAACAAACAAGAACAGCAGCTGAGGGTTTGAGTTTGAACATGCACTGTATTAAAGCAGCTTTTATTTCCATTGATAAATGCTAGATATTCCTACAGAGATTCTCCAGGTGAGTAAGCGATTCCTGTTTCTGTTTCTATTTCTGTTTCATATATATATACAGTATATATACAGTATTGTACTATTATTATATAATTTGTTACACTGTGGCTGTGTTGTGTGTGTTAAGCTGCTGTTGCACTGCAATTTCCCTCACGGGATCAATAAAGTATCTATCTATAAGAAGACATTACCAACAACGACCACAAGATGGAGATATTGTCCAAAGAGGCAAGAAGGGCAAAGCCGCGATAAGGTAAAATCATTTTTTGTAAGAGATTGCTGTCAGAATGCACATCCGTATCCCAAACAGAATCTCTAGTAAAATATGATCATTTGTGAAACAGGCAAATGAGTGTCTACTACAATATGATTGCTACAGATGCAGCCATTCAAAATTCGCGGGCGTACGCTGTACGCAGTCTACCACAAGTTACCGGTATATACCGCGAGTTACCGGTAAATACCGCTAGCAAAATAATAGTATCCGGAATTTCCGCAAGGTGGAGCTAATAAAGCTCAACTTCTCATGTTTGAGCTGTAGCCATCAAAGTCTTTAATGAAGATATTACTAATAGTATTAATAATAAATGACCTTGGACAAGCTGTAAACTCAAAGTATTGCCCTGGTCCACATTATTTTTTTCATTGACCGTCTTTGTAAAAGTAACACCACAGCATTTCGCAATCACGCATTTTTTTCCAATCATGCAAAGTACAGTAATTTTTGAGAATCGATTCACCATGCCTTTCACATGCTCATAAAAGAGGTTGATTTAGGAACATAAACATATTACCGTATGCAAACTGTACTGTATACAGTTTGTATATGTATATGTATATGTATATTTAATGTCTTAACTGTGCCCGTTTAAGTATTGAATATTTATATGGAATTTTACCACTGAAGGGAAATCTTAGTGCCTGAGCATAAAAAGAATAGGAGCATGCTGCAACGCGTGTGAAGGCCATAAACGATATTAATTTTGGAACATAAACATACAGTATATGGCTGGTCTCGGTACTTTAAAGAAAACATACACGAAACATGGTTTCATTATGACCAGAATCGGTCTTGAGATATTTTTAACTTGATTTACAGTATTTGAGAGGTATGTCTTGACACCGATACTACGTAAATACTCCTCAAGTATATGTTTCTAGGTTTATATTATGCATTTCATACGGTCAAATTGCTTTTGAGCAACTGATAAGAAGCGCGAAACGGTATGCCCAGGGCGTTTTAGTTTTCGTTTTGTTTTAATGCAGTGCAGTGGATTGATTAGAGATATCAAGTACATACAAGTCATTTTTTAAGTGTTGTAGTTCGTCTTGTAAAAATGGTACGAGTACATCATCTGTCAACAATTACACAGGTTCTGTTTCCATATTGCGGTTTTTGGTTACGTAATATTATTTTCTAATTTCACGTTGTGAATATATGATTTGGGCAAACAGAGCCGCAAAGAAGTACATTATGGGTTGTTGTTGTTTTTTTGCAGTTTTATCTAAAATAAGCGATGCTTAAACCTTTGTCTGATTCTTGTGAAACTATCCACACGACAGTTACCTAGGAGTTGACTTCAGTGATGTCATTGATGGGATGTTTCTAAAAATCCATCCTCTGTAAAACATCTTCTCTAGTTGGTCTGCATATGTATTCGCTAATGAAGCTGTGTGTTCTGAGCCTGGTTCTCTACATTTCTGTATGAACCAGCTTAGAGGGCTAAAGACAGCTTGTGTTTAAATTGAGTGTAAGGTAATTTATGCTTCTAAAGTCATGGTCAGCATTTATTATTGTACTGTGCTGTAAACTTCTTCTGTGCCTAATTACATTATTTTATAGTCGATAATGTTTCTGTAGTGCTTTTTCAGCCCTCAGCATGTGTCTGTGCTGGTGGTGCTGTGGGTTAGGTTCCTGACTCCTATGTCACATGGTCTGTGGTTGAATCTCATGGAACTATGACTTTAATTTTTAACAAACATTTCTTTGAAAAAATGAAACATTTCCCTTGGTCAGAGATTAAATAAAACCTCACTCGCATCAAAACAAATTTATATTTCTAAATATCACAACATGATCGAATTTACGTCTTTTTAATAACAATGAATAGTCACCTATGCGTTACAAAATAAACATTTATATTGATTTGAATCGCGTTTTGATTTAAATCGTAAACGCGTGTTTAAATATATGTGTTTAAAGGCGATATACTGTATAAAAGCGCTGATTCTTATGGAATGTGTTCGGCCGGGGATTCAAAAAAAATATTTTTTTTAATCGCGTATCTAAGGAAAATTGCAGTATAACTTTGTTCATGCACAAACAGTGGCATGTTACATTATAATTTGGGTGTCTCCTCTTGCCAGAAAGCTCTAAATTGCATTTTGAGTGCGGTTTTTGACTTTTTCTAAATTGCAACCCATAAATAAAGCTGATACAGTTTAGACTTACTGTATTCTAAACTGTATTACAACATCACATTGGACAATGCAACTTAAATTGCAAAAATGCACTTGGAATCTGTCCAAGCCCTACTACGAAAATTATTTAAACTGCGACACTTATCATTCATCTTTAAATAAACTTTATTTTATATAGCGTTTTAAGCGAATCGGTAATTAGATTGCTCATAAACCTAATCGCTTTTTCTACATAAACACAGTGTGATTGCTCTCTGAAAATGCTTTTTTCTTTATATTTAGGCTCAGATTTCAACTATAGATCGTATTATTATAAACTTTCTTGGAAAAATGTCTTTTATGTAAACCATGTTTGCTATTAATTCATTTAGGGCTAAAATACGTTCATTGTCTTCCAATCGAGTCGAGTTGACATTGGAAGCTTGCCACGCCGGGACTGTTACACCAACCCATTAGCATGTTGAAGTGATTTCATTGAGGAGGCCATCTACTAGTTAACACTGTACTTCCTACTTTGAAAATACCTGTGAAATTGGTTTAATTCATCACAGCCAGCACTCCGGCAGAGAGGGGGGTTGTACTCGTTAATGTCTGATGACATACAAGTGGAAAGATTACAGATTTTAATCGTCTTTTTTCTGAACCAGGGAAAATCTGATCATGTTTCTCTATAACAATAATAAAAAACTTTATTTAAAATTATTTTACATATCCCGCTTGCACATCGCATGACTTTAATAAATCTATTCTTTATTAATACTAAATAAATAATACTAAAAATACTACAGCAAAGAGGTCACTTGATTTTTGGAATAATTCCAAATAGCACAATGATCCACTGGCATCCCTGAAGTCTGTTTAGTGCATAATCTTCCAAATACAATCACTAAGCAATTATAAGAATTATACCATCCTATTTCTTTGTGATGTCCTGTAAAAACTAAACCTATTTTTATAAGGCTTTTACTCAAAAGATTTCCAAACACACAAAGCATTTGTGAAGTACTATAGTATTTCTAAAGGTTACTGGTACAACATCAATCATTAAAGCTTAACAATAAAGTTTAGATTGCTGACTATGGACTAACTACATTAACTAACTGCAATGCAACAGTATACATTTTACAAGAATATCTGGTTGAATTCTTGCATTTGTAGCCATTTTAATGCGAGAGAAATAAGCCAATTTAATTATTTCACAAAAAATAATGTAATATAAAATGGATGTTTTTAACTTTATTGTAGTGTTTTAGAAACTAATATGTCTTCAAAAATGGTTGTTTTTCACTCCTAGGAATGAAAGCTGTTGTTATATAATGTTTATTTTCAAATTTTGAAAAATCAAAGGATTCTAGCTTTCTCCCCTTGCAGGCATCGGACACAGAGAACCTCATGGTTTTCCTAAAAATCATTTTTTATGTTCCCTGGTGTTCCAAACTTAGTTTTAATCAATTTTAATTTGTTATTATGTTAAAAACAGGGTAATAAATTTCTAATTGGACTATAAATAATGTCATATTGTCTGCTATAAAACTGATGTTTTCAACTCTATTGTAGAGATTCTAGAATCAACTAATAGAGAATTGAAATAAAAAAAGGGCATAAGAAAACATTACCAACAACGACCACAAGATGGAGATATTGTCTAGACATTACCAACAACGACCACAAGATGGAGATATTGTCCAAAGAGGCAAGAAGGGCAAAGCCGCGATAAGGTAAAATCATTTTTTGAAAGAGATTGCTGTCAGAATGCACAACTGAATCCCAAACAGAATCTCTAGTCAAATATGATCATTTGTGAAACAGGCAAATGAGTCTCTCAGGTGCCCATTGCTCATTTTCAGACACATTTATGCAATACTTTCACCATGTGTTGAGCAATAGGGATTAAAGATACCAGAGGTAAGGTTTAAAAGTGATTCTGAGGTGCAACACATCAGCGATACAGCTAGGCATCTGAAATGCGGGGTTTGAGAGCCCTTCAGGGAACACCATACCCTAAAGGTACCAGAAGTCCACTAGTATAAGCATTAAGTAGTATAAGCATTAAGTCACTGTCACCCCTGTTACCCCTGATTGCTACATATCTTCATTTCTTTGGTTTTTAAGGAGTAAGAGTGCAGGGGGTCTAAATCTGCGATCCAGTGTGTTGAAGTATTTCACAACACTACCTGTAGCCCGTATGGAAATAAATACTAATTCTGATTTATTCCCCTGGGCATGTACCAATAAATCACTGAGCATATATATATATATCACTGTGTTGAAGCTAGAGACCTGTATATAATATTATGGTGCTAAAATGTCATTTTCACATATATTAATGTAATAAATGATTGCTTATGCTTAATAAACAAATCTAATTAAAATAAAAGCTTAAGTTTTGTATTTGTCTTGTACCATAGAACATGATTTTCTTTGTATTTCAAGCCCACAAAGTGTCCAAATGATGCACGACATGATATAAGGAAGATTATCACATGCATATCGGTATTATCTTTCTCATGAAAATGCATTCCTTTCATTACCTTTTAATTTTTAAAATGAACTCAAGTTGTGTATAATGTAATAATTTAAGTAGAATAGATTCTAATAATATAATGATCCAGTGTGTTGCACTACTTCACTGCTTCACTGTTCTATGCCGTCTGGAAATAAATCCTCAGACTGCTTACTGCCCTGGGCTTGTACCAATAAATTACAGGAGCACATCTATATATCACTGCGTTGAAGCAGGAGACACACAATCACTGCAAACACATCCTAAATACAGTGTTCCAGCACCTTTGACCTCATCCAGAACGTATCATTTCTTGAAAGGGATTGCTGTCCGAATGCACATCTGAATCCCAAACAGAATCTCTAGTAAAATACGATCATTTGTGAAACAGGCAAATGACTGTCTCAGGGGCCCATTCCTCATTCTCAAGACACATGTATGCAGTACGTACACCATGCATTGAGCAATAGGGATTAAAGACACCACAGGTAAGGTTAGAAGTCATTCTGACTATATTCTAAAATATTGGACTCATATTCTTATGATGGCAGACATGATGCTGCGTTTAAAACCGGGGTTAATGGACATTATATGACTGTCAATTCTGTTTTGTTTTGGAGACTCTTGGCTGCCTATATGGTACAGTGCAGCGTGAAGGAAACATTTTCCAAAACTGTGTCAGCTCAAAAGTTGTAAGATAACCTCTCCAGCTGCTTTAACTCTCTTCATTTTTGTCATTTAATTGTCTGTCGGCACTATGTGGCAGCGTTGCATGATAACCCATCTCACCACGGAAAGGAACCTAACAGCTTTGGTAAGAGAGGAGAAAAGGACCTGGCCAGTAAGGGGTTCGAACCCGCAACTCTGGCATTATTAGCACGATGCTCTAACCAACTGAGCTAACCGGCCTCACAACAGTGGTCCTCTCTGTGCAGCGCCTTTTACTTCCATTGACAAATGATAGCGATTCGAAGAGAGATCCTTCAGACCAGCAAGCAAACCCACGGCTATTTCGGTTTTCTATCTAGGCAACGTTGGTGTCTGCAATAGCATACATGAAAGCGTGATGCAATTTCTGTGGCTACATTTGTTGCACGTCATGCACAGTAAGAGTGTTTCTAACACCAAATAAAAAGTCAACAATTAGCGATCACGCCTTCTCCTCAGTTAACCCACTGAAACCCTTGCTGTTAACAGTTCTTTACTGCGTGCTTTAAGAGCACCTACATATCGTGTCGGTTCTTTCAGCTTTATTCATTAGGTTTTCAAAAGCATAAGTAGAGCACAAGAGGCGCGAACGCAAGATGTGTGGTTATCTGAAGAACTCATTTCCATGGCAGCGGGGCCAAGTGATTTAGCGTATTTATAGCACCAGGAAAGGAGAAGCAGCACTTCGCCTTTTCCCGCCTAGTAAGCAGGCGATCCTGGGTCTGAATACCAGCGGTGCCTCTCTCCGTGTCTTGTTGTGCCAAATGTATCATTTCAGACAAACATGTACAGCTTGGTTCAGTTTAATGCAAGAATTCATTTCCTTTCTGGAATAACTTGTTTTTGAAGAAATCCATACAGCTTGTGAAAGATGAAATCCATTTCTTGGTTGTCAGTGGAAAAAGATTGCCGGCTGCAAGAAGCGCAAGTGATTGTTTTCTTTGACCATAAACCTGCAAATGTAGGGAGCACAAGCAGCCGTCAGTCTCTGTGGCGCAATCGGTTAGCGCGTTCGGCTGTTAACCGAAAGGTTAGTGGTTCAAGCCCACCCAGGGACGCATGTCTCCGTTTTTCCAATGTAAACAGCATCACCGCTAAAGAAGATGGCGCAGAAGGCTCCACAGTCGAAACGTTGTGCTTCTTTTCTTCTCTTTTCAGCATGGAGTAAACCTTTGCTTGATCCTTTGCAGCCTACGCATGCTGACACAGCTACCTTTCTCTTAACGCGCCTCAATCATTATTCACCAAAACCATCAGCAGAATGTGTCGCCTTTGTGGTGATGTCACTCCTCTGCTTCACAAATATCCTTAGTGACGGACCATTTCTTTCTGCCATTTTTCCGGAGCGGTTATTGATTGCTCCATCATTTCCCTCATACTTTCCATCCCTAGATTGAAAAAAAAAAAAACAGAAACAGGCTGACAGGACGACAATCAAATTGCAAAAACTCATCAAAGCACTCGATAGAGTATTTGAATCCACAAGTAGCTACGAGCAACTTTGTCCTGGCTTGCATGAAAGTCGGAAAATGTCAAAAAGAAAAAGATGGTGGCTTTTTCATATCTGTTCTTTTATTTTTAGTTCGTTGGCTCTTCTGTCCATTGTCCTCCTGCCTGGCTCTTGACCTGTGACTGTCTGAACGCACACATTAGACTTTCAGGCGGGGGATTTGTCCTGAGCCTCTGTGAATGACCCACCCACCCCCATAAATAACTGCTCTAGAAACACATGAATGCAAAACTAAACCACAGCTTAAAGAGGAGCTCCAACTCAGTGCCATACTAATGTAAACGAAGTAATACTAAGACATGTTCTTATGGATTTGTCTTACCTTGAGATATGTAATTGGATTTCAGGATTAACTTCCTCATTCAATGTAGTGGTGATTCTTTGCCTGGTCAGTACCTGGGTGGGAGACCTCCAGCGAACAATTAAGCTTGCTGCTGGAAGTGGTGTTAAGAGACTCTTAGGATCTTCCAGAGGCGTCTGTCCAATAGCACTAGTTGCCTTAGAGCTGGCTCAAACATTGCTCAAGAGTCTACCTTTCACAGATGCGCAAAGATGAATGATGGGGGTGCACGCTTCAAGGAGCCTTCCAACTGTAGGGACCGATTAGAGACGATCCGTAGCATGTGTTCGTTTCCATATACGCCCCGTGTCTCAACGGTAGGACAGAGTCAAATACTGCCTCGACACGTAACAGCGTTATATTAAACCGCAGGACTTGAGGGCTGTTTTGTTTGAATGTTCAAGGCATTGGTAAGAGCGTAGGTCAAGGGCCATTGGTGCATCTCCTGTAACTGGAGTAAAAATGCTATTCAAAGTGCAGTGACTAAAATCGTCGTCCACATGTCTCCGTTGTTGATTGCTTTCTGTCTAAGAACGTTCTGTTTTCATGTCCGAACGGGGAGACTTTATCATTCCAACTTGAAGCCACCCTTAAGTCCTCTGAGGTGTGTGTGTGTGTGTGTGTGTGTGTGTGTGTGTGTGTGTGTGTGTGTGTGTGTGTGTGTGTGTGTGTGTGTGTGTGCTTGCACGTATGGCGTAAAAGGTTTCTTAAACGGAGAGCGAACTTGAAAAAAGTTGCCTCCGCTGCCGCCGCCGCCTCGCACTCCCTGTTCGATTGTAGCAAGAAGGCAGCGGCCGCGGCGCTTGCTGTAGTCGTGGCCGAGTGGTTAAGGTGACGGACTTGAAATCCGTTGGGGTCTCCCCGCGCAGGTTCAAATCCTGCCGACTACGGCGTCCTTTGCATTTGGTTGCGTGCGTGCGTGTAAAAGGACCAGCGCCGTTTCGTTTTCGCTGGGACCTTTAACACTCTAAATCGCCTGGACCCGCAGCCTGTGAAATCGATTCTCAGCACCCACGAAGGACGCTTTGCCGCTGGACACAGATAACGATGCTTTTCTGCAACGAGCTTTCCAGCTGAATTTTCTCGACAGCTCCGTACTGAACCTGTTCTCCATTGCAACATAGCGGAGGCTCGTCACGTCTATAGCAAGGCTGTGTAGGACCGCATACGCCACAGTGACTTGTACACAGACCACATGAAAGGCAAGCAAAATACACTTTTAAAATTCCAAAGACTCACAAGGTCAGAGAAACAGCGATGACCTGAACAGATCTGTTACAGAAGTCTAGGTTGACCTTTTTAGAGCTGTAATTGCATTTTTGTTTAATAGAAGATCAAATCTACTCGCATGTACCAGCACCTTACAGTTTATTGATGTTAATTCTGTTTAAGTAATAAGATTGCTAACGATGTTGGGCTTTAGCCGGTGTTTTTTAGAACAAATTGCTTACACTTCTGTAAGGAATACGCAGTACGTGCCTTTGTCAGTCATTGCTCACCATACCTGTAACTTTCTTATCTAACTCACTTCCTCAAATGGTGAAGGTCCACAAACATAAATGAAAAAAAACCCTTGTTGTAGATGAGGTGCACAAAAAAGCAGCCCCTGATAGTGTATAACACATTTATACTATTGCAGAGTCACATGTAACATATATATGTATATACTGTATATATATATGAAACAGAAATAGAAACAGAAACAGGAATCGCTTACTCACCTGGAGAATCTCTGTAGGAATATCTAGCATTTATCAATGGAAATAAAAGCTGCTTTAATACAGTGCATGTTCAAACTCAAACCCTCAGCTGCTGTTCTTGTTTGTTTTGGGACAAATTGCAACTGAGCATCGCATGAGCCGTTACGTACCCTTATCTGTTAGGGAATTTCAAGGGAGGAGTTAGGTCAGAATGGGTAGGCTGCAAAACAACAAGTAAAGATTTATTCCAAGATGAAACGTTGTGGCGGTTTTCTTATCTTTTCAGCATGGACTCAACTTTTACGTGTTCCTTATATGCTATATATGTATATATTAGCACCAATGTCGTTCTTAAAAACTAACATGAAATTGTCAGGGACATTCAGCTATATACAAAGACGAGACAGACAAAGTAATAATTCTGTATTAACATGGCCTACATACTGACGCAATGATCGAACTAACTGACATGTTCTGATTCAGATCCCCTGCAGTTCATGCCAATTAGAACAATAGCAATGCTGAGTCCTCCCCACCCTACTGAGCACAAATTCAGCTGCTCTCCAGTTCTGTTCTGCATGTTTTTTCATTGCAATTGAGCTCGGAGCTGGAGATGATCTCCATACAGTTCTGTGTTCACTCGCCCGCACTTGCGTGCTAATTTACGGGTTGTGGCAAATGCTTTTCTATAGTTCATGTACATGACGGCAACCTGTTACCAAGGAACCTGAGAGGTTTAAAAGCCTCACGAGCACACGTGTCAGACATGGAGAGCGACGAGGATGGGATTCAAATCCATGCGTGCAGAACACAATGGATAAGCAGTCCATCGCCTTAACCACTTGGCCACCTCATCGACGAAAGTGGGCTGTCCGGACATGAGTTGGCGCGCTCCAGATGCTCTTTTTCTTTTTTTTCCCTCGTACTCGAGGGTCATTTTCCTGTTCCACATGCGATTTCAACATTTTCCTTGGGAGATGTCAAGCCAGCAAGCCACTGCTGTGGTTCAGTGGCCCTGTTGTACACAGAAAGCACATTGAGCTCCTTGGACATGAAAAGTTCCAGATAAAAGCCATTTGTCATCCTTTCTCTTGGTGTCGATGTTGCTATTGTATGTAAAGGTGGCAACTTGCTCAGTGAGCAGGCGGAGCACACACCGAATGCAGATGTGTCTGAGTGGTGTGTCCAAGTGGCTGCAAAAGGACAGCACTCCCGGGGTGCCATGGCTTAGTTGGTTAAAGCGCCTGTCTAGTAAACAGGAGATCCTGGGTCCGAATCCCAGCGGTGCGTTCTTTGTTCTGTCTTCTCGAACAGAACTGGTCCTTACGGACAACCGCCTACGGCTAGACTTAATTAAATGCAAGTATTCATTTCCTGTCTTTAACGCGACTTGTTTTTCTTAAAATGGATGCAACTTGCAAAACATGAAATACAAACCTTGCTAATCAGCGCTAGCAGCTGGCAAAAAAAAAAGAAGTCAGCAATGTTTTTTTTCTTTAACCTTAACCCTGCTAATGGAGAAGAGTTAAACGACCGAGTCTATGCAGCTTAAACGGTGCGCACGTCGGGTTCTTAGCTGAAAGGGTGATAAATCACGCTCACCCCAGTCCTTAATCTTTTAAAGAGGATACAAAATTGAACCTAGATGCCACATCACATACATCCTGTTCACTGATAAAAAGGTAACATCTATCCTCGCTCCAGAGTAAATCTCACGTTGAGGGCATATTTTTTTTCACAGGGGAGTCACACGCTGGCGGTTTGAATACGCGGAAGTTCACTGAGGGATCCACAGTATATGGACCCTCTGTGCGCCATCAGTCCGCACTCCGAACTCTGAATCCTGCCATCCGAGTTAACATCTCGGCGGAACCTGAGGCGCAGTTCCTTCTTAAAACGTAATCTGGTGAGCATTTCTAGAATCGTACTTGTATAGATGCAGCCTTTAATGTGTTGCTAGGTTAAAATTGATGACTTCTTGTATTTCAGTAGGCAACTGCCCTCTTGATTTCGGATTTAATTTCTTTATTACAGGGGCGCTTTTATGAAGACAGAGTCATGTTCAGGTACTTTGCTTGATGGAGGAAGCTCATTTCGGACTCTGTGATCTGCTCACCTGGAAAGGTCTGCTATACTACTACAAGAGAGAAGTAGAGTCTGGAAGAAGGGACAATTTTATGATGCTTTGGAAGATAATGTTTTTTTTTCTTATACTGAAAATGAAAGGTAGTTGTTTCTATATGGACTCAGTCTTTGGAATTTATATATATATTTCAGTGATCCCTCAGCCATTCCTTCTGTATTGTAATTCAATTTCTATTGGAAAGTCTGTGACTGAGACCAAGTAAGTGTTCACTTTTTTATGAAACCATTATTTATTTTGGAGCAATGAGCAATTCTTATATAAATGCAATAAAATCATTATGCTCAAACTATGAGAGAGAATTTTAAGGATAATTTAAGAAATCAGTCTTAGCTTGTTTCTATACACAGATGGTATTATTTATTTTCAAAGGAAACCCGCGAGGATTCCCCTGGTGTGCAAGATGTGCCTGAATACTTTTGATCAGCTTCCTGCTCAGTTGAAGAGGGCGTGTATGAAGCACGCCACGGCAGAAGAGATCAGGATGGCCTCTCAACAGGCGAGGGAGGACATGATGAATCACCTGAAGAACGGGGTCATCGTGGATTACCACAGAATAGAGATCGTGTCTGGTGAGGCAAACAGGATAGTGGTTGTAAGACTGCTAGAGTCCTTGGGCCTTTTTGTACATGGGAAGCCTGAAGACACATTGGCAAGGTGAGATATTTTTAATCTGTAAGGCTTCTGTAGTTTCTTTTTGAAATCATTGTTACAACATATTATGTAAAAGCATGTTGAAAAGAATCTACCTGCATTCCAGCGGCCCTGAGCAAGAGGCCGTTGTCCAGGAGGAAGAGATGCCAGAGGCTGCTCTAGAAACTGAAACAGAAGCGGATAAGGAAGGGGAAGATGTGAGCTCTGAAGAACTCTATCAGCAGTAAGACTTTTTATTTTTCAGATGTATCTATTTTTTACTAAAATTCTAATTTGTCTCATAGGTATAAAATGTTTAAACCGGTGTTTTATATCCTTACAGGCCCTGAGTAGTTAAAAAGTATCAGCAGGCTCTCCGGAAGAGAGTGGCCCAAGCTGGACTCTATAGAAAGCACTCCCTGGATGCTCCTCTCCTGATTGGATTCAAACAGTACCTTACCAAGGATCTGGGAGTGGCAAATTATTCTCAGGAGTTATTTATTTTTTAAAGGCATTTAAAATTAAGCAATGGTATCTTCATTGTAAATGTTTTTATTTCTTAGCTTAAAATTCACCCATGTGAAATGATGTCAGCCATGATAAACATCATGACTCTATATTTCCTACCTGAATCTATTCTACTTAAATTATTACATTATACACAATTTGAGTTCATTTTAAAAAGTAAAAGGTAATGAAAGGAATGCATTTTCATAAGAAAGATAATACCGATATGCATGTGATAATCTTCCTTATATCATGTAGTGCGTCATTTGGACACTTTGTGGGCTTGAAATACAAAGAAAATCATGTTCTATGGTACAAGATAAATACAAAACTGAAGCTTTTATTTTAATTAGATTTGTTTATAAAGCATAAGCAATCATTTATTACATTAATATATGTGAAAATAACATTTTAGCATCATATTATTACATACAGGTCTCTAGCTTCAACACAGTGATATATATATATATGCTCAGTGATTTATTGGTACATGCCCAGGGCAATAATCAGAATGAGGATTTATTTCCAGACGGGCTACAGGTAGTGTTGTGAAATACTTCAACACACTGGATCGCAGATTTAGACTCCCTGCACTCTTACTCCTTAAAAACCAAAGAAATGAAGATATGTAGCAATCACATTGTAACAGGTGTGACAGTGACTTAATGCTTATACTAGTGGACTTCTGGTACCTTTAGGGTACGGTGTTCCCTGAAGGGCTCTCAAACCCCGCATTTCAGATGCCTAGCTGTATCGCTGATGTGTTGCACCTCAGAATCACTTTTAAACCTTACCTCTGGTATCTTTAATCCCTATTGCTCAACGCATGGTGAAAGTATTGCATAATTGTGTCTGAAAATGAGCAATGGGCACCTGAGAGACTCATTTGCCTGTTTCACAAATGATCATATTTGACTAGAGATTCTGTTTGGGATTCAGTTGTGCATTCTGACAGCAATCCCTTTCAAAAAACGATACATTCTGGATGAGGTCAAAGGTGCAGGAGCACTGTATTTAGGATGTGTTTGCACTTATTCTGTGTCTCTAGCTTCAACACAGTGATAAATATATATATGCTCACTGATTTTTTGGTACATGCCCAGGGCAATAATCATTATGAGGATTTATTTCCAGATGTGCTAGGGGTAGTGTTGTGAAATACTTCAACACACTGGATCACAGGTTTAAACCCCCTGCACTCTTACTCCTTAAAAACCAACAAATGCAGATATGTAGCAATCATATTGTAGCAGACACTCATTTGCCTGTTTCAAAAATGATCATATTATACTAGAGATTATGTTTGGGATACGGATGTGCATTCTGACAGCAATCTCTTTCAAAAAATGATTTTACCTTATCGCGGCTTTGCCCTTCTTGCCTCTTTGGACAATATCTCCATCTTGTGGTCGTTGTTGGTAATGTCTTCTTATGCCCTTTTTTATTTCAATTCTCTATTAGTTGATTCTAGAATCTCTACAATAGTAAAGAATAGTAGTTTCTAAAACACTACAATAAAGTTAAAAACATCAGTTTTATATTACATTATTTTTGGCGAAATTAGTCATTTATTACACTATTTTTAATATACTATCTAATTAAAAGTGATTAGAATTAAGTTTGGAACAACAAGGAATACAAAAAAAAAAGATTTTTAGGAAAACCATGAGGTCCTCTTTGCCCAATGCCTGCAAGGGGAGAAAGCTAGAATCCTACACAGGCTACTGGAGCTCTGGCCTGGCTAAAGAGGCTGAATTCATCCCCTTCAAAGCTCCATGAAAAATGATCATTTAAAATTTGAAGAAAACCCATCATATAACATCATATAACAACAGTTTTCATTCCTAGGAGTGAAAAACAACCATTTTTGAAGACATATTAGTTTCTAAAACACTACAATAAAGTTAAAAACATCCGTTTTATATTACATTATTTTTTGTGAAATTTGTCATTTTTTGCACTATTTTTAATAAAATCTCTAATTAAAAGTGATTAAAATTAAGTTTGGAACAACAAGGAACACAAAAAAAAAAAGATTTTAAGGAAAAAAATGATGTCTTCTGTGCCAGGTGCCTGCAAGGGGAGAAAGCTAGAATCCTACGCAGGCTCCTGGAGCTCTGTCCTGGCTAAAGGAGGGTGAATCCATCCCATTCAAAGCTCCATGAAAAAATGATATTTTTAAATTAAAAAAAAAAAAAACATTATAGAACAACATCTCTTGGTCCACAGAGTGCAAAAATCCAACTTTGAAGAAAATCCATTGACTGATCCCCGAATCCTGAAGTTTCTTCGCATGATATCGGGCTTGCAACCACTTTCTAGAAAATTATGAAAAATGCCAAATGTATATCTCCAAATAATTTTATGTGCTTCAGAAGAGCCCAGGAAAGTTTTTTGCATACATGAAACCACGCCCGTTTGCACGTAAGCAGACATGGTTGCACACACGACTGCATGAAAGCACGCGTGCATGCGAAGTCATCCTGTTGAGCATTTGAAAAGCCGCACCACGCCGCACTTGAAATAGCTCTTACATTAGTGGTAGACGCAGGAATCGCCTTTTTATTTACGCTCTTACCAACGCGATGAAAAGCAAAACAAAGCAAAGCAGAGCAAAACAAAACGAACAAACGAAAACCCTCACGTCCCGCACTTGCATATAACGCCGTTACGTGCACCCCCAACATTCTTCTTTGCGCATCTGTGAAAGGTAAACTCTTGAGGAAACTCTGAACCAGCTCTAAGGAAACGAATCAGATTAGACGTTACTTTGACTCATCTTTTTACGCTCAGTGCTGGATTACTCAAACTCCAGCTAGGGTTAGGGTTAGCATTCCCATGCTACTTAGACACTTTGTTTACGCTCAGTGCTGGATTTTGGGAACTTTAGGACGAGTGGGAATTTTCTCCTATCTGTCAATTCTGTTTTGTTTTGGAGACTCTTGGTTTCCTATGTTGTACAGTGCAGCGTGAAGGAAACATTTTCCAAAACTGTGTCAGCTCAAAAGTTGTAAGAAAACCTCTCCAGCTGCTTTAACTCTCTTCATTTTTGTCATTTAATGTGACACTCGATGTATAACTGGAGCCTCACATATGCAAATGGTGAGGCTCCAGTTCGACACCCAGTTCGACACCACTTTACTGTATATGACAAAAGCATGGCAGACTGTGCCGGACCGGCAGATAACCTCCGCTTATTTTTACCATATTAAACATTGGAAATCCAACCACTTGCATTTGTGACACTTTATTTTAGCTCCACCTTAGACACTCTTAAATCTTCAAACACTTTTCTCTTCTCCCGCAACACTCTTGTCTGTCCGCACTATGTGTCAGTGTTGCATGACAACCCATCTCACCACGGAAAGGAACCTAACAGCTTTGGTAAGAGAGGAGAAAAGGACCTGGCCCGTACGATTAGGCGTTATTAGCACCACGCTCTAACCAACTGAGCTAACCGGCCTCACGACAGTGCTCCTCTCTGTGCTGCAAAAAATCGAACTCAGGGAATTTCTTTTGTCCCCCTTTGAATAGAAAGCCGTGTAATTCAGTGTACGGGCTTTCTCGTGCAGTTTCATGGTTCTTGTAACCCAAATCCTACACTGGCCTGAAGTGCCCCCCCATTTCACAGCATTTTTCAGCTGATTTAAAATGTACCTAAAGGAGAAGCATTATTGAAGACCATCAATTACCAAGAGCTTTTGTCAAAGGTTTTGGTGGTCATTTTTAATGACCACAGAGCGCTGTGACCTCGGTTTTACATCTCATCCAAAAGACAGCGCCCTTTTACAACACAGCATCTCCGTCACTATACTGGGGCATTGGGACCCGCACAGACCTCAGGGTGAGCGCCCCCCCGCCGGCACCATTAACACCGCTTCCAGCTGGAAGCTTTGTTTTTTCCTGCAGCTCACCCTCATCCGGGTACTGACCTGGCTCACACCTGCTTAGGTTCAGTGGGTTTTCAGTTGCGAGTTGCAAGGGGATGCAAGTGATGGAGCTGCTCGCTGCAAAAGCCACTGCATTGGCCGGGAATCGATCCCAAGCCTCCCGCGTGGCAGGCGAGAATTCTACCACTGAACCACCAATGCTCAGTGCCTGGGCCTTCAAAAAAGACGCTTTTTTGGTGCTCTGTGCAAAAAGCGTCGACATCTTCCAGCTGCAAAATGCCATTCGCGGCCGACGTGTTGGACCGGTGCGCTTTACGTGCTGAAATAAACACGCGACAGCCCCGAAATGTTTCCAGAGTGCTGTGCACTGGAGGTTTTTGTCTGGTGAAGACTTGCCTGGTGCTTCTCCTTGCAGATTGTTTGTCCTCCTCCAGTGCGGGACGAGCCAACACAAGGGAGCGCATTCGCCAACATCCAGGCACGCAATGCGATTTGGAAAGCAGCTCCTTTCCAAAGAGTTGCACACGAACGATCCTTCAGTCCCGCTCGGGGGGCACGGAACCCCTGCCACACACAGCTTCAAGTAGCGAGTCAGGCGCCAGGACTTTCACTTACGGCCACACCACCCTGAACACGCCCGATCTCGTCTGATCTCGGAAGCTAAGCAGGGTTGGGCCTGGTTAGTACTTGGATGGGAGACCGCCTGGGAATACCAGGTGCTGTAAGCTTTTGCTCTCCCGGCCAGCAGGGGTCGCCGTTGGTGCCGTAGGCTTTGGGAGGAAAACCTGCAGGATGGAAAGGTGATCTATAGCCTCATCTCTAGAGATGTTTTGTTGCTGTAGCATGTGTGTGACCCATATTCAAAAAAAAAAAACCCGTCTGTAAAACGAATATCGAAGCTGCCTCTAAATCTGCAAATGAAGATGAGTCGATAAACCACTCGTTTTTCGTATAACTAGACATATATTCATTTGTTACCGATTTCATTCATTGAGCACGGATACAATAGAGGTACAGCCATTCACTGTTTGACATGTCTGCACTGGTACAGAACCGAGCAATCAGAAAACGGGTGAAACTGTCTTTAGACTCAGCATACAGTACCGAGGCCCCCCATGACCAAATAAAGGCTAACCTCGATAATCAGCCTAAAGAACGCAGACTACAGCAAAACGACTGACTTTGAAAAGGGAATGAACGTCCGGAAGGAGTAGTGGAACTAGCTTGAGATGCTTCTCCGGACCCCTAACTAAAAGCAGCGGCGTCCACTCCTGTCGAACCGGGATCCTTCCGCAGCCAAGCAGCTCGTGGTGTCCTAACCCTCCCGTATCTGATTTTGGACCAAGCACATCAGGGGAGAGCACGAACGCAGTCCCCCACTACCAGAAATTATGCAGTCGAGATTCCCACATTTGGGGAATACGCAGGGGTCAGCACAGCCGGAGTGCAATGGCCGAGCCTCGCCCTGGGTGAACCACTTCAATTTTTAAGAACTTTATTTTCTTTTCACAAAAAAATACAGGACATCACAAATCAGAAAGCTTTACATTAATATACATACTTAAAACAGTATATATGATCACATCTCATTACATTTTGACACGGTAACAGTTACATAGTAACAATTTTCTTTTTTTCTGGTGCCAATCACATTCTTTACTTAAACATGATAATGTTTTTCACAGTTTCTTGAGATATTGACCTATGCTCTCTATTTCCCACAGATTTTCTGCTTCCTCCCTCCCTTCTCTCCACAGATCTCTGAGGTAATAGTTCTCTCGGGTGATGAACAGGGCCAGGCTACCTGCTGCCTTGACTGGGACCTCGATGCCTTTGAACAGCCCCATGTTCCTCACTCTCCACAGGGCGTCTTTCCCACTGTTCACCACGGCCCAGATCCTGTCAAACACGTCAGGAGGAAGTTTGACAGGAGAGATGCCGTATATGACGAAAGCAGCGGTCAGGGTAAATTGGGGCGAGAGAGCCTGCAACCAATCTTCAAACTGTGCCCAGAAGGCCTTAGCAAAAAAGCAGGACCACAGGAGATGGGTCATAGTCTCCTCCTCGCCGCAGCCCACCCTAACGCAGCGAGGGCTGGGGGTGAGGCCCCTACGGTACAAGAAAGTTTGTACCGGTAAGCACTGGTGGACGACACTCCAGGCTAAATCTCTGTGAATGTTGCACAGAAATTTAGAGGATGTGTGTTTCCACACCTTCCTTGTTTGGGCTGATGTTAAAATGCCCACAGGGGTCTGCCTATTGTTCTGGGGTGCAACGAAATCTTCCAGTTTTTGGACGCTGACATCTCGGAGGGGAATATGGCCAATTGGGTGAGATCTTAGAAAACTTTTAACTGTCCCATAAATTGCAGGGCATGTGTCAGAGAGTGGGACGTCCAGCTTGGGTCTGACACCCCACACTCTGAACACCTCCCTACCTACCCAGAGCCTGGAAAAATAAGTCCAGGTACGCGCTGCAGGTGCTGTTGCAAAGCCTCTCAGCACAGAGGCCAGGAAAATGCACAGCAGCTTCGTAGCAATATCTGGGACAGACTTCCCCCCTGAGGGTAGCGGCCTGTACATTATTTCCCTTCTGAGTCTTTCCTGCTTCCCACCCCATAGAAATTGAAACATCAATCTCCTCAGCACCGCCGCAACACGGTGTGGGATTGGGAAGGTAGAAGCCAGAAAATTCAAGACAGACAAGAGCTCGGCTTTGATGACCAGCACCTTCCCTATCATGGTGAGGTCTCGGTCCTTCCATTGCATCAGTTTTTTGTTTAAGATTGGCAATTTGTTCTGCCAATTTACTGTTCCCATCTCTTCTCCAAAATACACCCCCAGGACCTTAATTCTCTTCTCTTGCAGCCTGAGATCATGTCCTTCTTTTGGCTCCCTCCAGTTCTGATAAAAAATCTCACTCTTAGATGTGTTAATTTTTGCAGAGGAAGCCAAAGAGAACCGATCACAGCACTGCAGAGCTCTGCTAATTGAGGCATTGTCAGAGAGGAGCAGGGTGACGTCATCCATGTATAGAGATGTCTTTACCTCTCCTCCCCCACTTCCAGGCACTGGTATCCCATTAATGGCCTGATCCTGGCGCAAGGCAAAGGCTAAGGGCTCCATAGCCAAAACGAATAACAAGGGGGATAATGGGCAGCCCTGCCTCACCCCTGAACAGACTTCAAAGGGGCGTGATCTATTGCCATTAACCATTACTCTGCTGTTGCTACCTGTGTACAGCAGGTTAATCCACTTTCTCATGATGGGGCCAAACTTCATGTGCTCAAGTACCGATGTTAAGTACTGCCGGTTTAGGCGGTCAAAGGCCTTTTCTAGGTCTACACCTAAAATGCACAGAGGGAGGGAGCGATCCTCTGAGTACAGACAGACATCCCTCAACAAGGCCAGGTTGTCGCTCATCAGGCGTCCTGCTATCCCACAAGTCTGTTCTTTCCCTACCAGTGAGGCCACTACATTTTGTAGGCGCAGGATCTTAGTGTCCACGCCTAAGAGGCTGAGGGGTCTCCAGTTCTTTATGTCATTCTTTGCTCCTTTCTTAAACAAGAGAGAGATAGTGCCTTCTCTTAAGGAGTCAGGCAGCAATTCTGTCTTATAGCTTTCCTCGAATAGGAGCAGTAGCGGATCCTGAAGCAGATCCCAAAAGGTGCAATAAAATTCTTTAGGGAGCCCGTCAGCACCCGGAGTTTTCCCCTTCTGTAAGCTCTCCATAGCCTGTCTCAGCTCTTCTACGGTCAAATCCCTCTCAAGTACTTCCCTATCTTCTTCACTCAAAACGTTTTCTAGCTTTGAGGTAAAAAAATGAATTTCTTCATCCTTTAACTCTGTAGAGCTGTACAGTCTTGAGTAGAAGGCCTCGGTGCAGGAGAGGATAGCACTCGGCTCTGTTCTCTCTCGTCCCTCCTCATCAACTACACTTTCCATGACAGACTTGGAGCCTACCACTTTCCTGAAAAAGAAGCGAGTACACTTCTTATTTTCTTCCAAGAACTGCACTCTGCTTCTTAACAGCACTCCTCGACTACTTTCTTCGGCTATGCTCCGGATGTCCTTTTTTAAAAGGGTGATATCCTCGAGCACATCGAAGCCACTGTGCAGCATCGTGTACAGAGACGCTGCAGCTGCCTCTGTTTCCTGGCTAGCACTCCTCTCCGTCTGGCAGCAGCCTTCCTTCCCTCAGCCATGAAAAAGGCCTTTGTCCTCACCTTCACCTCCTCCCACCACTCTCCTACTGACCTGTACAGACACTGCAAGGACAGCCACTGTGATAGTTTCTCCTTGTAGTGGGATACTACCCCCTCGTTCTCTAGCAGCTTTGTGTTGAGTTTCCAGAGGCCTGGGCCAAAGACAGTCCCGCCCTGGAGTTCCACTCTACACCCTAAAGCCTGATGATCTGAGAAGAAGACAGGCTGAAGAGTGACCCCAACAACTTTCACTCTCTCTGAGACAAAGCAATAGTCAATTCTGGAGCTGCTATTCCTCCCTGACCATGTATATCCTGCTGTTGTGGGATATATACATCTATATGTGTCTGAGAGTTTAAAGTCTTGAACTAAGTTTTGCAGGGCCAGTGAGCTGGAATCCAATTTTATCGGCAAGCTAGACTGCCTGTCTGTGTGCTCTAAGATACAATTAAAATCCTCTCCCACTATCACGTCTGTGCTACTTAACAATAGGGGAGAGAGTGCCTTGAGTAGCTCCACCCTTCCTCCCACGTCAGTAGGACAATACACATTGATTAGCCGCAGGTTAATGGTCCCCCATTCCACATCCACACACAGCAACCTGCCATCTATGACCCTCTGAATACTTTTCAATTTGAAAGCCCATCCTTTGAAAAGAATGGCCACGCCAGAGGCTCTGTTGTTATTGTCCCCTGACCAAACAGAAGGCCCTTTATCCCACCTATCTTCAAAGCTTTTATACCTCTCTTGATAGGCTAAAGCACACTCCTGCAACATCAACACATCTCCCTCTCTCTGCTGGAGGTAATCAAAGACACACTGACATTTAACTCTGTCATTGATACCTCTGGTGTTAAGAGAAATTATGTTTAGAGCCATATTACATAAGAAAGTGGAACCAGTCTTTACAAAACACATTTCTCTTCGGTCTCACCTGTTACCTTCTTCTTTTTCTTTTTCTTCTTACCAATTTCCTGCCAGCCATCCTCTGAATGAGCCTTCATCAGGGTGGCAGCAGTAAAAGCGTTCACGGAGTCCATTTCAAGGAAGGGGGTAGAAGGAGGGGTGGAGGGGTTCCAGCTGTCCCCATCGCCATGCTCTCCTTCCTCCTCGCTCGGGGAGAAAACAGTCATTTTTCCTTTTCCTCAAGTCCAGCTCCTGGGAGCACTGAGGGGAAAGGGGTGCAGCCGATGCACCAGTCTCCTCTTCCCCCTCACCCACCAGCTGTTGCAGATCCTCCGTGATGGACTGGATGGAGGAGAGAAGGGCATCTGTAGCACTTGCAGAGTCTGAGAAAAGCAGCTCCGCTGAATCCTGGGTATCCTCGCTGGACCCGCTCCACCGGGGGGCCCCACACTGGCCCTCGTTCTGAGGAGCAGGAGTGGGGGAGGGGTCCTCGCTGTTCTCTGGGGTTTTCAAACCCTCGTGCTTGTCTGGTGCAGTCTGCGGTTGTGGGAGCGTAGTGGAATTCTTTTCCACCGGCCCCGGAGCTACAGCAGGACTGATCCTGGCTGGAGGCTGAGACTCTTTGTCCAACAAGGGTTCTTTGTTTGACTTGTTGTTTGCTTTGGCTTTTCGGGCCGGTTTAGCTGAAACAAGCACTGCCTCATCCTTTCTCATTTTGAGTTTATTGGCGTAGGCGTGAGGGCAGTTCTTAAAAACGTGTCCTTCCGAGCCACATAAATTGCACTTTGGCAGCATTGAACAGTCAGAGGCTAAATGTCCCTGTTTGCCACAGGTCTTGCAGCATTTCACAGTGCAGGACGATGCCAGGTGTCCCACAGCACCACAGCGCCGACACACCTTTGGTTGTCCCACATAAAAAACATAGCCATTGCAGGCGCCCAGTCGTAGTGTAGAGGGCAGGTGCCTTAAGCCTCCATTTACATTGTCCGGTAGCAAGCGAACCTCGAATTTCCTTGCTCCTGTTTTTATACCGTCAACATCTCTAATCTCAGTTCCATGGTGGACGGTGCAGTACTGCTTAAGCCAGGTGTGAATGTCCTCCGTCTTTGCCAGTTCCGAGAACATAACAACATGCACCGTTTTCCTCTCTCTCTGTGTCAGAGGCTGCAAGTTGATCTTCTCAAGGGCAGGAACTTTCCCTCTTTTTGCCTCAAACACATCCACACATTGTTCAAACAGAGAATAGGTAGCAAAAACAACCTCAAATGCTTTCTGACCTGGGAGAGCGAAGATGAAATCCAAGTGCCGAGGTTCAAAGCCAAGTTCCTTCTGTAACACTTTTCTGCTGAACTGCATACGATCCATGAAGAGGTCATCCAAAAGCTCAAAACGTACAGCATTCTTGCGGGATCCAAAGGTTGCCATCTCAAACTGCAAAACAAACACTGCTTCCACAAAACAAGAAAACAATCCAACTACTCCAACTACAGGCTGATCAAGGTATCTCCCCTGCCAGGTAAGCCGAGAGCCGCAGGCGATGAGCCCGGAGCTGAACGGGCCCCACTGGCTCGTTTGTAAGGCCAGGTGCATTGCCAACCACGACCGGCAGGGCAGAGGCCTTGAAGGCGGCCTGGGCTCCTGCAGCTGTCCAGCCACGCACTCTGGTTTCTCTTCATCTCGTACAAATCTTTTGCCTTTTACTAAAGATTTCCATGGAGAGGAGCATGAATGAGTTCCATACAATTTTTGTGCTTCCCTGCCTTCGGGTGGGGCGCAGCTGGGCTGGTCAAAGAGAGAAAACAAAACCGCTCACAATCGCTCTTATTACGGCGACTGTGGCCGTCTGCTCTGCGAGTCCTCGGTCTCCGCCTGTCTGATTGGCGCTCTTTCCTTTGGGAGGCGGGAAGTGTCCGGCCGCAAATATGAAGCGTTACAGCAACGACATGCCATGAGACGATTGATAAAAACAAGCTTGTTACGTCTCAACAGAAACGCTCTTTAGCTCTTTCAGCGTTATGCAGAGAACAGCGTCTGTCGAGATCACTTTTGAGTCAGCGCGAAACGCCGTGTGCTGTCAGTTTGATTTCATATTGCTCGTAGCGGCACCCGGCTTTTGTCTGTCAAACGTTAGGTTGCGCTTCTTCATGCTGCATCGTCGGCATGAGTGGAGCTTTTTAAACGTCTGTACTTACTGCGCCCCATAAGAAATGGTTTGTCCCCGTTCAAAAGAGATTGTGCGATGTCCTGCAGCGTTCGCAAAGCAAACCTTTGACAGTTTGAAAAGAGGAATTTATTCTGCTTCCTGTGCGTGCAGTAGTTACAAAGTTGAACGTCTTTACACGATCTGCTGCAGTTTTCAGTGGGCGGGCTTTGTCAGATGGCTTGGAAAAACGCACTGTGTTTCGGCTCGGGAAACATCATGAGCAGTGTCCTGCATGTTTTCTGTTTATAGCTGTCTTTTAACGCATACAGAATTCATTCGAAATCATTGATTTCTCCAATTAACAAGGGTCCCTTTTTGAACCTGCGAGAAGCATTCTTTCAATGTAACAGATTTACTCCGAGGAAAGGCAGCATGACATTGAGAGTAGCTCAAGCTTTCAGCGCCCGTATCGGACTGCGTGTATGCAGACACCGCTCAGAATCCCCTGTAAGATTCTCCCTCAGTTCCGTTGTGCAGTGCTTTACCTCTTTCAAAAGGCTTCACTTTCCTAGTCACATTCCAAGACTCATCGAACCCGGGCTGTTTCCTCCAGCGGTATAGTATTGCAGTGAGACAGCACGATGCCTGCAAGACTATGTCACGCTAAACGCCACAGATTGTGTTTGTCCCTTCGTGTCAGTCGTCCTGCAGCCACGGGAAGTGGGACACAAACATGCTGCAATGCTTTCAGGACGTTAGGATTTGTTTGTGCAACATCCGAGAAGAGTACTTGTGGCTTGAATGTGAACTGTACGTGCCCGCCCCCTTTCCTCTGTAGTGTATGAGTTCCTCCCGGCATGCCCTTCGTCATTGTTCTGTCATCTTGTATTTAAAGGGTTGTATTTCTGCTGCTGAAAATAAGCAACGGTTTTCTCACAACGCCCTTTGTTCCCGACGGAGCCCTTGTCTGTCATGAAATTCTTCAAAACCTCAAGCTAGAAGAAGAAGACGACAAATATGAAGCGTTACAGCAACGACATGCCATGAGACGATTGATAACGATTTCCATAGGATCCCCGCGGTTGCCTGGCAACCGTCAGATTTGCGCATTGGCAGTATCGTAGCCTGTGAGGTTTAGCCGAGGCGCGATTATTGCTAGTTGAAAACTTTTCCCAATACCCCGCTTCCGCCGGTTTGCAATACAATCGGTGAAAGCAATTTTTGACAGTCTCGTCAGAGCGTGACATAGTCTTGCAGGCATCGTGCTGTCTAACTGCAATACTATACCGCTGGAGGAAACAGCCCGGGTTCAATGAGCCTTGGAATCTGACTAGGAAAGTGAAGCCTTTTGAAAGAGGTAATGTCGACGCTTTTTTAACAGAGCACCAAAAAAGCGTCTTTTTTGAAGGCCTGGGTATTGAGCATTGATGGTTCAGTGGTAGAATTCTCGCTTCCCATGTGGGAGGCTCTGGTTCGATTCCCAGCCAAAACAGTGGCTTTTGCAGCGAGCGGCTCCATCACTTGCATCCCCTTGCAACTCGCAACTGAAAACCCACTGAAGCTAAGCAGGTGTGAGCCAGGTCAGTACCCGGATGAGGGTGAGCTACAGGGAAAAACAAAGTTTCCAGCTGGAAGCGGTGTTAATGGTGCCGGCGGGGGGGCGCTCACCCTGAGGTCTGTGCGGGTCCCAATGCCCCAGCATAGTGACGGAGACGCTGTGTTGTAAAAGGGCGCTGTCTCTTGGATGAGATGTAAAACCGAGGTCACAGCGCTCTGTGGTCATTAAAAATGACCACCAAAACCTTTGACAAATGCTCTTGGTAATTGATGGTCTTCAATAATGCTTCTCCTTTAGGTACATTTTAAATCAGCTGAAAAATGCTGTGAAATGGGGGGTCACTTCACGCCAGTGTAGGATTTGGGTTACAAGAACCATGAAACTGCACGAGAAAGCCCGTACACTGAATTACACGGCTTTCTATTCAAAGGAGGGCAAAAGAAATTCCCTGAGTTCGATTTTTTGCAGCACAGAGAGGATTGCTGTTGTGAGGCTGGTTAGCTCAGTTGGTTAGAGCGTGGTGCTAATAACGCCAAGGTTGTGGGTTCGATCTCCGTACAGGCCAGGTCCCTTTCTCCTCTCTTACAAAAGCTGTTAGGTTCCTTTCCGTGGTGAGATGGGTTGTCATGCAACCCTACCACATAGTGCCGACAGACAATTAAATGACAAAAATGAAGAGAGTTAAAGCAGCTGGAAAGGTTTTCTTACAACTTTTGAGCTGACACAGTTTTGGAAAATGTTTTTTTCACGCTGCACTGTACCACATAGGCAGCCAAGAGTCTCCAAAACAAAACAGAATTGACAGTCATATAATGTCCATTAACCCCGGTTTTAAACACAGCATCATGTCTGCCATCATAAGAATATGAGTCCAATATTTTAGAATATAGTCAGAATGTCTTCTAACCTTACCTGTGGTGTCTTTAATCCCTATTGCTCAATGCATAGTGTACGTACTGCATACATGTGTCTTGAGAATGAGGAATGGGCCCCTGAGAGAAATTATACATTCTGGATGAGGTCAAAGGTGCTGGAACACTGTATTTAGGATGTGTTTGCAGTGATTGTGTCTCCTGCTTCAACGCAGTGATATATAGATGTGCTCCTGTAATTTATTGGTACATGCCCAGGGCAGTAAGTAGTCTGAAGATTTATTTCCAGACGGCATAGAGCAGTGAAGCAGTGAAGTAGTGCAACACACTGGATCATTATATTATTAGAATCTATTCTACTTAAATTATTACATTATACACAACTTGAGTTCATTTTAAAAATTAAAAGGTAATGAAAGGAATGCATATTCATGAGGAAGATAATACCGATATGCATGTGATAATCTTCCTTTTATCATGTAAATCATGTTCATCATTACATGATGGGAGCTAAAACAGAAGTTGAGAGAGAGCAAGGACGCCTACAGGAGGAAGGTATAGGACAAGCTGCAAAGGAAAAGCTACAACCCACGACAGCTACTCACCCACCCATCCCACACAGCTATCACTCTCCAACACCTCCGCCATTAACACCTCCAGCACTGAAAGTGCTATGTGCACCATCCACCAGGCCAGGCTGACCAGGCCAGTGCAATACACTGGATCTTTATATTATTAGAATCTATTCTACTTAAATTATTACATTATACACAATTTGAGTTCATTTTAAAAAGTAAAAGGTAATGAAAGGAATGCATTTTCATAAGAAAGATAATACCGATATGCATGTGATAATCTTCCTTATATTATGTAGTGCGTCATTTGGACACTTTGTGGGCTTGAAATACAAAGAAAATCATGTTCTATGGTACAAGATAAATACAAAACGTAAGCTTTTATTTTAATTAGATTTGTTTATAAAGCATAAGCAATCATTTATTACATTAATATATGTGAAAATAACATTTTAGCATCATATTATACATACAGGTCTCTAGCTTCAACACAGTGCTATATATATATATGCTCAGTGATTTATTGGTACATGCCCAGGGCAACAATCAGAATGAGGATTTATTTCCAGACGGGCTACAGGTAGTGTTGTGAAATACTTCAACACACTGGATCGCAGATTTAGACCCCCTGCACTCTTACTCCTTAAAAACCAAAGAAATGAAGATATGTAGCAATCACATTGTAACAGGGGTGACAGTGACTTAATGCTTATACTAGTGGACTTCTGGTACCTTTAAGGTACGGTGTTCCCTGAAGGGCTCTCAAACCCCGCATTTCAGATGCCTAGCTGATGTGTTACACCTCAGAATCACTTTTAAACCTTACCTCTGGTATCTTTAATCCCTATTGCTCAACGCGAAAACCTTACCTGTGGTGTCTTTAATCCCTATTGCTCAATGCATGGTGAAAGTATTGCATAAATGTGTCGGAAAATGAGCAATGGGCACCTGAGAGACTCATTTGCCTGTTTCACAAATGATCATATTTGACTAGAGATTCTGTTTGGGATTCAGTTGTGCATTCTGACAGCAATCCCTTTCAAAAAAGGATACATTCTGGATGAGGTCAAAGGTGCAGGAACACTGTATTTAGGATGTGTTTGCAGTTATTCTGTGTCTCTAGCTTCAACACAGTTATATATATATATATGCTCACTGATTTTATGGTACATGCCCAGGGCAATAATCATTATGAGGATTTATTTCCAGATGTGCTAGGGGTAGTGTTGTGAAATACTTCAACACACTGGATCGCAGGTTTAAACTCCCTGCACTCTTACTCCTTAAAAACCAACAAATGCAGATATGTAGCAATCATATTGTAGCAGAGTGCATCGTTTCCGGCATAGTATGGCAGGGTGTTTTCCGAGTTATTGCACGGATTGGGCACGCCCGCAAGCCAAGAGCCGCAAGCGATGAGCCCGGAGCTGAACGGGCCCCACTGGCTCGTTTGTAAGGCCAGGTGCATTGCCAACCACGACCGGCAGGGCAGAGGCCTTGAAAGCAGCCTGGGCTCCTGCAGCTGTGCAGCCACGCACTCTGGTTTCTCTTCATTTCGTACAAATCTTTCGCCTTTTGCTAAAGATTTCCGTAGAGAGGAGCATGAATGAGTTCCGTGCAATTTTTGTGCTTCCCTGCCTTCGGGTGGTTGCAGCTGGGCTGGTCAAAGAGAGAAAACAAAACCGCTCACAATCGCTCTTGTTATGGCGATTGTGGTTGTCTGCTCTGCGAGTCCTCGGTCTCTGCCCGTCTGATTGCCGCTCTCTTCTTTGGGGGGCGGGAAGTGTCCGGCCGCAGGGGATCTTGGGACCTCGCTTTGCAAAGCGGCTTCCCAGAGTGCGTCGTTTCCGGCACAGTGTGGCCGGGTGTTTTCCGAGTTATCGCACGGATTGGGCACGCCCGCAAGCCGAGAGCCGCAGGCGATGAGCCCGGAGCTGAACGGACCCCACTGGCTCGTTTGTAAGGCCAGGTGCATTGCCAACCACGACCGGCAGGGCAGAGGCCTTGAAGGTGGCCTGGGCTCCTGAAGCTGTGCAGCCACGCACTCTGGTTTCTATTCATTTCATACAAATCTTTTGCTTTTTACTAAAGATTTCCGTGGAGAGGAGCATGAATGAGTTCCATGCAATTTTTCTGCTTCCCTGCTTTCGGGTGGGGCGCAGCTGGGCTGGTCAAAGAGAGAAAACAAAACCGCTCACAATCGCTCTTGTTATGGCGATTGTGGTTGTCTGCTCTGCGAGTCCTTGGTCTCCGCCTGTCTGATTGGCGCTCTTTTCTTTGGGGGGCGGGAAGTGTCTGCCCCCACTGCCCCTTTCAAGTTTGCTAAAGACCACGTGGATGTTCCAGAGCAACTCCTGGAACAATGTTCTGTGGACAGACGTGACAAAAGCTGAACTTGTTGGTAAATGTGCACAGCGTTATGTTTGGAGATAACAAAACACTGCATACCAACTCCAAAACCTCATCCCACCTGGGAAGCATGGCGGAGGCTGTACGGCTTGCAATCATCTAGGATCACCCAGGATCTCCTGTTTATTAGGCATAATAAACAGGGCCACTGAACTCCACACTGGCCACTGAACCACAGCAGTGGCTTGCTGGCTTGACATCTCCCAAGAAAAATGTTGAAATCGCATGTGGAACAGGAAAATGACCCTCGAGTACGAGGGAAAAAAAAGAAAAAGATCATCTGGAGCGTGCCAACCCATGTCCGGAGCGTGCCAACCCATGTCCGGACAGCCCAGTTTCCTCGACGAGGTGGCCGAGTGGTTAAGGCGATGGACTGCTAATCCATTGTGCTCTGCACGCGTGGGTTCGAATCCCATCCTCGTCGCTCCGGTACTAGAGCCGTACATTTTCTAGCGGTGGCTGAACATGGTATAGTAGGCTAACGTTGGCTCTGGGTTGAGACCGCGTTTTCACTTATTTGCAACGCAAACGGAGAAAGCGATTTTTGACAGTCTCTCAGAATCACAGTTTGTCATTCCTCTAGACGTTTATACAGTAGAAGCCTGCTTCGTGGCTTAAATCCAAGCTAAGGAAACGGGTTAGAGGTCTGATGCAGAACTGCAAATTCAATGAACGGGAACACTACAGTACATTGCACTGTATGTGTGAGGAAAGCTGCCCCCTTCTGTCCCTTGTCGACCGAACAGAGGACTGTAAAGGATACCGCCAAGGATGCTGGTTGAAATCCAGCTCCAAAGAAGCCCCTTTGGGTGTTATGTCATCAAAAAGTAAGAACAGCGAATCTCCCTTTGATCAAAAGCGCAACAGAACTGTTTTCCGTGGAGCGGGTTTCAGACCCGTAGACCTGTTTTATTTGTAAGGCAGGGCGCATTCCCAAGCGCGAATCTCCTGTTTTAGAAATGCTTTAATGGGCGTGAAGTGAAAATAAGAAATGGGCTCCAGATGCACATGGAAGCAATCAAGTGTTTCATCCGAGCTGTTTCAAAGACTGCTCAAGAGCTTTCCTTTCACAGAGGCGCAACGATTAATGATGGGGGTGCACCCTTCAATGCGCCTTAGGACTCTAGGGAGTGATTGAGACGATTCGTAGCGTGTGCTCATTTCCCTCTATTCCCCGTGTTGCAGTGGTAGGATGACGTAAATTACTGCTTCGACACGTAATGGCATTATAATCAAGTGCAGGAGCTGAGGGCTTTAGTTTTGTTTCGTTTTCCATGGCGTTCGTAAGCGCGCAAATCAAAGGCAATTCCTGCGTCTAACAGGAATGATTGAGACGATTCGTAGCGTGTGCTCATTTCCCTCTATTCCCCGTGTTGCAGTGGTAGGATGACGTAAATTCCTGCTTCGACACGTAACGGCATTATAATCAAGTGCAGGAGCTGAGGGCTTTTGTTTTGTTTCGTTTTCCATGGCGTTTGTAAGCACGCAAATCAAAGGCAATTCCTGCGTCTAACAGGAATGTAAATGCTTTTGAAAGTGCAGTGTGGTGCAGCTTGTAAAATCCTTATCCACATTTGTGGTTTGTTGCTGTTTGTTCTGTCTGCCAAAGCTGCATTTTGACCTCCGGACGGGGAGACTTTATCATTTGAACGTGAAGCCAGCCTTAAACCCTCTGAGGCGTGTCTATCTGCCGGCACGTATTTTGTCAAAGGTATTTATTTTTTTTAACGGAGAGCGACTTTGAAAAGGTTTCCGCAGCCACGTCGCACTCCGTGTTAGATTAAAGGAGGAATGCAGCGATGACGAACTCGCTGTAGTCGTGGCCGAGTGGTTAAGGCGATGGACTCGAAATCCATTGGGGACTCCCCGCGCAGGTTCGAATCCTGCCGACTACGGCGTCTGCCGCACGTCTCCTTGTGCCTGCGCGGCAAAGGCGAAGTGCTGTTTCTCCTTTCCTGGTACGATAAAAACGCTAAATCGCTTGGCCCCGCTGCCATGGAAATGAGTTCTTCAGATAACCACACATCTTGCGTTCGCACCTCTGGTGTTCTACTTATGCCTTTGAAAACCTAATGAATAAAACTGAAAGAACCGACACAATATGTAGGTGCTCGTAAAGCACGCATTAAAGAACTGTTAACAGCAAGGGTTTCAGTGGGTTAACTGAGGAGAAGGCGTGATCGCTAATTGTTGACTTTTTATTTGGTGTTAGAAACACTCTTACTGTGCATGACGTGCAACAAATGTAGCCACAGAAATTGCATCACGCTTTCATGTATGCTATTGCAGACACCAACGTTGCCTAGATAGAAAACCGAAATAGCCGTGGGTTCGCTTGCTGGTCTGAAGGATCTCTCTTCGAATCTCTATCATTTGTCAATTGAAGTAAAAGGTGCTGCAATCTGATACGTTCAGAATCAAACCCGCAGCTGTTGTTCGACTTTATTTCTTGACTAATTACAACCTTTTACTGTCAAGTTTATTGGTACAACTTGAGCTCTCAGCACCGTACTGAGCCCAGGTGTTTTTCTAAAGCTGTCAGGTGCAGTTCATTTACATGAAGGAAATCTCTTACTGGGTACGATTACAATGCAGTAAGTAGCACAGGCTACTTAGGGAGTAGGCTGATGTGTTTAAAAACAACCAGCGCCAGGCAGGAGTCAAACCTCCAAACTCCTAATCCATAGTCAGACACATTATCCATTGCACCACTGGCCCTGGTGTGACACTGCAGGACTGTAACCCAGTGAGCTTAGCACTGCAACTAGTAAAATATTACCCCCGGTCCATTCTTTTCCAAAAGTGAGAAACACCTGTTTTCTACATTTTGTCTGTTTTAAAACCATATCTCTTTAAACCAAACCAAGAGTTTGTCTTTTGCACTGATATTCTGATTCATTTCGATTTCAAAGAAAAAAAAAACATTACCTTCCAAAGCATCATAAAATTGTCCCTTCCTCCAGACTCTACTTCTCTCTTGTAGTAGTACAGCAGACCTTTCCAGGTGAGCAGATCACAGAGTCCGAAATGAGCTTCCTCCATCAAGCAAAGTACCTGAACATGACTCTGTCATCATAAAAGCGCCCCTGTAATAAAGAAATTCAATCCGAAATCAAGAGGGCAGTTGCCTACTGAAATACAAGAAGTCATAAATTTTAACCTAGCAACACATTAAAGGCTGCATCTATACAAGTACGATTCTAGAAATGCTCACCAGATTACGTTTTAAGAAAGAACTGCGCCTCAGGTTCCGCCGAGATCTTAACTCGGATGGCAGGATTCAGAGTCTGGAGTGTGGAATGATGGCGCACGGAGGGTCCACATACTGTCGATCCCTCAGTGATCTTCCGCGTGTTCAAACCGCCAGCGTGTGACTCCCCTATCCCCCTGACCTCATTGCTCTGCTCTCGCCTCTGTGCAGCTGAGCCCGACTCATGGTAAAGTGGAAAAAAATATGCCCTCAACGTGAGATTTACTCTGGAGTGAGGATAGTTGTTACCTTCTTATCGTTGAAACGGATGTATGTGATGTGGCGACTAGGTTCTTCTCCATTAGCAGGCTTAAGGTTAAAGAAAAAAACATTGCTGACTTCTTTTTTTTTTGCCAGCCGCGAGCGCTGATTAGCGAGGTTTGTATTTCATGTTTTGCAAGTTGCATCCATTTTAAGAAAAACAAGTCGTTCAAGACAGGAAATGAATACTTGCATTTAATTAAGTCTAGACGTATGCGGTTGTCCATAATGACCAGTTCTGTTCGAGAACACAGAACAAAAAAAGGCACCGCTGGGATTCGGACCCAGGACTTTCTGTTTACTAGACAGGCACTTTAACCAACTAAGCCACGGCGCCCCGGGAGTGCTGTCCTTTTGCAGCCACTTGGACACACCACTCAGACACATCTGCATTCGGTGTGTGCTCCGCCTGCTCGCTGAGCAAGTTGCCACCTTTACATACAATAGCAACATCGACACCAAGAGAAAGGATGACAAATGGCTTTTATCTGGAACTTTTCATGTCCAAGGAGCTCAATGTGCTTTCTGTGTACAACAGGGCCACTGAACTCCACACTGGCCACTGAACCACAGCAGTGGCTTGCTGGCTTGACATCTCCCAAGGAAAATGTTGAAATCGCATGTGGAACAGGAAAATGACCCTCGAGTATGAGGGAAAAAAAAGAAAAAGATCAACTGGAGTGCGCCAACCCATGTCAGGACAGCCCAGTTTCCTAGACGAGGTGGCCGAGTGGTTACTGTATGCTGAGTCTAAAGACAGTTTCACCCATTTTCTGATTGCTCGGTTCTGTACCAGTGCAGACATGTCAAACAGTGAATGGCTGTACCTCTATTGTATCCGTGCTCAATGAATGAAATCGGTAACAAATGAATATATGTCTAGTTATACGAAAAACGAGTGGTTTATCGACTCATCTTCATTTGCAGATTTAGAGGCAGCTTCGATATTCGTTTTACAGACGGGTTTTTTTTTTTGAATATGGGTCACACACATGCCACAGCAACAAAACATCTCTAGAGATGAGGCTATAGATCACCTTTCCATCCTGCAGGTTTTCCTCCCAAAGCCTACGGCACCAACGGCGACCCCTGCTGGCCGGGAGAGCAAAAGCTTACAGCACCTGGTATTTCCAGGCAGTCTCCCATCCAAGTACTAACCAGGCCCGACGCTACTTAGCTTCCAAGATCAGACGAGATCGGGCGTGTTCAGGGTGGTGTGGCCGTAAGCGAAAGCCCAGCCCCTGACTCGCTACTTGAAGCTGTGTGTGGCGGGGGTTCCGTGCCCCCCGAGCGGGACTGAAGGATCGTTCGTGTGCAACTCTTTGGAAAGGAGCTGCTTTCCAAATCGCATTGCGTGCCTGGATGTTGGCGAATGCGCTCCCTTGTGTTGGCTCGTCCCGCACTGGAGGAGGACAAACAATCTGCACGGAGGAGCACCAGGCAAGTCTTCACCAGACAAAAACCTCCAGTGCACAGCACTCTGGAAACATTTCGGGGATTTCGCGTTTTTATTTCAGCACGTAAAGCGCACCGGTCCAACACGTCGGCCGGGCGCGCGGCGCCTCCGCCCTCTTGTGGCCTTGCGGCGTCAGAGCAAGAGGCTCCTTCTCGCTGCCCTTCCGCTGTGTTGCAGGGCCCCGAGAGGGAACCCGGAGCGCGCACTTTGTGGGGGGCGGGGGACCGCGTTCGCGCTCTGCCCCCGGTCTCTTGCGCGAGTACTTAATCTCACGGACAGGGGGGCCTCGTCATTGATTGTTACAGGTGAGACGGGGATTAGGAGGAGACCCCGACTGATGGGTAAAGGGGAGCACTAACACCAGAGGGACACCCCCGGCGTCTCTTTTTGAGAGACGCCCTGGGGTTTCCTAATGGCCAAGGAGGGTCGGGACCTCGGTTTGACGCCTCCCCCGAAGGACGGCGCCTGTTTGTGCAGCAGAGTGTCGCCATCAGGAGGCTGGGGCGTAAGAGAGCCACACAGCCCGCAGGGTGAGCGCTCCCTACTGGTCCCAGTCACACCTCTTGCAGGAGCAGCAGCAACCGGAGCTTTTCCGGGGTGGAATCTCCCATCCGGGTGCCGGCCAGGCTCACACCTGCTGGGCTGCCCCGGGGGTGAGCCCAGTCGAGAGTCGCAGGGCCAGATCTAGTCACCGGGGAGAAACGATACAAGTGAAGGATTGCTCGGCTCTCGGCACTTGAAAAGACCGACAAATGTCTCGTTCCCGCCGGAGCTGAATGTACCCGCATGTGTGGTGTCGTCTTCTTCCCCCGCCCCGCTGTGTTTGCTGTATTGTCTCTGAAGCCGGCCCCCCCGAGACGAGACGGGCTGTTCCTGTGCCCCAATTAACACTTTACAGGTGCCATTCCCTGGCATTGTGGCCATTGTCGGTGCTCACACGCGATAAGATAAGGCGGAGGAGAGTGGGGCATGCCCAGCGGCAGACATTCAAGGAGGGGGCAGTGCGAGGTGAGGTGAGGTGCGACACGCCGGAGCCCCGACGCAGCTAATGCGGAGCACTTGTTGGACTGGCATCGAAAGGACGTGTGCGCACGGAGCGAGCCTTCCCTGCGGCGGAGCGCGGGAACTTTCTCCCCCCCTCCCGCTGCAGGAGTTGTGTGCGCTGCAGCGGTGCCGAGAGAAAAGCACAGAAGGCAGCAGGCTCTGGAGAGCAGGTAAGAGACGGAGCCTTGTGGGCAGGCGAGCAGGCCCGTTTTTTGGAAATTGCTGAAAAGGTTTGTTCGGTGTGTGGCAGGCGCACGTCGCGAGCTTGCGTGGCGATCTGCCGGTCTGGAGTTATGCAAATGAGGCCGAATTGCATCCCGGGACATGCTCCGAATGCGCAACGGCGACTGCAGATGTGTAGGAAACGGCGCGCTCGTTTTCTCGTTTTGCCCACACTTTTGAGTGTTAGTGTGGCGTGTGAGTGTGTGAAAGAGTGGGCCCAGCAGGAGGCGGTGGCGTGCGGGGCGAGGAGGTGGCCTAGGCTGCGCGATTTGTGCTGTGGGTGCGGGCCGCTTGCAGGGGCCTGTTTAACTCATACTTACCTGGCAGGGGAGATACCTTGATCAAGAAGGAGGTTCACCCAGGGCGAGGCTCGGCCATTGCACTCCGGCTGTGCTGACCCCTGCGAATTCCCAAAATGTGGGAATCTCGACTGCATAATTTCTGGTAGTGGGGGACTGCGTTCGCGCTCTTCCCTGATGTGCTTGGTCCAAAATCAGATACGGGAGGGTTAGGACACCACGAGCTGCGTGGCTGCGGAAGGATCCCGGTTCGACAGGAGTGGACGCCGCTGCTGGTTCTCGCTGGCTTTTAGTTAGGGGTCCGGAGAAGCATCTCAAGCTAGTTCCACTACTCCTTCCGGACGTTCATTCCCTTTTCAAAGTCAGTCGTTTTGCTGTAGTCTGCGTTCTTTAGGCTGATTATCGAGGTTAGCCTTTATTTGGTCATGGGGGGCCTCGGTACTGTATGCTGAGTCTAAAGACAGTTTCACCCGTTTTCTGATTGCTCGGTTCTGTACCAGTGCAGACATGTCAAACAGTGAATGGCTGTACCTCTATTGTATCCGTGCTCAATGAATGAAATCGGTAACAAATGAATATATGTCTAGTTATACGAAAAACGAGTGGTTTATCGACTCATCTTCATTTGCAGATTTAGAGGCAGCTTCGATATTCGTTTTACAGACAGGTTTTTTTTTTGAATATGGGTCACACACATGCCACAGCAACAAAACATCTCTAGAGATGAGGCTATAGATCACCTTTCCATCCTGCAGGTTTTCCTCCCAAAGCCTACGGCACCAACGGCGACCCCTGCTGGCCGGGAGAGGAAAAGCTTACAGCACCTGGTATTCCCAGGCAGTCCCCCATCCAAGTACTAACCAGGCCCAACGCTGCTTAGCTTCCGAGATCAGACGAGATGGGGTGTGTTCAGGGTGGTGTGGCCGTAAGCGAAAGCCCTGGCGCCTGACTCGCTACTTGAAGCTGTGTGTGGCGGGGGTTCCGTGCCCCCCGAGCGGGACTGAAGGATCGTTCGTGTGCAACTCTTTGGAAAGGAGCTGCTTTCCAAATCGCATTGCGTGCCTGGATGTTGGCGAATGCGCTCCCTTGTGTTGGCTCGTCCCGCACTGGAGGAGGACAAACAATCTGCACAGAGGAGCACCAGGCAAGTCTTCAGTGCACAACACTCTGGAAACATTTCGGGGCTGTCGCGTGTTTATTTCAGCACGTAAAGCGCACCGGTCCAACACGTCGGCCGGGCGCGCGGCGCCTCCGCCCTGTTGCTGCCCCTGCAGCTGCTTCACTTTTCCCTTTAGTTGCCATCGATTTTTTTGTAGTGCTATACATATACGATTGAGGTATCTTAGAGTTCTCCTTCGAAGACCCAGCACTCTCTTTTCTTTTCCCAGTGTTACTCATATCGGACTTTTTAAACCTAAAAAAAAATCGTTTTTTTTTCTTTCAATTAAAACTGAAGTTTAAACAACTAGTGTTAAGTCCTTATTTTTCTGTAGTCAAAAAAAGCAAAAATTAACATTCAGGTCATGAAAAACTCAAAAAAACTCCCCAACCACTAAACTTTACCTCCCACCTGAGCGCCATCTTGAACGCCCCTACCACCAGAGAATGCTCACGATTTCGGAAGCTGTCTCCGGGACGTGCTGATTCCACACATCCTGAATAAATCATGATATTGTTAGTTGCTGTAGCTAGACGTTCAAATGAGTTTCATGGCCAGATGGACTGTTTCCTCCAGCGGTATAATATTGCAGTGAGACAGCACGATGCCTGCAAGACTATGTCATGCTAAACGCCACAGATTGTGTTTGTCCGTTCGTGTCAGTCGTCCCGCAGCCACGGGAAGTGGGACACAAACATGCTGCAATGCTTTCAAGACGTTAGGATTTGTTTGTGCAACATCCAAGAAGAGTACTTGTGGCTTGAATGTGAACTGTACGTGCCCGCCCCCTTTCCTCTGTAGTGCATGAGTTCCTCCCGGCATGCCCTTCGTCATTGTTCTGTCATCTTGTATTTAAAGGGTTGTATTTCTGCTGCTGAAAATAAGCAACGGTTTTCTCACAACGCCCTTTGTTCCCAACGGAGCCCTTGTCTGTCATGAAATTCTTCAAAACCTCAAGCTAGAAGAAGAAGAAGACGACAAATATGAAGCATTATAGCAACGACATGCCATGAGACGATCGATAACGATATCCATAGGATCCCCGCGGTTGCCTGGCAACTGTCAGCTTTGCGCAGTGGCAGTATCGTAGCCTGTGAGGTTTAGCCGAGGCGCGATTATTGCTAGTTGAAAACTTTTCCCAATACCCCGCTTCCGCCGGTTTGCAATACAATCGGCGAAAGCAATTTTTGACAGTCTTGTCAGAGACTGAGCAAGGTGTTTAAAGACAGATTTGGTCACGGTGATATCATGGTAGAAAGAAACGAGCTTGTTACGTGTCAACAGGAACGCTCTTTAGCTCTTTCAGCTTTATGCAGAGAACAGCGTCTGTCGAGATTACTTTTGTGTCAGCGCGAAACGCCGTGTGCTGTCAGTATGATTTCATATTGCTCGTAGCGGCGCCTGGCTTTGGTCTGTCAAACGTTAGGTTGCGCTTCTTCATGCTGCATCGTCGGCATGAGTGGAGCATTTTAAACGTCTGTACTTACTGCGCCCCATAAGAAATCGTTTGTCCCCATTCAAAAGAGATTGTGCGATGTCCTGCAGCGTTCGCAAAGCAAACCTTTGACAGTTTGAAAAGAGGAATTTATTCTGCTTCCTGTGCGTGCAGTAGTTACAAAGTTGAACGTCTTTACACGATCTGCTGCAGTTTTCAGTGGGTGGGCTTTGTCAAATGGCTTGGAAAAACGCACTGTGTTTCGGCTCGGGAAACATCATGAGCAGTGTCCTGCATGTTTTCTGTGTATAGCTGTCTTTTAACGCATACAGAATTCATTCGAAATCATTGATTTCTCCAATTAACAAGGGTCCCTTTTTGAACCTGCCAGAAGCATTCTTTCAATGTAACTGATTTACTCCGGGGAAGGGCAGCATGACATTGAGAGTAGCTCAAGCTTTCAGCACCTTTATCTGACTGCATGTATGCAGACGCTGCTCAGAATCCCCTGTAAGATTCTCCTTCAATTCCGTTTTGCAGTGCTTTAGCTCTTTCAAAAGGCTTCGCTTTGCTAGTCACAATCCAAGGCTCATGACAGCATTTGAAAACATTCGCAACTGCGTTGGCCGGGAATCGAACCTGGGTTAACTGCTTTGAAGGCAGCTATGCGCAACACTGGCTCGCTCCAGAATAAATCTCACGTCGAGGGCATATTTTTTTCCATTTTACCGTGAGTCGGGCTCAGCTGCACAGAGGAGAGAGCAGAGCAATGAGGTCACGGGGACAGGGGAGTCACACGCTGGCGGTTTGAATACGCGGAAGATCACTGAGGGATCCACAGTATATGGACCCTCCGTACGCCATCAGTCCGCACTCCGGACTCTGAATCCTGCCATCCGAGTTAAGATCTCGGCGGAACCTGAGGCGCAGTTCCTTCTTAAAACGTAATCTGGTGAGCATTTCTAGAATCGTATTTGTATAGATGCAGCCTTTAATGTGTTGCTAGGTTAAAATTGATGACTTCTTGTATTTCAGTAGGCAACTGCCCTCTTGATTTCGGATTTAATTTCTTTATTACAGGGGCGCTTTTATGAAGACAGAGTCATGTTCAGGTACTTTGCTTGATGGAGGAAGCTCATTTCAGACTCTGTGATCTGCTCACCTGGAAAGGTCTGCTATACTACTACAAGAGAGAAGTAGAGTCTGGAAGAAGGGACAATTTTATGATGCTTTGGAAGATAATGTTTTTTTTTTCTTATACTGAAAATGAAAGGTAGTTGTTTCTATATGGACTCAGTCTTTGGAATTTGTATATTTATATATTTCAGTGAACCCTCAGCCATTCCTTCTGTATTGTAATTCAATTTCTCTTTTAAAATTCCTTCCCCACTTCTAGGACCTGCAGTTGCTGAACTCCACAATGGCTTCTATTGGAAAGTCTGTGACTGAGACCAAGTAAGTGTTCATTTTTTTATGAAACCATTATTTATTTAGGAGCAATGAGCAATTCTTATATAAATGCAATAAAATCATTATGCTCAAACTATGAGAGAGAAAATTAAGGATAATTTAAGAAATCAGTCTTAGCTTGTTTCTATACACAGATGGTATTATTTATTTTCAAAGGAAACCCGCGCGGATTCCCCTGGTGTGCAAGATGTACCTGAATACTCTTGATCAGCTTCCTGCTCACTTGAAGAGGGCGTGTATGAAGCACGCCACGGCAGAAAAGATCAGGATGGCCTCTCAACAGGCGAGGGAGGACATGATGAATCACCTGAAGAACGGGGTCATCGTGGATTACCACAGAATAGAGATCGTGTCTGGTGAGGCAAACAGGATAGTGGTTGTAAGACTGCTAGAGTCCTTGGGCCTTTTTGTACATGGGAAGCCTGAAGACACATTGGCAAGGTGAGATATTTTTAATCTGTAAGGCTTCTGTAGTTTCTTTTTGAAATCATTGTTACAACATATTATGTAAAAGCATGTTGAAAAGAAATCTACCTGCATTCCAGCGGCCCTGAGCAAGAGGCCGCTGTCCAGGAGGAAGAGATGCCAGAGGCTGCTCTAGAAACTGAAACAGAAGCGGATAAGGAAGGGGAAGATGTGAGCTCTGAAGAACTCTATCAGCAGTAAGACTTTTTTATTTTTCAGATGTATCTATTTTTTACTAAAATTCTAATTTGTCTTATAGGTATAAAATGTTTAAACCGGAGTTTTATATCCTTACAGGCCCTGAGTAGTTAAAAAGTATCAGCAGGCCGGAAGAGAGTGGCCCAAGCTGGACTCTATAGAAAGCACTCCCTGGATGCTCCTCTCCTGATTGGATTCAAACAGTACCTTACCAAGGATCTGGGAGTGGCAAATTATTCTCAGGAGGTATTTATTTTTTAAAGGCATTTAAAATTAAGCAATGGTATCTTCATTGTAAATGTTTTTATTTCTTAGCTTAAAATTCACCCATGTGAAATGATGTCAGCCATAAACATCATGACTTTTGTCTGTCAAAATATATTATATAATATATTTCCTACCTGAATCTATTCTACTTAAATTATTACATTATACACAATTTGAGTTCATTTTAAAAAGTAAAAGGTAATGAAAGGAATGCATTTTCATAAGAAAGATAATACCGATATGCATGTGATAATCTTCCTTATATCATGTAGTGCATCATTTGGACACTTTGTGGGCTTCAAATACAAAGAAAATCATGTTCTATGGTACAAGATAAATACAAAACTTAAGCTTCTTTATAAAGCATAAGCAATCATTTATTACATCGCTTCTTGAATTAAATCTTTTGACAAGAGGTAAGACTTCTGTTACATTTAAACCCATGTTTAGCTGTGTTTTTTAGATTTAACTGAACCAATTTCTGTGTGTGATAATGTCCTTGAATTCTGACAACATCACACTAAATTACATGATATAAAACAGCTAATGTTTCTAGAGATAAAGTTTCTGAGATGCTTCTAATTACTTTTTATTACCAGGGACAGTTTAATTCACCTTGTACAGTACTGTAAGACCAAGATACTTTTTTTAAAAGTTATTTAACATTTTATAGAACTTTGTCTACTATGGCAACATGATGTGCTTGGTGAAACTTGGAAAAATACTGCTTGGCCACTTATCTTAAGATAAAGATAGGATAAAGGTTTATCTTTTGCACCTACCTGACCCCCAGGGAAGGCCAATGCTTTCTAAGTTGATGGTTCCCTACAGTAGACTGTACTTTAATTTCAAAGGTAATGTATATTGACCCAAATCAGTTTTGGAATCCAATCTACTGACGAGATGGAGCACATCCTTTTTTCAGGATTTTAGCATCATACGTTTGGTATATTTAGTCCCTAATGCTGAAAGAAATGATCATAGAACATTTGGACACTTTGTGGGCTTGAAATACAAAGCAAATCATGTTCTATGGTACAAGATAAATACAAAACTTAAGCTTTTATTTTAATTAGATTTGTTTATAAAGCATAAGCAATCATTTATTACATTAATATATGTGAAAATAACATTTTAGCATCATACGTTTAGTATATTTAGTCCCTAATGCTGAAAGAAATGATCATAGAACATGACATCTAACCTTACCTGCGGTGTTTTTAATCCCTATTGCTCAATGCACGGTGAAAGCATTCCATACATGTGTCTGACAATGAGGAATGGGCCCCTGAGACAGTCATTTGCCTGTTTCACAAATGATCGTATTTTACTAGAGATTCTGTTTGGGATTCAGATGTGCATTCGGACAGCAATCCCTTTCAAGGATTGATACGTTCTGGATGAGGTCAAAGGTGCTGGAACACTGTATTTAGGATGTGTTTGCAGAGACTGTGTGTCTCCTGCTTCAACGCAGTGATAAACAGATGTGCTCCTTTAATTTATTGGTACATGCCCAGGGCAGTAAGCAGTCTGAGGATTTATTTCCAGATGGCATAGAGCAGTGAAGCAGTGAAGTAGTGCAAAACACTGGATCATTATATTATTAGAATCTATTCTACTTAAATTATTACATTATACTCAATTTGAGTTCATTTTAAAAAGTAAAAGGTAATGAAAGGAATGCATTTTCATAAGAAAGATAATACCGATATGCATGTGATAATCTTCCTTATATCATGTAGTGCGTCATTTGGACGCTTTGTGGGCTTGAAATACAAAGAAAATCATGTTCTATGGTACAAGATAAATACAAAACTTAAGCTTTTATTATAATTAGATTTGTTTATAAAGCATAAGCAATCATTTATTACATTAATATATGTGAAAATAACATTTTAGCATCATATGTTTAGTATATTTAGTCCCTAATGCCGAAAGAAATGATCATTTGTTTAACATGCACGGGTCTGTCTCAAAGGATGCAATACTCCTGAAGGGTCTCAAACCCTACATTTCGGATGCCTAGCTGTATCCCTCACATGTGGCACCTCAGAATGACTTCTAACCTTACCTGTGGTGTATTCAGTCCCTATTGCTCAATGCACGGTGTACATACTGCATACATGTGTCTTGAGAATGAGGAATGGGCCCCTGAGACAGTCATTTGCCTGTTTCACAAACAGGGACCTGGACCTAGACCTGGCCCGTACAGGGCTCAAACCCGCGACCTTGGCATTATTAGCACCACGCTCTAACCAACTGAGCTAACCGGCCTCACGACAGTGCTCCTCTCTGTGCTGCAAAAAATCAAACTCAGGGAATTTCTTTTGTCCTCCTTTGAATAGAAAGCCGTGTAATTCAGTGTACGGGCTTTCTCGTGCAGTTTCATGGTTCTTGTAACCCAAATCCTACACTGGCCTGAAGTGCCCCCCCATTTCACAGCATTTTTCAGCTGATTTAAAATGTACCTAAAGGAGAAGCATTATTGAAGACAATCAATTACCAAGAGCTTTTGTCAAAGGTTTTGGTGGTCATTTTGAATGACCACAGAGCGCTGTGACCTCGGTTTTACATCTCATCCAAAAGACAGCGCCCTTTTACAACACAGCATCTCCGTCACTATACTGGGGCATTGGGACCCGCACAGACCTCAGGGTGAGCGCCCCCCCGCCGGCACCATTAACACCGCTTCCAGCTGGAAGCTTTGTTTTTCCCTGTAGCTCATCCTTATCCAGGTACTGACCTGGCTCACACCTGCTTAGCTTCAGTGGGTTTTTAGTTGGAAGTTGCAAGGGGATGCAAGTGATGGAGCCGCTCGCTGCAAAAGCCACTGCATTGGCCGGGAATTGAACCCGAGCCTCCCGCGTGGCAGGCGAGAATTCTACCACTGAACCACCAATGCTCAGTGCCTGGGCCTTCAAAAAAGACGCTTTTTTGGTGCTCTGTGCAAAACGCGTCGACATCTGCTTCCAGCTGCAAAATGCCATTTGCGGACGCTGAAGAACTTATTTCCAAGGCAGCAGGTACAAGCGATTGGGCGTTTTAAAACCACCAGGAACAGCAAAGAGGCGCGCTTCTTTGCTTGTGCCGAAACACACCGACTGAAGGCGGACAACGTAGTCGACAGGATTGGAACCTGTGCGGGGAGGCCCCAATGGATTTCTAGTCCATTGCCTTAACCACTCAGCCACGACTACAGCAAGCCCCACCGCCGCTGCGTTCTTGCTACAATCTTACCTGGATCGCGAGGCGCCGGCGGAAGCCTATTTCAAAGTCGTTCTCCGTTTCATAAAAAACATTTCCAAAATACAAGCCTTGCAGACAGACACGCCTCAGAGGACTTAAGGGTGGCTTCATGTCGGAATGATAAAGTCTCCCCGTCCGGACATGAAAATGCCACTTTGTTACACACAAAAAAAGAATCAACAACAGAGAAATGCCCACAAGCATTTGAAAAGCCGCACCACGTCGCACTTGAAATAGCTCTTACATTAGTGGTAGACACAGGAATCGTCTTTTTATTTACGCTCTTACCAACGCGATGGAAAGCAAAACAAAGCAAAGCAGAGCAAAACAAAACGAACAAACGAAAACCCTCACGTCCCGCACTTCCATATAACGCTGTTACGTGCCCAAGCGGTATTGTATGTCATCCTAGCACTGCACCCCGGGTCGTACGGTATATGGGAACGAGCACACGCCACGAATCGTCTCGAATCACTCCCTACAGCTGTAAGGCGCCTTGAAGCGTGCACCCCCAACATTCTTCTTTGCGCATCTGTGAAAGGTAAACTCTTGAGCAAACTCTGAACCAGCTCTAAGGAAACTAATCCGATTAGACGTTACTTTGACTCATCCTTTAAGGGACCCTTGTTAATTGGAGAAATCAATGATTTCGAATTAATTCTGTATGCGTTAAAAGAGCTATACACAGAAAACATGCAGGACACTGCTCATGATGTTTCCCGAGCCGAAACACAGTGCGTTTTTCCAAACCATTTGACAAAGCCCGCCCACTGAAAACTGCAGCAGATCGTGTAAAGGCGTTCAACTTTGTAACTACTGCACGCACAGGAAGCAGAATAAATTCCTCTTTTCAAACTGTCAAAGGTTTGCTGCAGGACATCGCACAATCTCTTTTGAATGGGGACAAACGATTTCTTATGGGGCGCAGTAAGTACAGACGTTTAAAAAGCTCCACTCATGCCGACGATGCAGCATGAAGAAGCGCAACCTAACGTTTGACAGACAAAAGCCAGGCGCCGCTACGAGCAATATGAAATCAAACTGACAGCACACGGCGTTTCGCGCTGACTAAAAATGATCTCGACAGACGATGTTCTCTGCATAACGCTGAAAGAGCTAAAGAGCGTTTCTGTTGAGACGTAACCCATTGGGCAAAAGACGTATAATATACGTCTATTAAACGCATATCTTAGACGTCTAAATGTGGTCTACAATTCGTCTAGAATGAAATTCTAATATACGTCTAAAGTTAAACGTCAATTATACGTCTATATTTAGACGTTCATTATACATAAATGGTTGGAGTTCTATTATACGGATAAATTTAGAGGACTATTATACATATATGGTTGGAGTTCCGGATAACTTTAGAGGTCTATTATACGTATATGGTTAGAGGTCTATTATAGGGATAACATTAGAGGTCTATTATACGTATATGGGTAGAGGTCTATTATACATCAAAGATAGATTTTATAGGTGTAGAAACAAGTAAAACAAGCCAATGATTAGGTTTAGAAATGTATTCTGAAAATACACATTCACACCTGAAACATATGTATTTCAAATTATACATTGTATACAATCAATCAACAATCAACATATGGGCAATAATCATAAAAAACACAACTAGTCTTAAACTTCAGCTTCAAATTCTGGTAACATGGCAATATACAGTATAGTAATGACAAACACAAAACTAATTACATTAACACACTAACTCAAAACCACATTTTGATTCAGATATACATTTTAAAATGTACAACTTCTATATTTCCAAGAAAAAAATATTACATAAAATATAAAATATTACAATGGAAGTTAAGACGATTTTTGTCCACTATTTGCAAACCCTGTCTAATTGTCCTAACAGTTAGAACCAAAAACCTATTATTTTCAGAGTCCAGATCTCTTGGCCCCCTGCCTTGCATATGCATTCTTCAAGTAACACATTGCGTGCTCCTTTATTTCTTTTTCTGTTGATGTAGGGTGGGACTTCAGCACCGCAGCTAGGAGAAAATTATATAATATTACTTCCCAAATAATTGATGATTAATATTTTCTTTAGTATAATCTAAAAAATGAACGGTTTACTAAGCTCAAAGCTGAAATAAATGTATAAAATTTGGCTTGCATCATAGCAGTTGAGCAATAAAGTCTGTCCTAATTAAAGAGTACCCAAAGTTTGAAAGTACAACATAGAATAAGAATAAGAGAAACGGCAAAACGATTTTGTGTCATCTTCCCCATTCACACTATTTTATGTGCCATTTTTTTGCTTATTCACATACTATTTTAATCAAAATAATATTAAGAAAGATCTGTATGTATTCAGATAGTATTATTATTGTTCATACTTACTCGTCAAAAGAGGATTGCTGAGATATTTTCGGATATACTTCTACGTTTGAAAAACGTGTCCAAAATGGTGACCAACGAATACTAGCAATGCATTGTGGTATATAACCGGAAAATATGCTGGGTTCGATATTTTCTCAACGTATGCGTTTATTAATGTTGTCGATATTATGGTTGAAATTTAACATTGATAATACATCGCTGCTATGAGCTGATGTGCAATTTTAACGCATGCAATAAGTAAGGATCGGTCACTGTTGTATGGTATTATATATAATGACATTATGGAATAGGATGGGGACAGGCCTGGCATCACGGGGGGAGGGGGGAATGTCGCCCCTTCAGTTTTGGGCAAAAAGTTTTACCTAACTTAATTTGCACCCTAAAAAAATAGTTGTACTTTGTCAATGGTCAGACAACACTAAATGACACGAACAGTCACTCAGTCTGTTTGATGGGCAGGAGGGCTATCCGTCCAGGAACTGCACATATTATTGAGTGTCAACATTACGATCCTGTTTGCTCAGGTGGACCGATTCCTTGCAGTAGTTTATCATTATACTTAAAATCGTTATATAACTAGGACTAGTTATAGCAGTCTGTGCTTTCTGTTGGTTTTACAACATTTTTTTCTTAACGATTCAGAACGTCCATGTAGCTGCAAAAATGAACGCTTATGGTACTTTTCGCTCCAGGCAATACAAACCTTGAGAGTGACGAAAAATGTGAAACTGAACTTCATCGCAAATACCAGATTGCTAGTCGTTATCTTCTATCATGAAGCACTAATCAATGGTATAGCTGCGAGATTTCATTTGGGTAGCTGCACCGTACAGCTCCGTTTCAACCGAAATATCACTCCCCCCTCAGAATTTCAGACGCCCCCCTACAGATTTTTCCTCGGGCACCGCGCACTGATGGGGGACTTTTGTCAAGAAAATAAAAATAGAAACTCTATAGGCACTCAAACATTTTACTGTTTTTTTTCAGGCAGGTGGCAAGACCCCCTCAGCAAAACCCTTGTATGCCAAGCTGTGGGCATTGATTCGTCGAATATACGTATATTTACGGCGAAATTACGGCTATACGTATATATACGTCGCCTCGACGTATAATCAACGTCGAATTGCAACCGTAAAATCGACGACATGAATAAACGCATATATAACGTCGAAAAAACATCTAACACAGTGCCTGAGGCTTTTTACTGTATGTATCGTGTGTGCCGCAAGTAGGAGTATACGGCACTCTGCACAGTGTACGAAGTAAATTATTTTCGCAGTAATTAATTTATTATATTTACTATATTTATTATACACGTGTAAATTAATTGCTGCGAAAATAATTTACTTCGTACACTGTGCAGAGTGCCGTATACTCCTAGTTGCGGCACACACGATACATACAGTAAAAAGCCTCAGGCACTGTGTTAGATGTGTTTTCGACGTTATATATGCGTTTGTTAATGTCGTCAATTTTACGGTTGCAATTCGACGTTGATTATACTTCGAGGCGACGTATATATACGTATAGCCGTAATTTCACCGTAAATATACGTATATTCGACGAATCAATGCCCACTGGGAACAAGCTCGCTTCTTTCTACCATGATGTCACCGTGACCAAATCTGTCTTTAAACACCTTGCTCAGTCTCTAACGAGACTGTCAAAAATTGCTTTCGCCGATTGTATTGCAAACCGGCGGAAGCGGGATATTGGGAAAAGTTTTCAACTAGCAATAATCCCGCCTCGGCTAAACCTCACAGGCTACGATACTGCCACTGCGCAAAGCTGACGGTTGCCAGGCAACCGCGGGGATCCTATGGAAATCGTTATCAATTGTCTCATGGCATGTCGTTGCTGTAACGCTTCATATTTGTCGTCTTCTTCTAGCTTGAGGTTTTGAAGAATTTCATGACAGACAAGGGCTCCGTTGGGAACAAAGAAAGCCGTTGATTCTTTTCAGCAGCAGAAATACAACCCTTTAAATACAAGATGACAGAACAATGACGAAGGGCATGCTGGGAGGAACTCATGCACTACAGAGGAAAGGGGGCGGGCATGTACAGTTCACATTCAAGCCACAAGTACTCTTCTCGGATGTTGCACAAACAAATCCTAACGTCTTGAAAGCATTGCGGCATGTTTGTGTCCCACTTCCCGTGGCTGCAGGATGACTGACATGAACGGACAAACACAATCTGTGGCGTTTAGCGTGACATAGTCTTGCAGGCATCGTGCTGTCTCACTGCAATACTATACCGCTGGAGGAAACAGTCCATCTGGCCATGAAACTCATTTGAACGTCTAGCTACAGCAACTAACAATATCATGATTTATTCAGGATGTGTGGAATCAGCACGTCCCGGAGACAGCTTCCGAAATCGTGAGCATTCTCTGGTGGTAGGGGCGTTCAAGATGGCGCTCAGGTGGGAGGTAAAGTTTAGTGGTTGAGGATTTTTTTTTGAGTTTTTCATGACCTGAATGTTAATTTTTGCTTTTTTTGACTACAGAAAAATAAGGACTTAACACTACTTGTTTAAACTTCAGTTATAATTGAAAGAAAAAAAAACGATTTTTTTTAGGTTTAAGAATTTCGATATGAGTAACACTGGGAAAAGAAAAGAGAGTGCTGGGTCTTCGAAGGAGAAGTCTAAGAAACCTCAATCGTATATGTATAGCACTACAAGAAAATTGATGGCAACTAAAGGGAAAAGTGAAGCAGCTGGAGGGGACGTGGAAAGAGTGCTGGAGATGCGCTCGTACGCGAGCGTTCGCAGCCCAAGTGAGACTCAGCTGCCAGAGGAAGAGCCGGAGTCCCTGCCCAGCACACCTGTGAAAACCCCGGCAGCCAAGAGAGGAAGGGGCGACCTGACGCTGGAGGAGCTCCAGACCAACATCTTCAACATGATGGCACAGAGCTTGGGTGAGCTGAAGGAAATGATTCGATCTAATACAGTCGCAATCGAAAGTCTTAAAAAGTCCATGGACTGTGTGTTTAAAGAGGTTGAAGACTTAAAGAGTGAAGTAAAAGTTCTTAAACAAGTAAATACCAAACAAGAAAAGCATATTAAAGAACTTGAATTGAAAGTGAACGATGTAGATAGATACCGTCGATGATGGAATTTAAAATTATTTGGAGTTAAAGAGGAACGTGATAAGGACCTTGTTGCAACAGTGAAGGGTATCTGTAAAAGGACCCTGCCGGACCAGGAGGACGTAATATCGGCCATTGACTTTGTTCACAGGCTCGGGAGAGCGAACATGTCTGGGCAAGTGCGCCCCAGATCGATTATAATACAGTTCACCAAGAGGACGGCGAGGGACATGCTGTGGCGAGCGGCGAGGGGGAATGAGTATTTGAATGGGAACAAACTGAGGTTTGCAGAGGACCTGTCTGCCGCGGACAGGAGCACCAGGAACCAGCTGTGGCCCCAGGTTGAAGCTGCCAGAAGAGAGGGGAGGAGAGCCTACTTTGTGGGAGCGAGGGCCTTTGTGGACGGGAAGGAGATTTGCTCCCAGTGACTGCTCAGTTAATGATTATGTTTGGTTATATTTGTTATACCAGTATATACTAGTGTTTCTTTAGTGTTAGTTTGGAATGGTGTAGTTAAGTGTTAAGGACTGTTATAGTTCTGGTTCTTTGAAAAACTCAATAGTTTAGACAGTCTTAGAGTTAGTTATTTGCTTTTGTGTATGTCTTTTTCATGAATGCCAGAGGTACTCGAAATGTTGTTAAAAGAAAAACTGTGTGCTGAGTTTTATTTTTTACAGGAAACGCATGCATGTTGAAACTAAAGTTTATAAATAATTGAGAAATATTAAAGCAAGGAAAATATGATACGTGTAAAATATACAATTTGATCACATAATTACTTAATTACCTCTGGTAGTTAAATGCTTTTTTCTGCTGCGTTTTTTTTCTCTTGTACATGACTCTGATCCTCTTGTTGTATTTGTATTTGTAAATTCTGTTTAATAAAAAAAATTAAAAAAGCATTCTCTGGTGGTGTCCTGCAGGCTTCCTGTGGGTGTGCGTTGGTGGTATAGTGGTGAGCATAGCTGCCTTCCAAGCAGTTGACCCGGGTTCGATTCCCGGCCAACGCAGTGGCGAATGTTTTCAAATGCTGTCATGAGCCTTGGATTGTGACTAGCAAAGCGAAGTCTTTTGAAAGAGCTAAAGCACTGAAAAACGGAATTGAGGGAGAATCTTACAGGGGATTCTGAGCGGTGTCTGCATACACGCAGTCCGATACGGGTGCTGAAAGCTTGAGCTACTCTCAATGTCATGCTGCCTTTCCCCGGAGTAAATCTGTTACATTGAAAGAATGCTTCTGGCAGGTTCAAAAAGGGACCCTTGTTAATTGGAGAAATCAATGATTTCGAATGAATTCTGTATGCGTTAAAAGACAGCTATACACAGAAAACATGCAGGACACTGCTCATGATGTTTCCCGAGCCGAAACACAGTGCGTTTTTTCAAGCCATCTGACAAAGCCCGCCCACTGAAAACTGCAGCAGATCGTGTAAAGACGTTCAACTTTGTAACTACTGCACGCACAGGAAGCAGAATAAATTCCTCTTTTCAAACTGTCAAAGGTTTGCTTTACGAACGCCGCAGGACATTGCACAATCTCTTTTGAACAGGGACAAACGATTTCTTATGGGGCGCAGTAAGTACTGTTACTGTCACTGCTCGATACCGACGTTGGCCTACTATACCATGTTCAGCCACTGCTAGAAAATGTACGGCTCTAGCACCGGAGCAAACAACAGGAGGGCCGATGTCGAACAGGCACACGTGTCAGACATGGAGAGCAATGAGAATGGGATTCAAACCCATGCCTGCAGAGCACAATGGATTAGTAGTCCATCACCTTAACCACTCAGCCACCTTGTTGACGAAACTGGGCTGTCCGGACATGGGTTGGCGCGCTCCAGATGATCTTTTTCTTTTTTTCCCCACGTACTCGAGGGTCATTTTCCTGTTCCACATGTGATTTCAACATTTTCCTTGGGAGATGTCAAGCCAGCAAGCCACTGCTGTGGTTCAGTGGCCAGTGTGGAGTTCAGTGGCCCTGTTGTACACAGAAAGCACATTGAGCTCCTTGGACATGAAAAGTTCCAGATAAAAGCCATTTGTCATCCTTTCTCTTGGTGTCGATGTTGCTATTGTATGTAAAGGTGGCAACTTGCTCAGCGAGCAGGCGGAGCACACACCGAATGCAGATGTGTCTGAGTGGTGTGTCCAAGTGGCTGCAAAAGGACAACACTCCCGGGGCGCCGTGGCTTAGTTGGTTAAAGCGCCTGTCTAGTAAACAGGAGATCCCAGCCTACGGCTAAACTTAATCAAATGCAAGTATTCATTTCCTGTCTTTAACGCGACTTGTTTTTCTTAAAATGGATGCAACTTGCAAAACATGAAATACAAGCCTTGCTAATCAGCGCTAGCGGCTGGCAAAAAAAAGGAGTCAGCTATTTTTTTTTCTTTAACCTTAACCCTGCTAACGGAGAAGAGTTAAACGACCGAGTCTATGCAGCTTAAACGGTGCGCAAGTCGGGTTCTTAGCTGAAAGGGTGGTAAATCACGCTCACCCCAGTCCTTAATCTTTTAAAGAGGATACAAAATTGAACCTAGTCGCCACATCACATACATCCTGTTAAATGATAAAAAGGTAACATCTATCCTCGCTCCAGAGTAAATCTCACGTTGAGGGCATCTTTTTTTTCACTTTACCGTGAGTCGGGCTCGGCTGCACAGAGGAGAGAGCAGAGCAATGAGGTCACAGGGACAGGGGAGTCACACGCTGGCGGTTTGAATACGCGGAAGATCACTGAGGGATCCACAGTATGTGGACCCTCCGTTCGCCATCAGTCCACACTCCGGACTCTGAATCCTGCCATCCGAGTTAAGATCTCGGCGGAACCTGAGGCGCAGTTCCTTCTTAAAACGTAATCTGGTGAGCATTTCTAGAATCGCACTTGTATAGATGCAGCCTTTAATGTGTTGCTAGGTTAAAATTGATGACTTCTTGTATTTCAGTAGGCAACTGCCCTCTTGATTTTGGATTTAATTTCTTTATTACAGGGGCGCTTTTATGAAGACAGAGTCATGTTCAGGTACTTTGCTTGATGGAGGAAGCTCATTTCGGACTCTGTGATCTGCTCACCTGGAAAGGTCTGCTGTACTACTACAAGAGAGAAGTAGGGTCTGGAAGAAGGGACAATTTTATGATGCTTTGGAAGATAGTTTTTTTTTTCTTATACTGAAAATGAAAAGTAGTTGTTTCTATATGGACTCAGTCTTTGGAATTTGTATATTTATACATTTCAGTGAACCCTCAGCCATTCCTTCTGTATTGTAATTCAATTTCTCTTTTAAAATTCCTTCCCCACTTCTAGGACCTGCAGTTGCTGAACTCCACAATGGCTTCTATTGGAAAGTCTGTGACTGAGACCAAGTAAGTGTTCATTTTTTTATGAAACCATTATTTATTTAGGAGCAATGAGCAATTCTTATATAAATGCAATAAAATCATTATGCTCAAACTATGAGAGAGAATTTTAAGGATAATTTAAGAAATCAGTCTTATTCCCCTGGTGTGCAAGATGTGCCTGAATACTTTTGATCAGCTTCCTGCTCACTTCAAGAGGGCGTGTATGAAGCACGCCACGGCAGAAGAGATCAGGTGGCCTCTCAACAGGCGAGGGAGGACATGATGAATCACCTGAAGAACGGGGTCATCGTGGATTACCACAGAATAGAGATCAAAGGACACTTTGTGGGCTTGAAATACAAAGAAAATCATGTTCTATGGGACAAGATAAATACAAAACTTAAGCTTTTATTTTAATTAGATTTATTTATAAAGCATAAGCAATCATTTATTACATTAATATATGTGAAAATAACATTTTAGTATCATACGTTTAGTATATTTAGTCCCTAATGCTGAAAGAAATGATCATAGAACATGACATCTAACCTTACCTGCTGTGTTTTTAATCCCTATTGCTCAATGCACGGTGAAAGCATTGCATACATATGTCTGACAATGAGGAATGGGCCCCTGAGACAGTCATTTGCCTGTTTCACAAATGATCGTATTTTACTAGAGATTCTGTTTGGGATTCAGATGTGCATTCGGACAGCAATCCCTTTCAAGAAATGATACGTTCTGGATGAGGTCAAAGGTGCTGGAACACTGTATTTAGGATGTGTTTGCAGAGACTGTGTGTCTCCTGCTTCAACGCAGTGAGAAATAGATGTGCTCCTGTAATTCATTGGTACATGCCCAGGGCAGTAAGCAGTCTGAGGATTTATTTCCAGACGGCATAGAGCAGTGAAGCAGTGAAGTAGTGCAACACACTGGATCATTATATTATTAGAATCTATTCTACTTAAATTATTACATTATACACAATTTGAGTTCATTTTAAAAAGTAAAAGGTAATGAAAGGAATGCATTTTCGTAAGAAAGATAATACCGATATGCATGTGATAATCTTCCTTATATCATGTAGTGCGTCATTTGGACACTTTGTGGGATTGAAATACAAAGAAAATCATGTTCTATGGTACAAGATAAATACAAAACTTAAGCTTTTATTTTAATTAGATTTGTTTATAAAGCATAAGCAATCATTTATTATATTAATATATGTGTGTAGCGGCGAGGCTTATTAATAAGGCAGAATTAAGTGTTCTGAGCCTTCCCAAATGAGGCCCCATTTCTCTGTTCATCTCTGTGGTGCAGCCATAGAGAGACTATTCATGCAGGGTGATTTAAGGTCCTAGGACAGCTCCCAAAGGGGGATGCACTTAGCTAAGCCTGGCTATCATGATCAATGGTCATCCATTGGCGCCTATCTGTCTAGGGAGTGCCAGTTGGACATCTGGACTGCATTACTAAGTGTCAGGACTAAGTGACTCATATCTCACCTTGATCAATCAATCAGGGACTGGTAGGGCCGAGTAACCCACGTGGGACTCTGATGCCCATGGAACTTTCAGCCAATCAATGAGCTGAAGTTCCTCCAGGTAAAAACAGGCAACACAGAGAGCCTGTGAGATTCAGTAAGATTCAGAAGGGAGGATTCAGAGGATTCTGTGGACAATTCTAAAGGGAATTCAAAGGAGAATTCCAGGGCAGGGCGGCCCAGGAGCAGAAGGCTCCCAAGGGCAGGACATTCTCGCAGCGCGCCTCCTGACCATCCTGAGACTCAGCCCGGACAACCACGGAACGGCCAGTGTGTCTGAGTGCCAGAACTTTCCTTTGTTCTAAGAGTCTAGAGCGGAGGTTGCCAGAGAATAACCAGAGGATCCACCCGAGGTTAGCACCAGCAGCAGGCCTCGTGAACAGGTCGGAACTGTGGACAGCTGAATCACTATTCAGAACTAGCTCTTCATCAGAAACGAACCGGTCCTCTTCCTGACTTGCTGGGACCCACAGTCATCTTTTCTCCTGTGCACAAACTTTGCTAGTTAAAGCCCACAGTGAGCATCAGCAGCGCAGCGTCGCAAGCCGCACAGCACAGCCTGGCACGGAGCCAGAGAGCGCGGATTGGACAGCAACAGCCTGCAACTGTTTCTTTGTGCCCGCAGGAAGATCTGAATCCCCAAAGATTGGATGAGTATTCAACTTCAATGCATTACAGCTCGAGAATTCAATTGTTATCCCAACCAGTTGATATCAATTTAATTCCTAAGAGTTATGTACTTGTTTGAGTATCTAATGTAGAAGTTATAACCAAGTTCATTAACGAAACGGTCTTAATGAATGATATACTGAACGTATGTCCTCTTGATATGTGTAACACTTCATAACTGACTGAATATATATCTTTTGTATTCTGATAACCCTCTCGATAAGATCTGTTAGGTTTACATGCATATTTTATGTATTAATAAATGTATCCTCGTGTATTAGTACCTGTGTGTGCGCGTTGTTTGAGTTATGTCACATGGTTGGATTCTAAAGCCATCAAAAGAATCAACTTTGTGATTTACTGCTACAATTAATAATTGTCTCAGTAAATGCCCAAACCCTACAGAACTGGTGCCTTCAGAGAGCCACTACATTTAATTTTGCTATGGCAACATTACATATTTGGCGTCCCTGAGCCGGTTTTCTTACATGTGAAAATAACATTTTAGCATCATATTATTACATACAGGTCTCTAGCTTCAACACAGTGATATATATATATACTCAGTGATTTATTGGTACATGCCCAGGTCAATAATCAGAATGAGGATTTATTTCCAGACGGGCTACAGGTAGTGTTGTGAAATACTTCAACACACTGGATCGCAGATTTAGACCCCCTGCACTCTTACTCCTTAAAAACCAAAGAAATGAAGATATGTAGCAATCACATTGCAACAGGGCTGACAGTGACTTAATGCTTATACTAGTGGACTTCTGGTACCTTTAGGGTACGGTGTTCCCTGAAGGGCTCTCAAACCCCGCATTTCAGATGCCTAGCTGTTTCGCTGATGTGTTGCACCTCAGAATCACTTTTAAACCTTACCTCTGGTATCTTTAATCCCTATTGCTCAACGCATGGTGAAAGTATTGCATAAATGTGTCTGAAAATGAGCAATGGGCACCTGAGAGACTCATTTGCCTGTTTCACAAATGATCATATTTGACTAGAGATTCTGTTTGGGATTCAGTTGTGCATTCTGACAGCAATCGCTTTCAAAAAACGATACATTCTGGATGAGGTCAAGGTGCAGGAACACTGTATTTAGGATGTGTTTGCACTTATTCTGTGTCTCTAGCTTCAACACAGCGATATATGTATATGCTCACTGATTTTTTGGTACATGCCCAGGGCAATAATCATTATGAGGATTTATTTCCTGATGTGCTAGGGGTAGTGTTGTGAAATACTTCAACACACTGGATCGCAGGTTTAAACCGCCTGCACTCTTACTCCTTAAAAACCAACAAATGCAGATATGTAGCAATCATATTGTAGCTGACACTCATTTGCCTGTTTCACAAATGATCATATTTTACTAGAGATTCTGTTTGGGATCCGGATGTGCATTCTGACAGCAATCTCCTTATCGCGGCTTTGCCCTTCTTGCCTCTTTGGACAATATCTCCATCTTGTGGTCGTTATTGGTAATGTAGATAGATAGATAGATACTTTATTGATCCCGTGAGGGAAATTGCAGTGCAACAGCAGCTTAACACACACAACACAGCCACAGTGTAACGAATTATATACTAATAGTACAATACATACAATACAATACAAGAGTTACTCACAGTCCGGACACACAAGAGGAAACTAGAACAGAACAGTACACAGAAAATCGTATCACACGTATGAATATAAATATAGATGTAACCATAGATATAAATATAAATATAAATGTATTGCACAGGTCCCTGGCATATATTGCACAAAAGTGGTTGTAAGCGGGAAAAAGAAAAAGAAAAAGAAAGAGAACAGATGTAGCAGTATATGTGTATATGCGTTTAGTCCAGAAACAGGTCACTGTCGCTGTTGCCTCTGCCAAGACGCAAGGTGGATGCGTTGTACAGTCTTATGGCAGACGGCAAGAATGACCTCCTGTAGCGCTCCCTGTCGCACCGTGGGTGAATCAGTCTATTGCTGAACGTGCTCTTCATTCCTGCAAGCCTGTCATAGAGGGGATGGGAGAAGTTGTCCATGATGGCCTCCAGTTTGGACATCATTCTCCTCTCAGCCACTACCTCCAAGGGGTCCAGGTCAGACCCAATGACAGAGCTCGCTCTCCTGATGAGCTTGTTCAGCCTTTTGGAATCTACTGCTCTAATCCCAGAGCCCCAGCACACCACTGCGTAGAAAATGGCACTCGCTACCACCGACTGATAAAACATGTGTAGCATCTTACTACACACATTGAAGGACCTGAGCCTCCTCAAGAAGTAAAGTCGGCTCTGTCCGTTCTTATAGATGGCCTCGATGTTCTTAGACCATTCCAGTCTATCGTCGATGTGCACTCCCAGGTACTTGTACGAGTCCACCATCTCCACGCCACTCCCATGGATGTAGACAGGAGTAGGTTTGACCTTTTTCCTCCTGAAATCTACCACCAGTTCCTTTGTCTTTGTAACATTCAGTTCCAAGTGGTTCACCCCTCCACATGTCTAGACAACATCTCCATCTTGTGGTCGTTGTTGGTAATCTCTTCTTATGCCCTTTTTTATTTTAATTCTCTATTAGTTGATTCTAGAATCTCTACAATGGAGATGAAAACATCAGTTTTATAGCAGACAATATGACATTATTTATAGTCCAATTAGAAACTTATTACCCTGTTTTTAACATAATAACAAATTAAAATTGATTAAAACTAAGTTTGGAACACCAGGGAACATAACAAATGATTTTTAGGAAAACCATGAAGTTCTCTGTGTCCAATGCCTGCAAGGGGAGAAAGCTAGAATCCTTAGATTTTTTCAAAATTTGAAAATAAACATCATATAACAACAGCTTTCATTCCTAGGAGTGAAAAATAACCATTTTTGAAGACATAGTAGTTTCTAAAACACTACAATAAAGTTAAAAACATCAGTTTTATATTACATTATTTTTAGTAAAATTAGTCATTTTTTGCACTATTTTTAATAAAATATCTAATTAAAAGTGATTAAAATTAAGTTTGGAACAACAAGGAACACAAAAAAAAAGATTTTTAGGAAAACCATGAGGTCCTCTGTGCCCGATGCCTGCAAGGGGAGAAAGCTAGAATCCTAAAAAAAAGTTATCAATTCTAGAGCCTAAGAGGAAAACAAGACAAATGTATATCTCCAAATAATTTTATGTGCTTCAGAAGAGCCCAGGAAAGTTTTTTGCATACATGAAACCACGCCCGTTTGCACATAAGCAGACATGGTTGCACACACGACTGCATGAAAGCACACGTGCATGCGAAGTCATCCTGTTAAGCATTTGAAAAGCCGCACCACGGCGCACTTGAAATAGCTCTTACATTAGTGGTCGACACAGGAATCGCCTTTTTATTTACGCTCTTACCAACGCGATGGAAAGCAAAACAAAGCAAAGCAGAGCAAAACAAAACGAACAAACGCAAAACCCTCACGTCCCGCACTTGCATATAACGCCGTTACGTGCCCAAGCGGTATTGTACGTCATCCTAGCACTGCACCCCGGGGCGTACGGTATATGGGAATGAGCACACGCCACGAATCGTCTGAAATCACTCCCTACAGCTGTAAGGCGCCTTGAAGCGTGCACCCCCAACATTCTTCTTTGCGCATCTGTGAAAGGTAAACTCTTGAGCAAACTCTGAACCAGCTCTAAGGAAACTAATCCGATTAGACGTTACTTTGACTCATCCTTTAACAGTTTTCAGTCTCTGTCTTTAAACACCTTGCTCAGTCACATTCAAGCCACAAGTACTCTTCTCGGATGTTGCACAAACAAATCCTAATGTCTTGAAAGCATTGCAGCATGTTTGTGTCCCACTTCCCGTGGCTGCAGGACGACTGACACGATCGGACAAACACAATCTGTGGCGTTTAGCGTGACATAGTCTTGCAGGCATCGTGCTGTCTTACTGCAATACTATACCACTTGAGGAAACAGTTCATCTGGCCATGAAACTCATTTGAACGTCTAGCTACAGCAACTAACAATAACATGATTTATTCAGGATGTGTGGAACCAGCACGTCCCGGAGACAGCTTCTGAAATCGTGAGCATTCTCTGGTGGTGTCCTGGAGGGCTCCCCGGGCATGTGTTGGTGGTATAGTGGTGAGCATAGCTACCTTCCAAGCAGTTGACCTGGGTTCGATTCCCGGCCAACGCAGTGGCAAGTGTTTTCAAATGCTGTCACAAGCCTTGGATTGTGACTAGCAAAGCAAAGCCTTTTGAAAGAGCTAAAGCACTGCAAAACGGAATTGAAGGAGAATCTTACAGGGGATTCTGAGCGGTGTCTAAATAAATAAATTCACAGCGTCCGCGGATGGCATTTTGCAGCTGGAAGTAGATGTCGACGCTTTTTGCACACAGCACCAAAAAAGCGTCTTTTTTGAAGGTACAGGCATTGACCATTGGTGGTTCATTGTTAGAACTCTCGCCTGCCACGCAGGAGGCTTGGTTTCGATTCCTGGCCAATGCAGTGGCTTTTGCAGCGAACGGCTCCATCACTTGCATCCCAACTTTTGCAACTCGCAACTGAAAACCCACTGAAGCTAAGCAGGTGTGAGCCAGGTCAGTACCTGGATGAGGGTGAGCTACAGGGAAAAACAAAGCTTCCAGCTGGAAGTGGTGTTAATGGGGCCAGCAGGGAGGCGCTCACCCTGAGGTCTGTGCGGGTCCCAATCTCCCAATATAGTGACGGAGAAGCTGTGTTGTAAAAGGGCGCTGTCTTTTGGATGAGATGTAAAACCGAGGTCATAGTGCTCTGTGGTCATTAAAAATGACCACCAAAACCTTTGACAAAAGCTCTTGGTAATTGATGGTCTTCAATAATGTTTCTCCTTTAGGTACATTTAAAATCAGCTGAATAATGCTGTGAAACCATGAAACTGCATGAGAAAGCCCGTACACTGAATTACACGGCTTTCTATTCAAAGGAGGACAAAAGAAATTCCCTGAGTTCGATTTTTTGCAGCACAGAGAGGGGCACTGTCACGAGGCCGGTTAGGACAGTTGGTTAGAGCGTGGTGCTAATAACGCCAAGGTCGCGGGTTCGAGCCCCGTACGGGCCATGTCCTTTTCTCCTCTCTTACCAAAGCTGTTAGGTTCCTTTCCGTGGTGAGATGGGTTGTCCTGCAACGCTGCCACACAGTGCCGACAGACAAGAGTGTTGCGGGAGAAGAGAAAAGTGTTTGAAGATTTAAGAGTGTCTTAGGTGGAGCCAAAATCAAGTGTCACAAATGCAAGTGGGAAGATTTCCAATGTTTAATATGGTCAAAATAAGCGGAACTTACCAGCTGGTCCGGCACAGTCTGCCATGCTTTTGTCATATACTGTAAAGTGGTGTCGAACTGGGTGTCGAACTGGAGCCTCACCATTTGCATATGTGAGGCTCCAGTTATACATCGATTGTCACATTAAATGACAAAAATGAAGAGAGTTAAAGCAGCTGGAGAGGTTTTCTTACAACTTTTGAGCTGACACAGTTTTGGAAAATGTTTCCTTCACGCTGCACTGTACAACATAGGCAGCCAAGAGTCTCCAAAACAAAACAGAATGGACAGATAGGAGAAAATTCCCACTCGTCCTGAAGTTCCCAAAATCCAGCACTGAGCGTAAACAAAGTGTCTAAGTAGCGTGGGAATGTTAAACCTAACCCTAGCTGGAGTTTGAGCAATCCAGCACTGAGAGTAAAAAGATGAGTCAAAGTAACGTCTAATCAGATTAGTTTCCTTAGAGCTGGTTCAGAGTTTGCTCAAGAGTTTACCTTTCACAGATGCGCAAAGAAGAATGTTGGGGGTGCACGCTTCAAGGCGCCTTACAGCTGTAGGGAGTGATTCGAGACGATTCGTGGCGTGTGCTCGTTCCCATATACCTTACGCCCCGGGGTGCAGTGCTAGGATGACGTACAATACCGCTTGGGCACGTAACGGCGTTATATGCAAGTGCAGGACGTGAGGGTTTTCGTTTGTTCGTTTTGTTTTGCTCTGCTTTGCTTTGTTTTGCTTTCCATCGCGTTGGTAAGAGCGTAAATAAAAAGGCGATTCCTGCGTCTACCACTAATGTAAGAGCTATTTCAAGTGCGGCGTGGTGCGGCTTTTCAAATGCTCAACAGGATGATTTTGCATGCACGCGTGCTTTCATGCAGTCGTGTGTGCAACCATGTCTGCTTACGTGCAAACGGGCGTGGTTTCATGTATGCAAAAAACATTCCTGGGCTCTTCTGAAGCACATAAAATTATTTGGAGATATACATTTGTCTTAGTTTCCTCTTAGGCTCTAGAATTGATAACTTTTTTTTCATTTTTGGCATTTTTCATCATTTTCCAGAAAGTGGTTGCAAGCCCGATATCATGCGAAGAAACTTCAGGATTCGGGGATCAGTCAATGGATTTTCTTCAAAGTTGGATTTTTGCACTCTGTGGACCAAGAGATGTTGTTCTATAATGTTTTTTTTTTTTCAAATTTAAAAATATCATTTTTTCATGGAGCTTTGAATGGGATGGATTCACCCTCCTTTAGCTAGGACAGAGCTCCAGGAGCCTGGGTAGGATTCTAGCTTTCTCCCCTTGCAGGCACCTGGCACAGAAGACAATATTTTTTTCCTTAAAATCTTTTTTTTTGTGTTCCTTGTTGTTCCAAACTTAATTTTAATCACTTTTAATTAGAGATTTTATTAAAAATAGTGCAATAAATGACTAATTTCACAAAAATTAATGTAATATAAAACGGATGTTTTCAACTTTATTGTAGTGTTTTAGAAACTAATATGTCTTCAAAAATGGTTGTTTTTCACTCCTATGAATGAAAACTGTTGTTATATGATGGTTTTTTTTTCAAATTTTAAATGATCATTTTTTCATGGAGCTTTGAAGGGGATGGATTCACCCTCCTTTAGCCAGGACAGAGCTCCAGGAGCCTGGGTAGGATTCTAGCTTTCTCCCCTTGCAGGCACCTGGCACAGAAGACATCATTTTTTTCCTTAAAATCTTTTTTTTTTGTGTTCCTTGTTGCTCCAAACTTAATTCTATTCACTTTTAATTAGAGATTATATTAAAAATAGTGCAATAAATGACTAATTTCACTAAAAATACTAAAAGTAATATAAAACGGATGTTTTTAACTTTATTGTAGTGTTTTAGAAACTAATATGTCTTCAAAAATTGTTATTTTTCACTCCTAGGAATGAAAGCTGTTGTTATATGATGTTTATTTTCAAATTTTGAAAAAGCAAAGGATTCTAGCTTTCTCCCCTTGCAGGCATCGGACACAGAGAACCTCATGGTTTTCCTAAAAATCATTTTTTATGTTCCCTGGTGTTCCAAACTTAGTTTTAATCAATTTTAATTTGTTATGTTACAAACAGGGTAATAAAGTCTTAATTGGACTATAACTAATGTCATATTGTCTGCTACAAAACTGATATTTTCAGCTCTATTGTAGAGATTCTAGAATCAACTAATAAAGAATTGAAATAAAAAAAGGGCATAAGAAGACATTACCAACAACGACCACAAGATGGAGATATTTTCCAAAGAGGCAAGAGGGGCAAAGCTGCAATAAGGTAATATCATTTTTTGAAAGAGATTGTTGTCAGAATGCACATCCGTATCCCAAACAGAATCTCTAGTAAAATATGATCATTTGTGAAACAGGCAAATGAGTGTCAGCTACAATATGATTGCTACATATCTGCATTTGTTGGTATTTAAGGAGTAAGAGTGCAGGTTTAAACCTGCGATCCAGTGTGTTGAAGAATTTCACAACACTACCTCTAGCACATATGGAAATAAATCCTCATAATGATTATTGCCCTGGGCATGTACCAAAAAATCAGTGAGCATATATATATATATCACTGGGTTGAAGCTAGAAACACAGAATAACTGCAAACACATCCTAAATACAGTGTTCCAGCACCTTTGACCTCATCCAGAACGTATCATTTCTTGAAAAGGATTGCTGTCCGAATGCACATCTGAATCCCAAACAGAATCTCTAGTAAAATACGATCATTTGTGAAACAGGCAAATGACTGTCTCAGGGGCCCATTTCTCATTGTCAGACACATGTATGCAATGCTTTCACTGTGCATTGAGCAATAGGGATCAAAAACACCGCAGGTAAGGTAAGAAGTCATGTTCTATGATCATTTCTTTCAGCATTAGGGACTAAATATACTAAACGTATGATGCTAAAATGTTATTTTTACATATATTAATGTAATAAATGATTGCTTATGCTTTATAAACAAATCTAATTATAATAAAAGCTTAAGTTTTGTATTTATCTTGTACCATAGAACATGATTTTCTTTGTATTTCAAGCCCACAAAGTGTCCAAATGATGCACCTTTGATGCTCCAGATGATCTTTTTCTTTTTTTTCCCTCGTACTCGAGGGTCAATTTCCTGTTCCACACGTGATTTCAACATTTTCCTTGGGAGATGTCAAGCCAGCAAGCCACTGCTGTGGTTCAGTGGCCAGCGTGGAGTTCAGTGGCCCTGTTGTACACAGAAAGCACATTGAGCTCCTTGGACATGAAAAGTTCCAGATAAAAGCCATTTGTCATCCTTTCTCTTGGTGTCGATGTTGCTATTGTATGTAAAGGTGGCAACTTGCTCAGCGAGCAGGCGGAGCACACACCGAATGCAGATGTGTCTGAGTGGTGTGTCCAAGTGGCTGCAAAAGGACAGCACTCCTGGGGCGCTGTGGCTTAGTTGGTTAAAGCGCCTGTCTAGTAAACAGGAAGCCCTGGGTCTGAATCCCAGTGGATAACCGCCTACGGCTAGACTTAATTAAATGCAAGTATTCATT